>NW_024884855.1:8986916-9006105 GCF_019232065.1 Centrocercus urophasianus | reverse complement strand
CACAGCATTTCAATATTTATATTGCTCATACTTATTCCCTTCCGAACTGCAGGGCGAAAAGAAGTAGCTGTCTGGATGGATTGGTCATTCCTGCCAAAATACTGGATACAACTGCTGGGGACGGATGGCTGTGACTGCAGGGAGGAGCTGCTCTGTCAACTGCAGTTGTGGATTCACAGCTTTTCCCATTTTCTTGACACAACATCCAGCATCCAAGCACAGCCTGGTGCATGTGGCCACAATTATGCTCCGAAGGCATCCTTCAGAGCTCCCATCAGCTTCCAGGAACTCAGAGCAGAACACTTTTTGCTTGCTGGGGCCGCAGCTCTGGTGAGGAGAGAACAAGCAAATCACATCTCTGCTCCCCGGGGAGTTCAAAGACACGGGGTGCGATTATCCGTGATGGAATCTGGCTTGCACAGAAAGCACTATAGTGGGAGTTGAGGCCCTGTGGGTCAAGCAGGGACAGGCAGGAGGAAAGAGGGGCCCTCAATCATCAGCTGCAGACCCAGCCATCACCGGCAGCCACGTCGTGTAATCCAATTCAGAAATCTATCATGGATATTTTAAAATGAGCTCCGTTTGCTGCCCTCCCACTGCCAGCATCTGCTGCTCCACAGCTGCCCCCTCCTGACAGCACAAGGATGCTCTGCTCCAGGCAGACCCACCCCAGGAAGGCCACGTTCACCCCATATTTTGGGGCACGCAGAGCTCTATGTGGGCATACACAGCCTCAGGGCTGACTCCATACAGCATTTCTAGAGGGGAACAAAAACAGAGCAAAAACTGCAGCATAGAGCACGGTGTTGTCAGGCTGGAATTAAAAGGCCAATTACTTTATAATCTCCTGGGTACAGGGATGGTCTTCGCTCATACAAACAGGGCTTAATGAGACAAGGTCCTGGCCCAAAGTAAAGATGTTTCTGTAGACCGAAGAGCAAAGATATTTGGATGAAGACAGAGGTTGAGTCACTGAAACTGAAGTGGGCTGAATTTTGCCCGTATAGCCATCCCTGTAAATCCCAGCCAGAGGATTTTCTGGATTATGTGTGCACATTCCTTTCCCTGCCACTTCATTAAATAAAACACCACGCTTGTTCCCCATTGTAGGTTGGGGAACTCACCCCCAGGGGCACAGCAACAAGGCAGCAGCCTCAGGGCTCTCCTGGGAAAGAGACCCCGGGGACAGAAACGTGTATTTGGTTTTTTTTCTCCTTTGCTTCCTTGTGGTTGCAACACTTGCCACCCCTGAGGCTTCACACAAATCATTTAGGTTGCATCATGCTGGGGCAGGACAGGGCGCTGCTCACTGGATTATCTTTTGGAGGTGCTTCCATTCTCAGCTTCACGTTTGCAGACAGGAAGAACTTTAATTTCTTTCTCCCGTTACACTGATTCACGAAAATCTGCTCTTTGGACACCTGATAGCAAGGAATGATTGGGGTTCAGGATGCAGGAAGATGGAAGAGGCTGTGCAAGGTTCACACCCTTATCTGTACAGGGTTCCTCTGCTCCATCTGGCTGCTGCCATAGGGAACATCCCACTGGCAGAGCTGTTTGTGCTACCACAAAACCCATCCCATGAAGATGGCGGGGCACACCAGCATCCTGGACCGGGCTGGTATCTCAAAACACAGGCTCATTGCTCACCCATGAGATGGCAATCACATCAGAGTTCAACATCCCAACCCAGAGCCATTAGTTACAAAACAGGGAGAAGAGTTTAAATGCTTGAACATGTTAGCTCAGCCCTTCAGGGAACTCCTGATGTGCCAGAGCGTCTAATCTCTGCAAATCACTTTTATTCTGCCTTGCTCCGGGTTTTCCTTTTTAATCAACTTAATCTTTATTCATGAGGTGTGTTGCTGCTGCGTGACAGAAACGCCCAGATCCTAAGCATCAGGGAGCAGAAATTAGGGGAAAACTTGGGGCTTGTTCCAGCCAGGGCTTAAGGTCTGGAGCAACAATCTGGATGGGACAGGACCCAGCACTCCTATCTGCCACTGGGGGCCAGAAGAAGGGGCCTAAGAAATGCACCCCTAAGACCAGTGATTTGATCAGTACATCTCTCTGCTATACTGAGTCCCCGAGGTCCCTGCTCACCTCATCTTGCTGATGGAGCCATTTTAAAAGAAAAAATAAAAAAAAAAAAAAAAAAAAAAAAAGGAAATAAAAATAATAAGTGAAAGGGATTAAAGAGATGAGTGACAACAATGAGAACAAAGAATAAATGAAGTGCTAATAAGATTTCAAGGGGAGAAGTAGGGCAGGAGGGAACCTTGCTCCAAGAGAGACCAACACTAGGACCCCATCATCTGTTCTCCCTCCATTTACATCACATTTTGTGACCCAACCCCAAAAAAGGACCTGGGAGAGCCAGATGGGGTGGAGCACTGTATGACACCCCAGTTGGCTAGGAAATGCCATTCCATTTTGGGAAGACAGCAGCAACTTCCACTTACGCTTCTCAAGAAGCAGAGCTGTCATTTAGGGGTTCCCAAGAGGGGCTGCCCAAGCAGGATCCTCTTCCTGCAGATCAACCCCAAAGCACCCCAGTGTGCACAGTGAGGCTCAGCAGCCTGCCATGCCCCCTGCTTGCATCCTCCCAGGATCAGTTTCCCCCTCCCAGCCATCATCCGAGGTACTGATGGGATTGTAATGCTGTTAATGAGCTGCAATTAATTAATTAGCCTGTTAGCACAGGGGTTTTAGGCCTTTTTGGCAAACACATTTTATAGCCAGAGGGAGGCTCTTCCCCAGCACAGCCACAGCAGATAAGCCCCATCCCTGCTCTGAATACGTTCACTTTCTGCCCAGCAAATTCATACCGCACTGCCTCCATCAGACTGTTCGTGTCACGGGGGAGGACCCTGGAAAAAGCTGCAGATGTTCCCCAGGTCGCAGACAACCCAATTACCAATTTTAAATGCAGAGGGTTCACAGACATCGCCGTCAGCCCCTTGAGGACATCAGTCCCCTCCGGCAAATTTCACAAGAAAAACACAATCCAGGCAGAGTGCACGAGATAGCGGGGCTGCCCTCAGTCCCTGCAGGGGGGAAATTCCCTAAAGTACCGAGGCTGTAACCAAAGCAGGCCAGGGTCCAAAGCGACAGCTGAGCTGCACTGAGCAGCCCCAGGATGCTCGGAGCCATGCACAGCGCCTGAGCCTCTCCCAGCCCAGCATCTCCATTACCATGCCGGTTAATAATTGAAGCACCAGCGTGGAGACATTAAAGTTTCAGGGCTGACAGGTCAGGAGCGAGGCAGCAGGCTCAGGGAGCAGTGCCACTAATTAACCCCGCACAGCGCAGGTCTCTGCCCATCCTTCCCCGTGGACAGACCCTTTCAGCACCACACATGTGTTCCCAGAACTCTTCAGATCTGCTTTGCACAAGCATCCATCCCACACCACAGCGGATGCTCGCTCAGTATTAGCTACCTCTCAAAATCAGAGCAGATTTTCTCCCTAGGAAGAGCAGCTTTCTATAGAGTGCCTAGCACTGCACAGAGCCGGCTCTGCACAAGGGTTACAAGTTACCTTTGCTGGACTGGGATGCTGAACAGGAGGGCTATTCTGCAGGAGCAGATGGAGCCGATGATCCTGGGAGCCAGCCCAGCGCGGTGACAGACTGCCCCACGCTGCCTCCCCCGCAGCACCGCGCCGGGACCCCGCACAGGAGCAGCGGCTGAGGGGCTGAGCACCGGCACGACTCATCCCACTGCCGGGTGCCCCCTGGGTGGACATCAACCACCACACCCCCAAACAACACTCCAGTATTCATCCCCCCTCGTTTCCCCCATTTATAACCCACCCATCCCGCACGTTGGGCAGCAGAGTGCCTCTGCTCTCATTAGACTCAGCTGGGCAGAGCTCACCATCTCCCCCAGGTGCTCTCAGCAATTAAGCTAATTGCATCCCGTTGGGTAGCTGATGCTGCTTCTCTGATGCTGCAGGCTTTGGGTTTCTTTGCAGTTTAGAGGATTGTGAGGCTGTTGAGGGTAGGATGAGGCTAAAACCCTTTAGGTACATTATTGCTCCTTGCTCCTTCTCGAATGTTGCTGAGCAGAGAGGGCTCCACAGAGAGGAAGCAGCAACAATTGGGGTTCAGAAACCTGGGGATGGAACCCCCATCACTAGCCTCGTGGCACCTCCTGCCTGGGGCTGAATGAGGGGTTGGGCTCAATGATCCTTCCCACTCTGTTTCTGTTCTATGGAGCTGTGCTGTGGCAGGAGGGAGCTGCAGCACACCTTGGCAACCCGAAACCTCTAAAACAGTGCACAGACATTGAACTCCTATGGAAAAGTCGTGATTTTCCATGCAGCCATTTGAATTCCCTTTGGTTGCTGCATCTCCAGCAAAAGAGCCGTGCAGTTTGCGTCAGGGCAGGCAGACGGTGGGGCTGTCTGAGCAGAGCCGTGGTCAGGGTTTGGAGCACGATGGCTCAGCAATTAATCCTCCCCCGCGACACCGCCTGGGCTCGGGCACAAGGGAGCATTACCTTGATTAAAAATGATGCGTTAATGCAGCGCTCGGTGCCCAGCAGAGCAGATCCCCAGGGTTGCATTCAGCTCCCCATGGGCACCAGGTCCCCTGGCCACCGCTGAGCACTGCGGGGTGACGCTGCTGGGGACCGGTCCTCCTTGCCGGGCAGCCAGCAGGCATTTCTCTCATTAATCCACCATTCGCTTCATGGAGGACGCTCCTGCCCTTTCAAAGCATCTCCCTCTTTGTCAGCTGCCTTTTCAGGCACTGCAGACACACAAAAGCCATTTTGCTCTGTGCGGTGCCTGGGAGCACATCCGTGCCCCTGCTGCAGAGCTAACGATGCTATCGGTCACCTCTGCTTCTCACCCAGGTGCTCGTCCCACTTCTTCTCAGCCTTGTTTCAGCATTTTCCTCTTACAAAAAAGAGTCTGGGATAAGTTCTTGTTTGTTTTCCCATGATATTATAAATGTGGTGTCCAGACCGTTCCCTCTCCTTGGCCCCGTTCAGCCCAGCCCTGCTGCAGCTTTCTCCCTTCGGGACCACTCCTGCATCTGTCTCCCCCACAATGCTGTTTCTGCACCTGCTCTTGTTTGCTTAATCCCTGCTATTTTATTACCTCTCTGGAAAGTTGCTGGGGCCATTTCCCAGCCCAGCAAACACTCAGATCTGCAATGCTTCTGGGGGAGCTCTGAACCTAGGGGGGTGCACAGCCCTCACCCTGCACACCCGGCCCCATTCCCCACGTCAGGATGACAAAGGTGAGCTGAGCTGGCAGGAGCAGGCACAGCACCCAGCAGCTCCCATAATTAATGGTACTGTGAGCACTTCCCTGCTGGGCCATGAATAAAACATCCCTTCTGAGGACCCAAACTTAGAAAAATCTTTTTTTCGCTTTTTGCTCTGTTAATTATATTTGATGGAACGCGGTGCTTTTATTATTTTCTCCTTCCGCTTAAGCAGGAGTGAAAGCTGTTTTGGGGTCCCGACTTCCTACAGGGATCAGAGAGGCTCCCCCTGTGCCACTGCCACCCACCACTGCAGTGTCACACCCCACAGGCTGTGGGACACCTAGATTAGTCACGGTGTTTTGGGACATTTCTGAGTCATTCATCATCACCAACCTGGAGAAAAGTCTCTCCAGACCCCTTCCATCCCACAAACATTTCTGCTAACCCCCTTTGTCTGCAGGGAGAAAGAAGGGGCTGACGTAAACTATGCAGCTTGGACACTCAGATTGAGCTTCTGGCCCATGGGCCACCACCACCCTGCAGCTTCTGCTGGGCAAGCAATTCCCAAGCCATTGGCATGGAGAACCAAAGCAGTTTCTGAGCAGAAGAGAGCTGCTGTGTGCACATATCCAAGGCTCTGAGCATCTCTCTGGATAAAGGTGAAATTCCACTCCCAGCTCAGCTGGCTCTCATCCAGACGAGCTGCATTAGCAGAGCTTTGCCAGACCAGGATCAGACCCAAATTCAAGCCCTGCCATTGCAAAATTGCCTCAGCCACCCAAAATGCTGCTGCGTGGCCACACTTGGTGCCAGCCAGTGAGGGAGGATGGATGCTGCTTCACTGCAAGCACCACAGTGCCATTCTCTTGGGTTTGGCAATGGCCTCACATTGTGTTCCCCAGTGTCTCTATGAGCTCCTTGGGCAATGATGGGCATTGCAGTCTACATAGCCCTGCCCAAGGGGATGCCTGCCCTGTGCCTTTATGGGAGATCAGAGAGAGATGGTCATTTCCTGCCCAAGCAAGAAGCACTTTGCTTCTCACTGGTTCCTCTACCAGGCAATTTTCTCTTTCTGCTGAAAGCAGTGGGCTCCACCCAGCTCCAGCCTCCACCCTCCAGCCAACCTGAGGCTACAGCCAGTGATCTGCATGCCCAGCCCGGCCAGGGCTAATGTCCTAATGAAGGTCCCTGAAATACTCAGCTATCAATGAGGTCTGTAACCCTTAAAGTGCTAGAAGTGCTCCCAGTGGGATGAGCTGGCACCTTGGCCACTAGGAAATGCAGTTGCGTGAGCAAACTATGCTTTACTTAGTGTTTAAGAGGTTGGCCTGCAGAGGAAAGGGACTTCCAGCAGCAGAAGAATAGAGCTAATAAAGGAAATCCACTCCACCGAGGTGGAGAGGGACTAAGGAGAGGGAAATGAATGAGTAATCTAAACACAGCCACTAACAATCCCCCGGTGCTCTTCAATAAAGCAGAGATTAAGAGGAGGATTTGCAGCCATGCTGCAGCTGGGCTCAGCTCTGCCACGGGGCTGATCAGCTCCACCACAACCTCCTGGTTCCCTGTCTGGGAAGTGAAGACATCCTTGATTGCCCATTAAAGGCTTAATTTGGTGATGGCTGCAAAGGACTCCAGAGATTTGGTGCCATTGGGTCCCAGTGCTGCAGTCCTGGTCCCACAGCACACCGGGTGCTGTGGAGGTTCTGGTGCCCACAGCCCCATACCTAGCACCACCAAAAAGGGCTTCACACCTTCCTGCATGCTCAAAATACCTCCTGTCTTCTCCTGGGGTGGAAGCAGCCCTCCCATAGTGGTACCACGAGGCAGAAGCCTTCCCGAGCCCTCCAGGCACATCCCCAGTACAAATAATAAAGAGGAATTTGCACTGGCCAACAAAGATGTAACCGGAGCAATCCCAGCGGGAGCATATTTCTGTAAGCAGGGGCTATATGAGAAAGGGCAGGAAACCTGACACGTCACAAATCACTCTCCTGCCACTTGCTGTAGTCTAGAAATGCTCTATTAAAAATAACACCGGCCTCGACTGCCGGCAGCGCAGCAGAACCCAGGCCAGGGGCTGAGGGCAGCTCAGGCTCAGGGCTGGCTGCCAGGTGGATGGAAAAGGATCTGAGGTTTATGGCTGATAAGTGCAGCACTGCTCTGCGGTGATTTATAAACACGGAGCTGCCCGTGACATCCATCACCCATGGAGCACACGTGCTGGGGGGAGATGCTGTCCTGGAGGGCCCTGCTGGGCCAGAGGGTGGGAATGGGCTCAGGATGCAGAGAGGTCAGAGAGTTGGGAAATGTCAGCTAACAGCGATGCAGCCAAAAAATGAGGTTCTGGGGAAAGGGGAACTCTTTGCCAATGCAGCACACAGTAAACAATCAGAAAGACGGCAAAAATATTCAAGGGTGATGGAGCATTTCCGTGCTTCTAAAAGGCTCATGTTTCTTGGGAAGAACAAGTGCCCATTTGCTTTGACATTTTCCAGGTGAGACCTTTGCCATGTATTACCATTTTCCATTTAGAAACTGGTCGTGAAGGTGAGAAGCACCTGGAGAGGATCAGGAGCTTCCCTTCTTCCCCAGCTCCATTGGAGTCACACCACCACCAGACCCATTTTGCCACATCAGAGCCAAAGCCCATGGACCTCTCAGCCCTGAGCATGGGCTGGGAGGTGCCAGGTGTCCCCCAGCTGTGGGACAAGCAAGGTGCCCCCACTCCAGCACCCTGCTGCACAGCACACCTCAGCTTGTTCAAATAAAGCCCCATCTGCACGGATTATTTACAGGAGGATGTTTGCTCTGCTGCAGAAGCTGATTTGGTCATGAAAGTTTAAATAGGAGACAGAAAGGACGCTGAGAAGAGCGTCCTGGAGATGGGACACAGCCCCATGGATCCTTCCCAGAGTCAGATCCCCATAGCAGCACACCTCAATCTGAGCTCCCCAGCAATGCAAGCACCTCATTGGCATTGACGCAGTTGTTGGGATCCACAGAGATCCACCGGCCCCGGGACAACCTGCCCTGCAGGTTTGAGGAGCTGCAAGGTGACTTGCCTGTACACAGAGCAAAAATCTCTGTTGACCACTGTAAGTCCAGGTGGTCTCATCAGAAATAACCCTATATGTGGGTTGTATGGAGAAGGGCACAGCAGGGCTGCATGTGAGCTGGGGAAAGAGCAGAGCAAGGGAAATCCTCCATAGAAATGCTTGCCCCGAAGCAGGTGCCTTGTTGCTCAGCCAAGAAATAAAATCCCCGCGCAGAGACTGAGCCAAGAAACCACCCTATGTCCCTACAGACACTGAGATAACCCCCAGGCCATTCTTCCTTCCCTGTTGGAGGCCCAACCCTGAAGGAAAACACCTTGATAAAACTCCTCCCAGCCCTCCCATGTCCCGCAGCAGATCAGTTGTCCCCCGTAATGTTGTAATGCATTCCAGTCCCCGTAGCAGGACGTGGACTGCTGGGGGTCACTCCTCAGGATGCCCATACACCCCTCCTAGCAGATGAAGAGGCTCCCTCCACCACTGAGGCTGATCAAGCACGGAGCACAGCTGCCATGCACTCACCCATCACACTCAAACTCACCCACGCTGACACATGCTCACCCAGATCCTCCTTTCTCCACCCTCTAAGACAGACCCCAGAGCTCTCCTTTTGCTCCCACCCCCAAAGCACTGCTGGAGGAGACCTCACCTCACTGCTCTCCGACCACCACCAGTCTTCCTGCTCCTCAGCTGAGGCCGAGGAGCAGGGTTATCAGCTCAGTGTTCTCCCAGGGATGGATGAAGAGCACAGAAAGGCTTGGCGAAGTGGGAGAACCTGCATTCAAGCTTGCCCAACTGCTGGTTAGTGGCTCCATGGCACCACCTTCTCCTGCACAGCTGGACAGACATGTTCTGAGCAAGGCAAGGCAGTCAGTGGGCAGGGAGTGGAGGGAGGCTCTCCTACTCCGGAGAAAACAACCCAAACCTGCCTGTCCCGGTGATGGCAGATCTGCTGGGTGACAAGGTGCAGCCACCCAGGCCTGTCCCACCACAGAGCTCCTCTGTGCCCAAGGCCAGCTCTCACAGCTGGGTGCTAGATGGAGCCGCTGTGCTTAGGGATATTGGCACCCATACCCCACAGCCTGCCTAAACCAAGAGCCTGCAGCAGAAGGCTCCTTTCTCTGGCAGCAGAAGGTTACTCAGATGGAAAGCATCCACACGTGTGTCATGAAACCAGAGCCTGCTTCCTCCTGCCACCACCTGCACCACGAGCTGGGTGGTGCGGCCACTTCTGGCCACGGGGCTCCGTCACACTTCTGGTGGCCAGGAGCACCTTTATGTCACACCTCTGGGTGGCCCTGCCATGTCCCTCACAGCAAGCCCATGGGGTGGAGGAGATGATGGACATGACAAGTGCCATCACGTCCTCGAGGGGTCTGTAGGATGTCTACAGGAGGATGTTTAGGGTCTCTGACAGGAACCTCATTATTGTAATGATGTTTTGTCATAATTCCTCCCATAGTAGGAGATCTGGACAGTCCAAGTGATTGTTCTTTGGGATCTTATTCCTATGGTACCAGCCATCAACACACACATGTTCAGCTCAAAGAAAGAGTGTTGGGCAAGAAGAGCACTCAAAAGATAACAGGGTTGATCCCAGAGTCCTCCTCCATCTGCTGGCATCTTTAGAGCCCTGAGCCCCAGCAGTGACCCCAAGCACATCCACTCCTTCCACAGCACAGCAATGGTGCTTTTGGGGGGCCTTCATCCAACCTAAAGGGCTGGGGGAATAGATGGGGTCTAATGTGGGTGGGTCAGCATAGCATGGGGTGGCAGCCCCCATTAGCTGTACCTTCCAGCATACACATGGGATATTATGTGGGGAAGTGCTGATTTTGCAAGGAGTTCTGACAGCCTGGGAGAAGTAAAACCATGCTTGGGAGAGCTGCAGTTCAGACCAAGCCAGGAAGCATTTCTTGCCAGCCATGAGTGGAGGAAGGAAAGGAGGAGGACCAGGTGAGCCAGGGATGGAGCACCATCTGCTGCCTGTCTTTGTGGGACACTGGCCAGATTGTGCAGCCCTGGAGCAGAATCCTCTCATTTGCACACATGCGATGCTATCTGGTGAACCCTAAAATCTATGGAATTGGGATGAAAGTCCCCTCAGGACCCTGTAGCATGGACAGGAAGGCCATGAACTACAGGCTTCAGCTGGGTTGGAGGTGACCACTGAGAACATCACTGTTATTTGCAGCCAAAACATGAAGAGAGGCAGGAAGACCCCAGCCATGGGATGCATTGCCAGCAGATCATGTCCTGGGCTCTCATTTCCTGGCTTTCCATCCTTGATTCCCAAGCTGGATCTTTCCCCCGACTTACAGCTGGGTTCCTGGTATGTTGGATGTGCCTCTCCAACCCCACCCAACAGCTCTTTGTGTTCTTGCATGGATCTTTCCTTCTTGAAGCTTGGCTTCTTTACCTTCACCAGCCAGACCCCATCTCAGAGGCCCAGCACCTTCCTTCCCACCACATCCTCCAGCCACCTCCACACTGAAGCATTTGGGGTTTGCTCCTTCCAATGCTGAAGGAGCAGCTGGGAGCACAGCGTGAGCATGGCGAGGCCAGCAGCATGGCTTGCCAAGAAATCGGAGGGGAAAAAGGTTGCTTAGGAGGAGCTGGCCTTTGCAATCTGGTTCACTTCATGCTTCCCTCCCGACCACCCGGTACCCTCAGCCAAATGTCATTAGAGGTCTGTCCGCATGCTGATCACCTCATTTGCCTTCAAAGCCGGAGTGAAATCCCTCTTGGTGAGCGGCAGCTAGTTCAGCTACACCAACACCTCCAGTGGTTATTTGGGAATTGGTTGGTGAGAAGTGGCTGATGGATTCAGAGTGGAGTCTGGGTTGAGAAGCGGGGAGCAAACTGGAGATTCTGGCTGCCACCAGGTAATTCCCACCTGAAGAAAGGCAAAGAGTTGGCTGGTGGGAGGGATATTATAACCCAGAATCAAACCAATCTCTATCCTCAGTCCACAGTCTTCAGCATTTGGTCTGGCTCCAACGCTCTGTCTGCAGGGTTTGGAGAGGTCTTATGACCCTCTCATCCAACAGTGAACAGAAGCAAACACTGCAACATGGTGTGGCTGCAGGACAACAGACAGATTCATCCAGGACAGCCAGCGGTGGGAGATGAGAAGGGACTTAATTACAGTAAGTCCTTTTGCAGCAAAACTGCCAGGTGCTAAAAGACTTTTTAATTTAGCAGAGAAAGGCAGATCGCTGCCAAGCATCTGGAAACGGAACCCAGAGAAAATCCAATTAAAAATCAGGCGGTGCTGCAATTGAAACAAGCTATGAAGTGATGGATTATTCATTTCAGTATGTCTTGAAGCCAAGAGAAGGGAGAATCTACTGGATCCTTCCAGCACTGTACCTGCTGTGATGTACACTCCTACCCAGGCTCTGCAAGCAGGCTGACTTCATGGCAAAGGCATGGCCAAGAGGCTGCCCAATGCAAGGCTCCCATCCATCATTGGAGGATGACCCACAAGCCCTGCTAGGTGAGTTGCACTGCCTCATGCTCAGAGGCATTAATAACCCAGAACTAGCAGCCAACTCCATGGAAACCAACTGGTAGTCAGTGACAAGTTCTCCTGTTGCTATAGGAACTAGGCCCAAACAAATAAAAATTACCTATAATTTTTCCTCCCCAAAGTTCTCCCACATCACATTTCCATAGCAACTAATTAGCTCATTAGTGATCTGAACCACACCAGTGGACTGGCAGCAGTGCCCCGCTGCCTCTCGCCAGGAAGCTCTTAGGACTGTGTGTGCCAGCTCCAAGGGAAAGGCTTGAGCAGAAGGAGGTGTTGTCTCAGGCTGGATTTCTGCACGCCTTCCCTGTGACACCTCCAGCACAAACGGCACTTGAAGCCTTCTATCTCCAGTGGTTACTTCACCCTCCAGTTTCTCAACCTCACTGTTTCACTTCCAGAGTCCCCAGGTTTCCTTCAGCTCCACCTCTGGGCTGCACGGAGCCTTGGCACCATCCTCCCGTCTTTCTGGCCACCACACTCAGATCTCTTGGCTTACTGCTGGCTTCTGCAATATCTTCATTGGCAGTGCCCCTGCAGGGGCTCTCTCCTCTCATTTCCTCTCCGATCTCACAAGCAAATCCCTCCCTCCTCTGGCAGCTCAATGCAATGGGTCTCTTCCTGTATTTTTTAGCTGATTCCACCCAAATCCTAATAGCAGTGGGAAGCCACTGCTCACCTGCATGTGGCCAAGCCAATGCCAACCGCTCCAGTCTGAAGTAGCCATGGGTGCCATCGTCACCTTCGTAGCCAAGGAAAGACCATGGCTTTGCAAAGTTAGGGCCAGCAGGAAGCATTAGAGCCCTCTCTGGATTGCAAGACACCCAGAGTACAACGCTAGGCCAATGGACACAATGCATTTTGTGCCAGCTCGGCTGGGCAGCTCCAGGTCACAGGAGATGGTGGTGGCAGAGCAACTGGGTGCTAAAAGTCTCCTGGGAAGAAAATGCTAAGCAAAAAAAAAAAAAAACAAAAAACCACAGTGGTAGAATTGCTGTTGACAGGTATTGCTGTAATTAACACGAGCAAGTGCATTCCAGGAGATTAGTTATATTAAAGCACAGTCGCATGCCCACAGAGAGGAGGTGGCACCCTCAATTAGTGTCAGAAACTGGAAAGCAAAGACCAGCTCTGATTGCCTCCGCCGTGGTAGAAATCTGCTGAAACCTGGAATCCCCCAACTGCAGCCGCACGGAAGCAGGGCTCAGGGCTTCTTGGTTGTGTTTCCAACGATTTGAATATTTTGACACTTCTCAAGGAGTAAGCTGTGAAAAGGTATGAAAGGGAAAAGGAAACAATCAGCAATAAAAGGCAAGCAGCTGAAAGCCTGTGAAAATAGCAACACTGAGCCTCGGTCCAGAGCCTTAAATACAAAATGAGATTAAAAGAAAAAAAAAAAAAAGAAATCGGATGAATTTAAGGGAGAACTTTCCTTCCTTTCTTTTCATCTCCTTTTTGCCCAGCCCTTCAGACAGGCACCTCTCCTCAGCACTGCAGGTAACAAGAGGGGGTGAGTGCCCCAGTAGCCCCAAGAACTGCCATAATGCTGTTTCCTTCTCCCATTCCCTTCGTCTTTGCCATTCCCTTGTTTCTCAGAGTCTCAATTATTTGCAGAAAGAACAGCTGAGTGCTCCTTGCTTGAGAGCCTGGGAAGTGCGAAAAGCTGCCAGGCTTTCAGGTATCCCTCCAGCAGGATGATTAGCAAACTGCTCTCAGGGGTAACATAAGCAGTTGTCCCTGGGACAGCTTGACTGCTCAGGTGTTGGGGACTTATGGGGGCTTAGCTGAAATTCTTTTCTGAGACTTTGGGTAGAGTTGGTTATGCTGAACATTCCTTCCTAACCCCTTGCATCAATCATTGATGAGTTGGTGTAAACAAAAGATCTGAGTGTTGGTTTCATCAAAGGGAAGAAGAATCACTCTAATTTTTGTGGGTTGGATATCACCTGATCGTAGAATCCTTCAACCATAGAATCATTAAGATCAGAAAAGCCCTCTCAGATCACCAAGCTCAACCCCAACCCACCCCACCATATCCACTGATTGTGTTCCTCAGTGCCACATCTCTCCATTTCCAGAACACCTCCAAGATGGTGACTTTCCTAATATTCAACCTGAATGATGCAGAGACTGCTGCAGAGACTGCTGCCTGGAAACCTGCCCACCTGCACATCCTCATCTCACAACTCCTTCTGGTCCAGCCTCTGTTCCTACATACACAAAACCCACCTCTAGCCCACCAGCCCTACCAGGCTCCAGGGACCCCCAAAATTTCTTCTCAGAAAGCGTTTGGGCACTGGCACTGCTGCCCAAGGAGGTGGTGGAGTCACTGTCCCCAGAGGTGTTCCTGAGCAATTGAGATGAAGCACTGAGAGATGTGATTTGCTGTCAGGGTAGGAATGTGTTGGGGTTGGACTTGAGGATCTCTGAGGTCTTCTCCAATCCAAATGGTTCTGTGATTCCATGGTGTAGCTTCTCCAGTGTCTCACAGGAACCAAGTGGCACAAATGCAAGGACACGAGGCCAAGCTCACTCCCACCTCCCTCTTGTCATCCATGGAAATGTGATTATTGACAAGATCTCTGGCACCATCAGATGTGATCAAAACCACAACTCAATTAGTTTTGACTAGATTGAAAGGTGAGGGTTTGGAGGAGGATGGCAGGGTGGGCTCCATGGTGCGGTCACTCATGGGTGATGGAGATGGATGTGGCCAGGCATTGCAACTCACCTTGTAGAGGATCCCAGGTGGGGTAATGTGAGCCCAGCCTGCCCTGAGATGCTTTTAATTCTTTCTCATCTTCTGAAATCAAATAAAAATCTGAAGGAGAAACTTTGTCATCTGAGCAACGGTGAAAAAAAAAAACACATGCCTGGAGATGAAAGGGAATTGTAGATGGGTATTTCATCTTCTGCTCTTGTAATAAATGTGAAAAACAAAACAAAACAAAAGAATGAAGCAAACAAAAAATCCCAGACGTGTTTAATGAGCTTTGCATTTCAATGCAGCACCGATGTCATCCTTTGGCTGCCAATGCTCAGTGGGCAAGCGTTGGGTCATGGGGAATAGCAGCAGTATTTACCAAATAACACATGCATTTTGAGAAGAAGTTTGTTAAATATTTTAGTGCATCCAGTCTCCTCTTCCCCGCCCATCTACGGACTTACAAAATGCTTTGCATATTTATTTTAGCATGCACTAGATTTATTTAAAAATAGCATCACCAGCACTGGAAACAGCCCACTTGCTTTTCATCTAGATCTTTGCATTGAATCAGTGAATCCAAAATTAAACAAGGTTAGGTGAACTAAATCTATACAAGGACCTATTTGCTGATCAATACAGAAATGAAAGCTGGGACTTCTTTACCATGTGAAATATGAGGACTTATGAGAGAGATATTGCTTTTGTTATTACATTAAAAAAAAAATCAGATTTAATCTCCACACATTAAAAAAAATATTTGTTGAAGAGATGCTTTGCCCTAAATAATTTATGCTGGTTGTATAGTACCCAGAAGAGAGAAGTTTCCCTTCTTCCATTCCTAATGAGATGGAAAAAGACCTCAAATATTTTTCTTGGATTCAGTTTCATCGGTGCACGGAGCTGAAACTCTGCCTGCACCTGAGAGCTGGGCTCCTCCGACACAAAGAGAACCACAGTGTGCTGCTCCAGGACGGAGAGGGACTCCAGCATATCTGGGCCAAACCCACAACCCTGCAGGGAGCACCGAGCCTCGAGGTGTAGTGGACAGTGATGGGGACTGAGGAGCCAGCACCCATGGGACAGAGGGGAGCAGCCAACCCAGCATGGCCACAGTGGTGTGCCATGGGGCTGGGCAGCAGGCATTTGGGAAAAAGGTGGTCAGACTTTTAGCCCACTTTGGGGACAACACCTGGGGCTTGCACAGGGAGCGGTGCCATGCCCACCTGGGTCCCTTTCCCACAAGCACACTGCAAGAACCGATCCATCAAGTGCTGTACCTGTTTTGCTCTGAATAAATCTGCATATCAGACGCTTCCATGAATGAAAAATGCATGCACTGGTAAATCAGAGGTGAAATAACACATCAGTTGTCAGCGCTTTTTTTTTTTCCCCCAGGAGTTTCATTAAAAAAGACACATCATCTGATAAAGGTAATAACGAGAGCAATCCTCAGCCAGCACTGCTTCAGCAGGGTGTCCATGGGGTCCCACGTCCCTCTTTTGGGGGACCTACCTGGGTGCCAAGAGGACAGGTGACAGCAGTGTTTCTCCCCATGCTGTTCCCATACCACCAGCATTCAGGTTAGCAGCAACACATGGACACGAGCACGCAGCAAAGAGGCAACAGCTGCTTCTCACTGGCCCAGATTAGGATTTTAATTAAGGAAAAGATTTGGGGGAATAAGGGGGAAAATAATTCTGAAAGCTTGAATTAAAGAAGTTCAGGGTGAGGCAGGATGATGGGGAGGGATGCATCCTGCTGTGGCTGGGGAGGGTGAGCTCTGACCCCATTGGGACACTCAGTGTTGAGGGGATGGGGCAGCCTCTGTGCACGCCTCAGATTGAGCTGCTGCAGACCCCCACTGAGACCCAAAGGCAGAGAGAGTGTGAGCTCCCATCTGGTTAAAAATACATCAAAAGCCAAATTCCTATTGATTTGGCTCTGATGTATGGCATAGTGCAACTGGGGCTGGTGAGGGTTCCTATGGTACATGATGCAGTGGGTGCTGGAGCTAGTGGAAAGCTTTGCTTCCATGCTGCATTCCAGAGCAGCAGTGGGGCCAGGGTGGGTGCTGTGCCCAGGATGGGGGCACCCATTGCAGTAGGGGTTAATGCTGGTTCAATAAGAGCCCCCAGAGAAGCAGAAATGATCAATAATGCTGGGTGTGAAATGCCATATCAAAGCCACATGGGGTTGGTTGGTAGTGGGGCTGTAAATGCTGCAAGGAGGAAGTGCTGCCTGGTGAGTTGTCTTTGCTGTGTTTTGTTTGGAAATGTGTGTTTCTGCTCATAGCAGGGTTTGCAGCACTTCTCAGCAGAAGCTCTGCTCTGAGCACACACTCAGAGAGCAACAACGTGCCATTAACCTGAGCTTTTGCTCTGCTTCTTTGATAGGAAGGTGTGAAAGGAGCACAGCTGAACCCAAACCCTGCCACAAAGCTTGGGCACCTGTGTCAGGAACACAGCTGGACAAAACTCTTGCAGCACAAAGACACCACAAAATGTGTTTCCAAAAGACAAGAGCCAACCTTCATCAGAAGCCACAGCCAGAGGAGAGAGGTTTGGACACCATCCTGATACACAGAACTGGGGTTGCATTCTTGGATGTGTGAGATGCAACCATGTGCCCAGGGCTGGGAGTTCTCTGTCACCAGTAAATGAGGTTTAGGGGAGAAAAGTGCCACGTCAGTCCCACAGGAGCCCTCAGCAGGCCATCACCCCCTGCTTGCAACTCAAACCTCTGGTGTGCACGCAGAAAGCTGGTGGGTTTCAGGACCCAAATAAAGCCAGGGAGAAGATTCTGGTGCTGCTGTTTTAAAGCAATTTTCCTTTTCTGAGGCACATTTGCCATTGCACAGCTCCAGCTCATTCCTCAACTCCAAGACCATGCAAGACCTGTTGCAAGTAGAAATGCTGCACAGGGGCTTTGGTGAGGGTCAGTGCAACCCAGGGAATTCCAAACCTGTTGCATCACTCCTCTGAGCATTGCACACCTCCAACTCAGGCTGCAGCTTTCATCTCAAGCAATCTCATACAAAATCTCATTTTGCATAAGAAGAAAGGAATACGTCACTCTAGAAGTGATCTCATCATCCCTGAGCCAGGAGTTATACTGAGCAAAGCCAAGCTGCTATCGAGGTAACTGCTTTGGTTTCATCAAGGTTCCCACCTCCTCCACCCCAGAGCAGCTCCGAGATGTAAATCAAGCACAAAAGCCACCTGGGCTCCTCGGCAGCACTCTGCCCACGTGCCTGGAAGGCAGCAGCCGGTGCCAGCGCCGCGTGGGGAGCGCAGAAAGGGTAAGGCAGAGTGCAAGGGGCCAGGAGCACTGCGTGGGGCTGGGCAGCCCTGGGCAAAACTGGAGGGTCTTCTGTGGGAGGTGACCTCCGTGGGGACCCCAGCACCCCCCTGATCTGCTTGCTTCAATCCTCGATATTTTCAGGCTTTGCACTGCTCTCCTCCTCCAGCCCCCACGTTTCCCCCACCTCTGCAAAAGCAGCAGGAATGTGGAGCCAAGAGGAGGGCAGCGCCTGCTGGGCAGGGTGGGAGCTTCCACCCGACTTCTCCTTATCCTTTCTTTGGGGTCCTGTGCAGCAAGCCACCCTGGTTTCCCAGCACCCCAACATGGGGGATTTGCTGTTGACCCCACTGTAAGTCCCAGGGCATGCAGCAGAAAGCAGCTGCAGAAATGTACAGGATTTGGGCCCACTGCCCGTGCGTGGGCTGGGCTTGCAAACCAGATGGAGAGAGGAGGGTTGGAGGTACTTCACCCAAGACAGGGGTGAAAATAGTGCAAAACTTGTAAACTCATATTTATATAATGGCCAATTATCAGGGAGACCACCCGGATGTCCATGGTTAAACCAAAGCTCTGCTCACCCCAAAACAAAGCACCCACATTCTGCATACAGAGCAGTACCAAGTGATGCATCCACGGCAGCTCCCATGGGCAGCACTGAACTTCCTAGCCCCCATGCACTTCACTTTGAGGCCATTCCTCCTCGATGGGCTGCACCGGGCACCCCAGGGGCCAACTGGGATGATTTCAGGGCTGCTCAGCTGCCTGGCTGGGGGTGGGGAGGGTAATCCATATTGCTGAGGTCTCATTGGTATTCTGCAGTTTCAGCTCATTAGCCCTTAGGTGCTACCAGAGCTGGAGCATTGGAAGTTTCTGGGCTGAGACAGCTATTAGGGGAGGATGGAACGCATCTCACACAACCCAATGCCCTGCACTGATTTATGCTATCGATCTTGAAGGTGCCCACGTGCTGCCTGAACCTAAAAAAACCCAACCCTGCCCTACATACAGCCCCAGCCACCTTCAGAAAAGAATAAAAGAAAGAAAAACCAAGCAAAATAAATAACCCAGAGAACTCCCTGCGATTTGCTCTCCAGGAGCACCACCAGCTCCAGCTCCCAGTATGACCAGTGAGGGCTGATGGGGGGACTGGGCGCCCATCACAGCCAGCTGAGCACAGGGCAGGGCTGGATGCCACCCCCTGGTGCCACGTCTGCTCTCCTGGGCTGGCTGAGTTGTGATGAGTTGTGCTATCTGCATTGAGGGGTTGTCCTGCTTTGGGCACTGCCTGCTTGCTCCCCACCATGTGCCTGCAGGTAAGTGTGCCGGCAGAAATAACCTCTTCATGCTTGTATTTGAGCCAATTTGGGGGGGGCCGGG
>NW_024884855.1:8978049-8986557 GCF_019232065.1 Centrocercus urophasianus | reverse complement strand
CCCCCCCCCGCTCCTGTCGAGGTAGGGCTCATAGGGGAAAAAATGGGAATGGGATGGGACGGAGCCCCCCCGCTTCTCATCATCCCACAGCTGAGGCTGAAGGAGCCGCGGCCCCGCAGACCCCCGGCGCTGCCCGCTGCCTCCCCCTCGCGGCGGCCCTGGGACGGTGCCCCCGACCCTGCGCTGCAGCACAGCCCCAGAGCCGCTGCCCCACACGGGGGGGCACCGCGCACCGCCGGCAGCACCCCGATAGCGGGGGGTGAGCCCGACACGCTGAGCCCCGCAGAGTCCCGGCCCGGGGTGATGCTCCGCGGGGTCTTTCAGCCCACAGCCTGGGGTGCCCCCAGTACTGCAAGCAGTATAAAGCACCTGAGTGTCGTGAGAGGACCTGACATGACGAAGATGCTCCATCACACGAAGAGGGCACACGGGTGCTTCGGGGTGAATTTTATTGAAAACAAGGAGGGGTTCATGGGTACAGACTGTGCTCAGTACAGGGCTGGAGGGACTCGGCTGCATCAGAACCGCAGAGTCATTCATGTTGGAGAAGACCTCTCAGATTCACAAACCAACCCCACCATGACACCAAACCACATCCCTCAGTGCCACATCTCCGTTCTTCTGGAACACCTCCAGGGATGGTGACCCCACCACTCCCTGGGTAGCAGTTCCAACACACCACCATTCTGTCAGAGAAGAAACTTTTCCTAATATTCTCTCCCACCCTAAGACCAAGCTGGTGGGCACCAGATCTATCATCCCTGTGCATGGCAGGAGGGCACAAGCAGCAGGACCCACTTCAGCACACAGGGCAGTCAGGACCCAACTGAGCAGCAAAGCCCCATCCCTGGGTCCCAACCACCCCTCACCACTATATCACCTAGTATGAGAAAGGGAAGGTGCTCTCTGAGCTAAGTCAGGACTTTCTCCAGGAGAAGCAAGGAGAAAGAGGAAAAACAAAAGCTTAACAGCAAATCGAAAGGAATCCAAAGCGACCAACTATGGAAAAGCATACAAGTGAGCACCTCAGCTGCCAAGCTGTCCTACCAGGCTGGTGATGTGCAATTTCAGGGAGCACGGGATGTTTTGGGGAGTGGGACTGAAGGGAGGATGTGGAGAGCACAAGGAGGTGGGATAAGGGTTAAAGGTCAGTGAGGGTTTGCTCACTGTGCTGTGTCCATCTGTGCTGTTTCCTATGGGCTCATGCACTGAGCAGACAGGGTGAGACAGAGGGGAAAGTCACCCTGAGCTACCCTAAGCTCTCCTCCTGGGAGCTGTACCATGCCCCCAGGCACAGCCCAGCCTGGCTCCATAACAAAGGTGCAGGGCAATGGGGTCAGCTGAACGCTGTGCTTCAGCAAGGGGAGGACCCTAAATAACAGGAATGCACCCTCACATCCACACCTCCAGGGCAGGAAGCTCAGGAAAAGTATGTTGGTTTTTTTTTGTTTTGTTTTTTAAGATTTGATTAAAAAATAGATGCATTTCTTCTTAAAAAAAAAGAAATAATCTCAGGGCAGTCTGTCTTCTAAAGCCTCAGCCACTACCCCAAATCTAGCCAGAAAACTGCTGGTCACGGCAGCAGAACTGCTGCTCACATAGACATTCACACCATCATCACTGATTTAAAAATATATAATATATATATAGCACGCACACACACACAAATATATTAGAAAAGGAAAAAAAAATCCCTCTGAAAACTCAATCTATTAAAAATAAAAAACCCACAGCGGTGCCTTCAGTCTGCAGTCCCACACGTGGATGGAACACAGCGGGGCTCACAGCAGATGCTTTAGGGGAGAAGGAAGCGCTCCTCCCTCCTCCCACCCACACAGAAGGGCTTTAATTTATAGCAAGTGCAGTAAAACCCAGAAACATGTTACAAAGTCCATTATATATAGACACAAAATGTACAACTGGCAGCAGCCCCTGCACTGGGCTGTGGGGTGTTGGGGCTGAGATGGCGGCTGGGGCCACAGCTGGAGGCAGTGATGGGGTCACAGTGTGAGGTCTTACATGAGCCCCAAAGGGGGAAGAGGATGGAGAGCTGGGGCAGCATCCTCCTGCAGGATGAGGAGTGGTGGTAGATGCTCAGCCATCCTCACCTCTTCCAGTGTCATGCAGCCCCAGGGTGAGCACAGAGGAGAAGGTCCATGAAGGAAGCAAGAGAGGGAGGGCTGCTGCTCGTGGTGGGGTGAACTGGGGGGAAATACGCTTTTATTCCTCTGCAGGGGAGCAGTAGATCACGCAGTGAAGGGGGTGTCAGGCCTGGGGCTGTGCTGAAGGGTCACCCAGCTGTCATCAAGATGGCTTTGTGCGGGGACAGCAGTGTATCCATGGAGCCCTGCAGCCTCCTGAAGTGCTGCTCAGGAACATGAGGCAGAGAACCAGGTGAAATGCTGGGGGAGGGGCTGGGGACAGATAAGGAGGGGGAAGAAGCACAGCAGCATTTTCTCTTTGCCAGCCCCAGGCAGCAAAGGGGAAGAAAGGCAGAAGTTCCCCACAGACCGTGCCAAGGTTGGGCACCATCCCCACCCCGTGCCCCCAGCATTTGAAGGGGTGAAGGTATTGGCTTCCAAGGCTCTTCCTTGAAGATTTCAGGCAAAGAGAAAAGAGGCTGCGATGGGGCTGTGCCCAGAGCTGTCCGTGGGCTGAGGAACACAATTTGTGCAAACCATCACGAATTCAAGTCCGCATCTGCTCCGCTGCGGGGACTGCACGGAACAGTGGGGCTCCAGTTAAGAGTCATCCCCGAGGATCTCTGTCACGAAGGAGGCCATGTCAGTCTCTTTGGTGTCATGTAGGGTGAAGAAGGGGTGCTCCTGTCAACAAGAAGCAAGGCATCAGTCATGGCCCAGCAGGGAGCAGTCCAAAAGCAGCCCCAGGGGTGTCACAGCACTGGCCAAGTGAGCAGCAGCATCCCCTGCAGACTCCCATGGATGTCACACAATCATACAATCACTCAGGTTGGAAAAGACCTCAAAGATCATCGAGTCCAACCGTGACCTAACCATTCTACCCTAACAACCCTCCACTAAATCAGCTTAAAGCTGAACACTTTTGGGTTTGGTGTTTCCAGGTTAAAATCCAGCTGCACTACCACCATTTGGGGTGGTTGACCTAAACTCTCCAAAAGCAGGTGGGACAGAAGGAAAAAACATCTAGAAAGCTTGACCTTGATCACTGAATCCCCTTAACACCCACAAAACTCAATACACCGTTGTACCTTAGACACACTACGCCCATCCCACCGTGTGCCTGGAAATCACCCCGCGTCCTGCTGTACCATTTGTCCAGGACCTTTTATTCCAACATATTTCATGTACCAGATGAAGGCAGCAGAGATGGCCCCAAACTTACCATAAGTTCTAAATAGTTCATTCGCTCAGCGGGGTTCTTCCTTAAACTGAAGGGGGGAAAAAAAAAAAAAAAAAAAAAAAAAAAAAAAAAAAAAAAGGCTATAGGATTTTTTTTTTTTTTTTTTTTTTCCTATTTGTGGTCTATCAGAAGGGACCTCCCCTTCCCCTTCCCCAGTCACACCTCACTTTGGGCAGGCAGCACCCATTCCTCTCCCTCTGAGCTGAACCACATGGCCCTGAAGCACCCAAGAAGGGAACCACAAGGACGGATTTGGGATATTGCCAAACCCAGAAGCAAGCAGCCCTGCTGGGAAGGAGAGGAGGTGGCTTCCCACCAACCATCCCAGGGCTTCGTGGCACCTCCAAACAGGCCAGATGCAGAGAGAACTCGAGGGGAACAGCTCCTTGAACCCACAAAACCACAAACCAGGTTCACCCAGAGGCACCCAGATGCTGCCAGAGGGCTGTTCCATCACCACGCTGCCAGAAACCACCAACACTTGAGCAGCGCCAATGGTAAAACGGGAAAAGAAACCTCTGCCTTCCAAGCAGCCTGGATGAGTCACACTGAGAACAAAACCCCTTTGGGCAACAAAACCCATTCCCACTGCAGCAGATACACCAGCTCAGTACAAGGAGGAGATAAACAGGCTCCAAAGCCAACCCCAGCCCTGCACTTTGCTCAGCCCAGCCTCTGCCACACTCACCACTGTGCCGTGAAGTCCACAAACTCCTTGGAGAAGCGCTCAGCAGGCAGCTGGGGTGAGGGTTCCTCCACCACCTGCTTGAGCTGCTGGAACGGGGTGCCCCAGGACTCGTAGGGGAAGCGGAGGATGGCCAACTCGATCTGGGGACAAGGACACTGTGAGACACCAGGGCTGCCCCACATCAGAGGCTGCACGAGTGCAGGTTCAAGATGAAAAGCCTCCCTCCTAACAAACCATTTTCAATTTGGGTCATACTACTTTACGTTCCCCCCCCCCCCCCCCTTTTTTTTTTTTTAAATACAAAGACCTAGAGGCAAAAAATACTTCCTTTTGAGGCCTGCTCAGCAAATTAATGCATTTACAGGAAGCAGACAAATATATGTAAAACAGGGTTATTTAAAAAGATAATCAAAGCAGCATCGGTGCTACTTCTGCACTGGCTTCTGGAGTGCTCTTCTCAACATAACCTGCCCTCTGGACTGCAGGCTGTATGATCTAGGCACAAAGAGATCCATGAGCCCAAGTGAAAGCAAGTTTAGAATATAACTTAAGATGATGTTTATCAAACCGCTGCAGCTAACCCTGCTCCATCATCCATTCCAGCAGGAAAAAGTCCATCACAGCTCTTGGGCATCTCAGGCCAAGGGATGGGAAGTGAGAAATGAATAAAGCTAGGATCAGCCCTGCAGCTCAGTAGCCCTAAGTAGGGCTATTCTTCAATCAAACCCCTCCAGAAATTAGTAAACAAAATAGGAAGCCAGCCCAGGAGGAAGATACTAGAGGGAATGAGGTTGGGGCTCCATCCAGCTGCAGGCTGGCAGGCTTTCAGTAAAAACCCCTCTCCCATCCAGTGCTGGAAGAGCTCAGGTTTCGTCATTGCCACAATTTCCCATCCCACAGCTTCCTGCACCTCAGATCAGAGCTGGAGCTGATTGCTTTTGCAGCAAGCACAGCTCTGCTCTGCACAGCACGGAGATACCAAGAGGGATGCAGCACATACAGATGCAAGGAGACAGTGTCCAAAATGAAGGTCACAGCTAAAAAGGTGCAGGAAAACTTTAGGGGAATAGTCTAAGCAAGAGATGTAGTCTCCTGGAAAGCAGAACTGTTCCCAGGCAGCATTCCCCTTGAGCCAGCAGCTGTGATTTCCTTTGTCCTCCCATGCCAGAAGACTTCAGCTGCTTTCTGACAGATCCATTTCTTGCAGGAGGCAGAGGAACCATCCTGAGCAGCTGCAATTTTGGAACTGAAAGCATTTCCCCTTCCTGTTAGCTGCTGTGAGCTGCCCCTCGGGCAAGGCTGCTGCTAACCACACACACCACCTCAAAGTTGGAGCCCCCAGCACAGACCCCAGCCCACTTCCAGCATCACAGTGCTGGCACCCGCCCTCTGCATTACCATTGTGATCCCCAGACTCCAGACATCCGACTTCACATTGTAGCCCTTCTGGTTCAGCTCAGGATTTATTCTTTCTGGCTGCAAAAGCAAAACGGAAGATTTTACAGTTACAGTTCTGTCTCATTTTCACAGTGCAAACCACACACAGCCGATCTCTGGCTCCAAAACCCAGGTTGGTAGATTCCCCTAGCTCACATCCTCACAAAGGCAGGGTTTGAGGTTACATCTGCAAGCACGAGCGAGTGCCATGTCCCACTCCACATCGCCTCCACAAGCACTCCCCTCCCCTATATCATCCCTGCAGGAGGGTGCCTGCCCCAGGAGCAGGAGCTCCCCCACACCAGTGCCATGGAATGAGGATGAAATGATCCTACCAAGGAAAGCCTCAGCATTTTCTAGTCAAGAGCAGCTTTCCAACCCAATAGGGTGGGTTGATGGTTGGATTAGATGATTTTAGTGATCTTTTCCAGCCTTAACGATTCTATGATTCCACCCACCACAACCAGCACCAGCCAGACTTTCACCCTTTTGTGAAAGAAAGGGGGAACAGGAAGAGTCTGCTGCAACACGGACACAAATAGGGCAGTGGTTGAGTCCCCATCCTTGGAGGTATTCCATAGCCATGGAGATGAGGAACTGAGGGACACAGTTTGGTGTCATGGTGGGATGGGTTGGCATTAGTGATCTTAATGATTCTATGAGTCTATTAAACAGCAGGGCTTACAGGGAGGGGAATCCCATCCTTGCAGGACACTACTGAGTCAGGAAACCCAGAACACACTTTCAACCTCAGCACAGAGGTGAGCCAAGACCAGTTTCTAAGCAGCAGCAGCCTTCTCAAGGTGAGGCTGGATGGATTGAACATAAGCACACTTACAGCCATGTATGGTTTGCAGCCAGCATCCATTGTCTTCGCCACCGAGTCCACCAAGTAGCCACTGATCCCAAAGTCACACATTTTCACGTGTCCCTCCTTGTTGATGAGCACGTTGGAAGGTTTCACATCTACAACAAAGAACACGTGAGAACAGATGGGGCCTTTGTAGAGGTACCATGGGGCCCGGGACAGCATAAGGAACTCCCTGGTGACAGGGAACGGGAGGGATGGCGGTGGAAAAAACAGGAGCAACCCCCCCACTCTGGCCCTTATGCAGTTGAAATAAAACGCTAAGCTTCACACAGAACATGCAGTTCCTCAGGAGCAATTTATGGAGCAAACACAGCCTTGAAAACTCAACCAAGCTCTCAGGACAGCTCGTCTCAGGCCCATCATGACCTGTGTGCAAGTACATGACAAACTGTGTTAAGATGAAGAGCAGGACCTGGCTGTTATGATGCCCATCAGTGTTTTGCGAGGTCTTCATCTCTCCCCTTGCCAGAACTACCCAGCCAAGAAGGGTATATGATTTCATCCCTAAGTGCTGTCTGCAATGCATCTCAGTACTCAGAAAGAGACAGAGATGCCTACAGAAATACAGACAGCAAAGAATTCAGTCATTATATCCAACCCCTCATGTAGAAAGGAGAAAGAGAACATCAAATAAGCAGATGCGTGAAGGACACACCACTGAAACAGGCCTGGGGCATCTAAGCGTGTCCACCACGGCCCCAAGTGCCACCAGACTCCAACTGCAGGTGTTCCAGAGGCACACATCACACATCTCCTTGGAAGGAGCCTTCCCATAACCCATCGCAAGGCTGGCATTGCAGCACACTACATGAATCCCACTGAGCACCCACCTCTGTGGATTACGGACAGTTTACTGTGCAGATGCTCCAGAGCTCGTACAATCTGCAGACAAACAGAGCAGGAGAGCACCATTAGCCACACGTAGCTCAGCACTCAGCAAACCCCAGTAGGAGTGCAAACCACAGAGCATGAGGAGTGCACAAAGCTCGAGGCGGGGTGGGGGTGGCACAAGCACTCACAGACACGGCCATTTTTCCCAGAATGTCTTCAGGGATGGTTTTCTTCTTCTCCAGTACTTTCTTGTAGAATTTATCCAAGGAAGTATCCATGAGCTCCATGCAGATCCACACATCACCCTGCAGGTGGAGAGAAAGTAGCTATAGGAAATTCTCCAACCCCCCCCCAGGAGCCAAAGGACACAGTGGGGGCAGACAGGGGCACCACGCTTCCACCCAGGGCAATCCAACATCCCCATGGTGCAGCCACTGCCGACCACATACCAGCATTGCACCTGATAACAGTGGGCACTGATGTTGGGGTACCACTCATAGCACTCCCAACAGCCACATCCAAGAGCGTCCTGCTTGAAATCCAGCCCAGCCCACCGCCAACACGCTTGGGCACTTGCTGCTGCAGCATGGAAAGGGACCTGCTGCCTCCTGCAACAGCTGGGCTTTGTACCACCTCAACCAGCCCACTTCAGCAGTAGGAAACAGAGGTGGTTTGAGACAGTTTCGTGCATTCAGAGGACACACACAGACCCAAGGAGCTGTGTAACAGTAGCCTCTCACCTCTCGGAATAGGGCTCCGTAGAAAGTGACAGTGTAGAAGCAGTCAACTGTCCTCATGGAGATATCCAAGTCCATCAACAGTCTCTTCTGCTCCTGAGTGTTCACTGTGGCACGAATCCTCTGAGAAATATTAAGAAAAAACAAAGGTTTTGATGTAGGTGGAGTTCTGTAGCCAGCACAGACCTCAGAGATGCCCAGATGACCTCTTACAAACAACACCATAATGAATGACACCACCTAAGTGCAACGTTGGGCTGTATGGGGACACAGGAGGGTACCAAATCAACAAGCCCCCCATTTCTGTCCCCATTCTGCCCCACAGCCCCTCTGCCCCACCAGGAGGAAGCCATCCTCACCTTCACAGCCATGATGGTGCCACTCTGAGCGTGCCTCACTTTCTCCACCACTCCATAGGCCCCCCGGCCCAGCTCTGAAATAGTCACCAGGTCATCAGCTTCCACCTCAAAGTTCTGTAAGGAGAAAAGTGACCAAAAAAAAAAAAATAAATAAATATATATATAATATGAAATTCCCAGAAGTAGTACCCCAAACAAAAATCA
>NW_024884855.1:8932889-8977949 GCF_019232065.1 Centrocercus urophasianus | reverse complement strand
ATCAGGCAGGAGCACACTTACTGTAAAGGCAAAGTTCACTGCTTGCACTTCAGCCACACAGAGCATGCCTAAACCCCAGCACCTACAGGATTCCAGCAGCCCACCATGCTTAGAGCAGATGGATGTACTTTTGGCTCCCTTGGGGCTCACTGAATACCCCTTTTAAGCTAGAGATTGGGATTTGCCAAAGGGCACAATGTCACTGGAAGAGGCCCAAGGCTCAGTGCCTCTCTGCCAGTGAGTTTCTGCACATCCCACAGACAAGTTCCCCCCAGCACACGTTGCCCTGTAATTGTCTGCTCTGCTGGGCAGGGCATACACTGCTGGAGTGAGACATGGGCTATTTTTGGAGGCTGCATTCATCGCTCTTAATAAGTTACAGACCTCCTTTCAACCAGGCAGGACTTCATCCAGCCTGCAGCTTCCCTCCGGTCCCAGGGAACAAAAATAACACCGGGATGCCAAACTGACCCTGCAGCAGCAAAGGGTGGGAAAAGCACTGCACAGCATTAGAAGCAGTGTTGCACCCAGAGCAGAAGGGCAGCAGCGTGCTGGGAGTCAGGGCTACCAGGCTGGTGGCCATGCTAACCACCAGCCCCACTAATTTGGGCCAGATGGGAATGGTGGGCAGCTGAGGGAGGTCTGGGGCTGAGCTCAGCAGGAAGCTATGCTGCATGGCACAGGGAAGTGGATCCAATGGGACTATGGGACTCATGCAGCCCCCACCTCACTGCCCTGGGCAGAGGCACAGTGCAGGTTTACAGCTCCTGCAGGAGCCTCCAGGAAGGACCCAGTGGTGCTTTTCAGGACATATGTTCTATGACTGTTCCAGGGCATTGTGTTTTTGTTTCCGGCATTTACCTGCAGGCTTCCCCAGACACTGGCAGTTCCCAGCACACTCTGGGAACCATCATGGCCCTGCCCAGCTGCAGAGACAAAGAACCAACAGAACAGAACCCCACACTGCACCCCGTTACCCTTTACTCTGCATGGATCAATCACCCTTCATCTCACAACCCGAAGCTGCCCTTGCACCCACCACTCCTCCATCCCACGTTGCGTTGTTCTGAAGCACCCAGAGCAAACCTGAGCTGCACATCTCAGGGCAGGCAGAGCACAGATGCAGAACCCCTCAGAACTGCACTGCAGGAAGGGCACAGCCCGCAGAACTGCAGCTCTCCCATTGCACACTCTGTGCACTCTCCCCAAGCCACTAATACACACGACAACAGCTAGAACACAACACCAGCAGCAGGGCTGCTCCCTGCACCCAGCCCAGGCTGCTTCTCTCCCCTCAAAACCTAAAACCTTGCACCAAGGATGGGACTGACCCAACACCCCGTATTTTTAGGTTGTTTGCAGCCCCAGGAGAGCCTGTAACAAGAGAATTAAATAAAAAGGAGGCGGCAGCTATTTCTAGCAGCGTTTTTCATCAGGCAGCTTGGAAAGGATTTGGAGAGGAACTCTGAGCCCAGCTTCTGGTGGGATGCCAGCAGCAACAGGGACAAAGGGGACGTGGGCTGGGACAGCAGGGCACAGCCAGACTGGGTAAAAGTGAGAAGGCTGCCAAGCAAGCACGATCCCACTAAGGGCAAAGCCTCAACCCACACGTGCCTATTTCCCTGATCTCAATACTTGCACAAACCCACAGCCAACAGGGGAAGGTCCCCTGCTTGAGGACACCTCAACCCCTCCAAAGATGCATCCCATGAGGCTGCACCAGGAGGACATACTGGAGCTTAAAGTCTGCTTGGGATCACAAAGATCCAATCTGACAAGTTGTCATGGCAGCCTGATCCATGCTACTCCCATACAGGAGGCAAGCAGAATTGGAAACAAGAACATTGACACATACTTTGTCTCCAATGGTGATGAAGGTTCTGGAGTCCAAGTTCCTTGGCGGCCTGCAAGGAGAGAGGGGATCAGAAAGAAGCACAACCTCAAAACCCCCTTCTCCAGTGCCAGGTTTCATGTGCCCCCAGGTGCTTTCGGCCACTGCTTCCCACAGTGCATTGTTATGGGTGCACACCAGCCCCCTCCAAACACTCCCAAAGGCTTTCATCGAGCCACCACCACCCACAGAACCAGCAGGAGCCCAGGGAGCAGCGAGGTGAGGCTGCATCAAAGCTATGAAACCGTCCCCATGCGGGGAGAGGAGCAGCTGTCGTGTTTTGACAGGCAGGTGTTGTAAGAGCACAGCCACGTCGCCCCAAACACGCCTAGGAAACAACAGGTAATTCCTCTGCACTGAGTCATTTGTGTACACTTGACAGCCTGTTCCAGGCAGCCTGGCATGCGGAGCAGCCAGCAGCGTCACACTTTGCACAACACCATGTAGGCAAAAGTCTTCCTTTATGGATTTTTTTCCCCTCCTCACAGCTTCCCATTCCCCCCTGTTGTCAGTATGGGATTTAAAGCACACACTGTCCTTTTCATCCTTCTGCCCTGCTCCTGTGTTCAACTCCTCCGACACTATCAGCTGGGAACTGGGCAGTCTGCTCCTCATCTTCATTCCCATCAGAGCGCTGCAGCACCTTCAAGGAAGTGCTCAGGCTTGCAGCAAAAGCATTGGCACTGTGCAAATATTTGCAGTGTGCCTTGAAAAGTGCAGAGAAAAGGAACGGTAGGGGCCTAGAACCAGTGTGAACAGGAATGCTCTGGGCATGCAAGCACCCTGCAAACTGCAGCTGACATCTGCTCCAGGGAAACTCAGGCACAGAGGGAGACAGCTCTGCATGCAGGGCTCTGCCTACACACCAGGCTGTGGGCTGTTAACAGGGAGCTCCTGGCTCCAGGCAACCTGCCCAGCCTGGGGATCCAGGGATGAGCCCCCAGTGAGGGATTCGCTGCTCCCTCAGAGCTTTGTGGTTCTCTGGACAGAGCAGAGCTTGGTGGTGGAGATACATCACAGAGGAGGAATTTCAGCCATCTGCTTTTTGTCAAACCTAGCAGTGCCACCCTGGTTCTGCCCCCCCAAACACAGCATAACAATGTACCAAGCAGCAGAAAACAGGGCACAGAGAAATCCCAGTGCCTGAAATGCAGGCAGGCACCAGCCCCAAGCACAGCAGGGGGGAACAACAAGGCTTCCACATCCTCCTTGCACCAACATGGGTTCACGTAGGCCAAGGCACAGGGCAGGGGATGCCACCAGCTGAGGGCAGGGGCTATTCCGCTGCACCCAGCACCTTCACCCCTGCACCTGCTGCAGGTCCTAGCCCTGCAGACAGCTCCCAGAGGCACACAGAATCTATGCGTGTGCACAAGTGCAATTCCTCCTCATCACTGAGAAGCCAGAGCTCCAGTTGAAAAACCCCAACCAGCTGATGTGTGTGGTAACACTTCTATGGCCACATGGCCTGAGACAGCTCACTGCAGCTCCTAGAACTGGCTGCAGGAGCAGGCACTCACGTGGTGTTGACAGGGGGCTGCTTGATGGGAGGACATGTTATCCTCAGCTTCTTCTTGCCCTTCACTGCAAGAGAAGATGCACACATAAGCAATGGGCATTTTTAAAACTTTCCTTCCTTTCGACATCCCCACAACTGCAGCCACCAGGCCCAGGTCTGCAGGGTGTGCAACTCTCACACTCCGCTTCCAGCCATCCCCACAGCAGTCTTCACCCCCCATGGCCATTAAGTGTTCCTCTTTTGGGGGGGATTCGCTGGCATTTAGGAGAGGGGGTGAAACTGCTCTGTCTGCTAGGCACTCACCCGGTTTGTGTGGCTCCAGGGATCCCTTGGAATCTGGAAGAGAGCAGGGAGACATCAGGTCAGTGCTCACACTCCAAAGAACTCAATACAAACCATACATCCCTTATGGTGCCAGACAGGAGCAGAGGAACACGCCACGGGGTAGCTGGCACCCAACCCTGTCCTGGGCTGCACAGCCACCAGATGTCCCCATGCCACTGGTTGTGCCCAGGGCCATGACAGCACCTCAATGTGCTCCCAGCAGATCCCATTTTGGGAAGCACTGACCCATTTCTCATCACACTCCCAGCTGGGCAAGGAAGAGACAGATCCTGTGAGCATGCTGCAGGAGGCAGGGAAGCAGCCAGCCCTGCTCTGTGCCATCAGGACAAAGGCCAACAAGCCTCACATACAGCAACTGGCAACTCTGACCCTGAAAGGGAACACTCCATGTGACACTAAGGGGAACCACAGGGCAGGAGCTGCTAGTCACAACACTAGGATCAGTGTGCACAGGTTGAGACCTTGCACTGAAACAGGAAGGAGCTGGAGCCCTGCTGTGCTGACCCACAGGGATATGGGGTTGCTGTGGTTTGCAGCACCAGCTCCAGAGCCCTGCAAGTCCTTTGTGCGTCTCAGCACCTGCTCCATGAGGCTGCTCCCAATTCCATACCCAGCTGGGATGGGACAGGGAGCTATAAATAGTCCTGCACTGCAAAATACCTGGCTGTGCAAACACAAAATGCAGCCAAATGCAAGACGCTGCCCTCTGCCTCAGCAGTGCCTTCCCTTCCTGCAGCCAGGGAAGGGCAGAGAGCTGGGACATGGGGCTGCAGCTTCCTCTGCAGCCAGTGGGAGGGAGAACTCCACAGGGCACGCAATCCCATCCCAAGATGCAGACAATAACATGCATGCACCACCCTGTGTATGCAGAGCTGCTAGATGCCCCCAAAACAACCCCAAGTTGTGCTCAGCAAGCACCTCCAAGTCCTGCTGGCTCGATGCACCCCACACCCTGGGAAGCACCAACAGAACACCCTCCATCTGCATCCTCCCTTCACACCAAGCTCTGAAATGCCCCCCATCCTGGCTGCTATTATGCAGTATGTTTGCTCTCCCTCTCCCCAATTGCCATAGTAACCCCGAGCAGGAGCACAATGCTCCTTCTGTGCAGCTCCCTGACAGTGCTGGGTCAGAGCACAGCGGTGACTCACGCAGGGGGAGAAGCATCCACACTGTGCCAGAGGCTGCAGCATCAGCCCCACGGATCAGGGTTACAGGGAGCTCAAGGTTGGGATCCATGCACTCACCCTTACACACACAGCATCTGCAAGCATGGGTGAGTGGCTCTGTGCAGGATGGGGAGATCCCCTGTGCAAAACCTCTGCACCACACAGGAGGATCACAATGTCTCTGTACATCAGTCACACCCCATGAGGCAGAGCTCACACTTTGCTGCAAGGAGGGCTTTGTGCAGCCCCAAAGTACTGCCCTATGCTTTGCAGCACCACTTTGCAGGGCCAGCAGCATTCTCTTCCCAGTGGTTGCACCCAGCACCCAAAAGCATTTCCTATAGCTGCCAAAGCACGGGCTAGAAAACCCACCTCAGCACATCACATCAGCCCACACCAAAATAAAATACACTGCTCTCCTTCTGGAATGCTGCTCCCAAACCCTCGAGAGCCAAAGCAGGGATGCATCTTGCTGCTCTCCCTGTACCCACCACAGCACTCACATACCTTCAGCCCCAGCCCCATCCCACTGCCCAGCTCCATGCCCACCACCAGAGGAACGCTGTGCAGTGGGACGGGCACAGCACGACCTTGCAATTCAATCCCAGTGACTCCACAGGCAGCTGCTCCCCGCTTCACAGCAGCTGCCAGCTCCCAGCACCTCCCTCCCACGGCTGGGATGAGGAGAATACTCTCCATCGCCTGTAAGCAAGGGGATGCTCTTGTTCTGCAGGGTTTCTGCAGAAGAAAAGGTGCAGCACAGAGCCTGTGAGTGTTACCCACTGCTCACAGCAGCTTGAGGCCACTTCCACAGCCTGAAAGCAGCAGCACGTGCATGGAGCAGACTGGGGACACATTCCTGCCGCTCCCAGCTCTGCACTGGGAACACGAGCTGACAGAAGTCCCCAATGTGGCCACACTTGTCACCACGTGATGCCACGAGCACGTAACTACATCCTCTATGCTAAGAAAGTCCCCATTTCCTCCTAAAGAAAAAAAAGAAACTGGCATTTTCTTTTTCCCCCTTGCACTGCAGTCTCCACCAGCTAAGAGCAGACATTTCCTGGAACCGCATTCATTCATCACCAAAACCCTCATCTCAGCCACCACAACTCCAGCCTGGTTCCTCCGCACCTCTCCCCAGCAGGTTTCTCTTTCTCACTCCGTGTGGGTGGAGAGAAGCAAGCAGGACAACCCAAAGCACTGTCAATACGGCTGTTTGCCCGAGCCGACCTTTGAAATCAAACCTCCCCAGCACCAGGCTCCAGGTCCAGCCCTGCTGCATGGCTGTGCTGGTGCTGGGAAAGGGGTTGGAGCATATCCAACCCCCCCCTCGACCCACGGAGAGCTGAAGGGTGGGGCCCAATGCTGCAGAGGGAAAGCCAGAAGAAAAAAAAAAAAATAAAGAACGTAATAAGAAAAAATTATGCAACCTCCCCCAAACAAAGAGTGCTAAGGGAATAAGCTTCTGGGCAGCAGCGAGCTGCCTGCAGGGAGCAAGGTGCTGGCTCTGCTGCAACAGGCGTGCAAGGCTGCTGGGAGCAAGCGCTGCCCTGCGCGTTTCCTTGAGCACTGCTGGCTCTGTGCAGTGAAGATGCAGTGTTTCAGCCCCATGCAAGAAAAAAAGGCAGGTTTTGCAGAGCTTTAAAAATAGATGTCTGGCTGCAAAAATAGATATGCTTGGCTGCAAATGCAGAGCTCACCCCCACCCCCCACCGGAGCTGGCGGAAAGATGGAAATCTGCACGGATTGAGCTCAAGGAGTTGCACTGTCCCTTCTGAGGGCCAGGACCAGCCCTTCGTTCGCCCCCAGCACGCTTTTCGGAGGTTGCAACACATACCTTGCTTCTTGTCCATGGTTTCCCAGAAATGAAGAACAGAAACGGCGCACACCCGGCAGTGGGGAGAACAGGGGGTGAGGAGGTGGGGAGAGCAGCGGGCTCAGGGCGCTTAGCTTGCAGTAGGGCTGCACAGCTGGATGCAGCCTGCAGTGCAGGGACCCTGCGAGCCGAGGGCAGTGGCTCCACTCCGATTACACTCGAAAGCTCCAACAGTTGTACAAACTGCAGCAGTGAAATAGTGGTGACGTCAACAGGAAACCAGGAAGGGGGGGGTCCAGCAGCTCCGGGAGCCACTGAAGCGCAGCGCTGGCACCATGCATCCCAACCCAGCCCACCCTTCTTGCAGGGAGCTCCACTCCATCCTGCTCCCTGAAGACCCCCATGGTGCCCCTGCCCACCCCAGCACAGAGCTCAAACAATGCAATCCCACAGCCCCGTGCAGAATTATTGCATGCAGAGTGGGTCATGAGGGATGCAAATGTTTGCACCCACGCTCGGTGTCCGCAGCAGCGGTGCTGGGCAGCACAAGGCTGGGCTTCTCAGTGCTGCAGGTGCCGTGCTAATTGCTGTGCCACTAACAACCATTACCACAACAAATAGTGGAAATATTGTTCCATGACAATACCAGCAGCTATTCCCGGGTGACAACTGGGACGGCGTCTCTGCTGGCAAAATATAAACGGCTGCATGGATTTTGCTTGGAGATAGCGTGGGAGGGGTGGAGAAGTCACCCACTTCTCTGCATGCACGTGCACAGAGCATGGCACAGCATTGCTGCTCTCCCTTTTTCCCCCTCCAAAACCAGCACTGCTTACAGCGGGCACAAAAAAAGTCAGAGGTCGAGGTGAAGGCACATACCAATGTCATGAGCAGCTCTGAGCTTAAATAGTGCTCATACGCATCCCAGGAGGACCGTGGGAGGTATTTTCTGGGAGCTGAACTGCTCCTGGGATACAGTTTCAAGGGGAGATCATCAGAGAGGATGCTGATGCAGAGCTGCTCTCGGGTGGCACTGCGCCTTATCTGAGGTGGACAACACTGCCATGTCCCCCCTCAGCACCACAGCTGCTCCACAATGCTGTTTCCAGCACAGGATGGAGACGCTCTGTGAATTCACACAGCCCCAGAACAACGGCTGGGAAATGCCATTTCCTCAGAGCTGACCCCACTGGGCGTCAGTGCCTACGGCCACCGCCCCACTGCCGGGCTCTGGGAAATCAAAGCTCAAAACCTCACCCACCGCTCCCTGCTGGGCTTCAATGAGGGGAAGAGCACACCCTTAACAACAGCAATGAGCTCAAGCAGCAGCCTGCTGCCAGACCCTCTCCCACCCATCTCCCTGCTCACACAGGGATGTGTGATGGGGCCAGAGGCACCGGGTGGATGCTCTGGACTAGCAATAGAGCCTGAAACCCAATATCCCACAAGAAATCCCATAGCACACAGACCCCAACAGCTCATGGAAACCCACCAGCACAGCCCAGTCTATCTTAGGGGAGCTCAGAAGCAGCCCTCAGCTGAATTTACACTGTGGCAAGACAGGACACACTGCATGCACACTAAGAGTGGTGCAGCCAAATACGTGCAAAACCCCAGCGCAAAGCAGCTGCAGAGCATCTCCTGGGAGCAGCACCCTGCAGGAGCTGTGCTGGGAGCACCATCCATCACCACCAGCATCACTGGGGGGCAGGAAATCACACTGCACCTGAACCCCATCTGCAGCAGCAGATGCATTTCTGCCTTGCAGACCCGATGGTCTCATCTGCTGTTTTTAGTCCCACTTCTCCCTTGATTACATCCATGCACACAGCTGAGGTGGAAGAAAGGAGCAATGCAGGGTGCACTCACTGCTCACACCACTGCACTCTGCTCCATCCCTGCCCAACACCTCCCACCCTCCCTCCACAGCTTCTCCATCCCAGGGACAGACACCCACATCCCATCCACGACAGCCCCAGCTGCTGGGGGAGATCAAATCCCTATCAGTAAGGGCTGCAAAATGTGAGCTCAGAAGGCATGCAAAACTCACAGCAACCATTCTTCCTATCTCCCTCATCACAGAGTTGAGCACCGCTCCCAAAAAATGTCCCTCTCTGTCCCATGGCGCCCCAGTGCCCACCAGCAGGAAGGGCACAGCTCCCATTCTGGCAGATTTGATTTGATTTTTCTCTGCACCATTCCCAAAGCTCCAGTGGGAAGCAGCAGCACTGGTCCTTTCCAGCAGAGTACCCAGGAAGGCTACACCCCACACAGGGGCTGGTGCTGAGCATCCGGCTCAGCCCTGGTGCTGACTCAATGCCTGAGATGCACTCAGTGCTTCCAAGAACCACTTCCAGTTTAAAACGGAACAAATTAAAGCAAAACAAAACAAAAAAAAAACCAAACACTTTTTTTTTTTTTTTTTTAAACCCCTGAGGGCTGAGCCTGAAACCAGTGCTTTTCCTTTGGGGAAAGGAGTAGGATGCAACATGGAGCTGGGAGGAGACAGCGCAATGTCAAAGCTGTGCGACGCACTACGGGGAATACCTGTAAAACTCCTGGGAAACCCCACAGTCACCTAACGAGAAATGTTGCAGTGATCCAAAATTGAAGGTGAGCTCCTGCAGAAGTGGGACAGGCAGAAGAGCAGCTGGAGGGGAGCGGAGCACTCAGAGCGTGCATCAGGCTGACAACCAATTGCTGTGGAAGCGCACTTGTAATTTCCAGCAGCAGCTCCTTCAGTCACCATCCCCATGCCAAGCAGCAGCACAATTAGCCAGCCCTGCTTCAAGCTGCTGTGGGGCAGGGGAGTGCACAGCCCTCCAGGTGTCAGCTGCCCCCCCAGTGAGCTGAGGCTGCTCAAAGCCAAAAGCCATAAGGGCTGACCCAAAACATGGACAGGAAGGCTTGGAGACGCTGCAAAGCTGCAATACAAAGCATGCTCTGCTGCCTCCTTTTTTTGGCAGCATGCTGCTGCTTCCAGCCCTTGGGAAAATGAGTGCTGCCAAAGACAGCACAGCACAGAGCTATCTGTGCACATTGTTGTGTGTACCTGCACCCTTCATGCTACACTGTGCTCACGACCTGCAAGCAGCAAACTGTTGCAGTGGGGACAGCAATCCATCGGGTGTGGCACAGGGCAGCCAAGGTGACAACGGCAATGGGTGATCAGGTTGAGCTGCAGAGACCAAGGAAGCCTTAAAAGCCTCCCAAACAAGCATGCGTGCACTAGACATGCCTCGCAGCTGCACAGGCTTTACAAGCAGAAGTGGAATGGGTGCATGGGGCTGCTGCCTCACCCTAGCAGCACTCCAGCACCAGACCCTTCCTTTGCTCTTTGGCTGAAGCACAACTTGGCAGCATTTCAAGAGGGAAACCAAGCACTGCAAGGCAGTGGGGGATTTCTAACTCCAGAAGTGACTTTCTTAAAAAGGCTCTGCGGGGAACACATCCGGCTCGTGCAGAAGGAGCCACGTCACTTTTGGTGGCTGCACAGGAGCCCTCGCTCCTGCATGGCAGCAGGCAGAGCTGTGGGCATGGGACGATGCCCACTCATCCAAGCACAGCTGGCCTCAGCTTTCCTGCAAAGATGAGTCTGCCTGCAACAGTGAGCTCTAATAGGAAAAAAAATGGGGAAAAATTCTGCAGGGGGAGCCCAGCAAAGGGGCACAGCCTGAGCTCAGCTCCGCTCGCTGTGCTGCTGCAGGGACAGCAGCAGGACCCAAGCTGGCTACAGATGGTTTGTATTCTTTCCTAGAAGCCTGAACCCTCAGGATGCACAAGAAGTGATAACAACAAGCTTTACATTTCCTAATAATGTCAGCCACTCTGAGACAGACAGCATCCTGCACCCAGGGTCAGAGAGACATGCAGCACGTCCATCACACAGCTGTATAGGACACAGGCGGTGACAGCAGTGCCAAACCACAGCCCAGGTCAGCAGCCCCTGGCCTACAATGAGCACTGTGCTTCCTCTTTCCCTAAAGGAGATTTTTTTTGGTGGTGGTGGTAGGGGGAGCAGGAAGGGTGGATACTCCACAAACAATTTCTGCTAAGTTTGTGTCTGCTCCTCATCCTGCTTACTCTTCCATTCAAGTTGTGTTTTTAAAGAAAATTTGTCCTTTGAATATCTGTTTTTTATACAGACTTTTATATAAGCATTTCACCCAAGATGCTGAAGCACAGGACAGAGCTGAGGCGACCTCGCTGCAACCCATGGGGGACAGATCCCCCCATCTCATCTCCCCCCAGCAGTGACAGTGACAGCCAGCTGCTGCCAGCTGCTCTGCTATGAGGAGTCACAAAACCACAGAGCAGAGAGACCAGGGATGTGGGGACATCATCACACGCACCCAAGGTCACACATTCCTTCTTTGGAGAAATCCAACCCCAGCCCTTAAAACCAAGTTCAGGTGTCTTGTTGGACAGCCCTGGCCCCGCTCATCTCAAAGCTGTGGGGCTGCTGCAGCAATCCCTAGAAGCAGCACTCCAACCTCCAGCTGCCTGCAGCCAGCACAATGCTCACCATCACAGCATTCCCCTAAACCAGCAGCACACAAGGGCAATCCCTACAACAATGACCAAAGTGATGTCCATCCATCCGCTCCTGCAATAAGGATGTAACGAAGACACTACAGCTCACCCCACAGAGAGACATGCAGCCTTGATGTCGCATCTGAGCTGTGAGAGGGGGTCTGCCTGCACTGCTGGGCAACAAACCCCCACCTCTGCTCCACAAACCCCCATCCCCGCTGGGGACAGGGCAGCAGAGCCCAGGATCCACTGCCAAACAAGGCCAGCAAGGTGCTGGGGTGGCACCTACAGCTGTGCCCAATTGTTGGCATGTTCCTTGGGGGAGAGAAGTACCAGCAGCTGTGCCCTTTCGCTGGACATTCCTTGGAGCTACAGATAAAAAGGAAAGAGTAGGAAAAAGAATAGGAACTTCCAGTTTCCATTTAAAAAAAAAAAAAAAAAAAAAAAAAAAAAAAAGCCATTTTTGCACTCCAGAACCTCTGGCTCAGCCTCCAACTGCACCAAGCCCCACGCATACCCACAAGCAGCACTGAGTCAGGCTGGTAAAACCCCAAACTTCTGGTTGGTGGATTAAAACCTCCCCCAGAGAACAGATCCCATTCCATGCCCCTCCAGCAAGCAGTCTGCCCATATCAGCATAGTAACAGCAAAGCTACGGGGCCAAAACCCCACACCGCCCCCCAGCCACAAAATCAGACCAGAAAGCAGAGAACCCGACTGACCCCAAAGGACCACACAGCTCCTAAAACACCACCCGAGGCTGCGCTGCTGACGTGGGACAGCTGGGAGAGCCTGGGCACATCGGAGCAAACCCCAGCCCTGCTGCTCGGCATTCCACGTTATCTCACATCCCTTTCCCACACACCTCTCTCCCCGCGAGGGATCAGATCCGGGCAGTGGGAAGAGGAAGAGAGCAGAAATGCTGGCACTAAGCCCTGCGTAATCCCCACAAGGTGTTTATCTCAGCAGCTATGTTTAGCGCGAGGATTGCTCCCGCCCGGCACCATTCCTATCACGCGTGTCACGGGCGGCCACGCGCAGCCCCAAACACTCCGGAGGCAGCAGGCGGCCCCGTGACTACACCCGAATGACGGCAGCGAGGTTTGGGGCGGAAGGATCCGACCCGAGAGCGGCGGACAGCGTTCCCCATTCGTTACCCTTTTAACCCGAGCACGGAACGCAAAGCGGCATGACCCCAAAAGCACCAAAAGGCAGCGGGTCACGCTCCGGGCTACAGATACCCACAGCCATCCCACCAGCACCCCTAGAAAGCAGCCAACAAACCGTCTGCGGGGCAACGAATAGCAAAGGCAGAAGCAAAAGGCAGCGATAATCCCACGGACGGAGCGGCTCCGGAAAACAAACGACCCAACCGCGGTGCGTTGCGCATCCCGCAGCGCTCACCTCGGCCCTCCATCCACGCGCGCTCCCGGAGAGGTGCGGGCCGGGCGCGCTCCCGAGCGCCTTTTGAGCGGCCCCGCAGCGGGCACTGCCCGCAGCCGTGAGTCAGCAGCTCCGCTCGCAGCGCCGTAAATCGCTGCTGATTCACCTCCCCCCCCCCCCTAACACACCAAACGGAAAACCCAGGCCAACATCCCCTCCGTTAAACACGCGTCATTTTGGGGGAGGGGGAGGAGAAAAAAAAAGAAAAAAAAAAAAGCAGTCACGCCGAGGTGCGTTCATTGCTCACATGGTGCCTGACCGCGACTTTCCAGGGCATCGCTCCCCAGCGAGGAAAACCCCCCGCATTTCATTCCGGTGATAAGCGAGCACGTCCCGCCCAGCGAGTCCGCCCCGCGCGTCCCCCACCCGGCACCAGACAGATCCCCCCCGCACCCTCCCGCTCAGGGCTCACCTGGGGGCAGCGAGCAGCCACCGCCCGAGTATCACCGGGACACCGCCGAGCTGCCGGAACGCCGCACACGGCCACGGTCAGCAGAGGGGGATTTAAGCCCACCCGTGCCCTCCCCGCGGGTGCCACGCACGGGACGGGGATGCTGCACGCCAGGCACCGCTCTCTGCCGCTTCCAGCCCCGCGGCGCCGAGCCCCTTAGGACACAGCGTGGGCTGCAGGCGCGGAGCACGGCACCCGCAAAGAACCACACGGAGGCCCAGCCTGCAGCCCTGCGCACCCCACCGGCCCTCCCCGCGGCCCCGTTCTTACCTCTGGGCACAGACATGACTGGCGGCGGCCCCGCAGCACTAGGGCGCAGCACGATTCCCGGCGTGATCCTACGCTGCGCGGCGGCGGCGGGGGAAGAACAGCGAAGGGGCGGGGCCTATCGGGCTTAGCCACGCCCCCTCGCGGAGGAAAAGCCGCAGTGATTGGGTAGAATGGGAGAGAGGGTGGGTCTACCGCCCTGCCCGCCTCCGCGAGGGGAATTTTCTGGTTGTCGGGCAAGGTGGAGAGGATTGAGTGAGTAGGGCGGGCAAAAAGGGAACTGCCCTGCGGGCGGGGTGAGCCCAGCGGGGCCAGCAGCACCCCTACAACACGGGACCCTCTCATATCTTTCCTTTCCGTTTAGGAAACCCACTGCGCTGCTTGGGACTTTACTCGCATGGGCACATCATCCAATGCCAAGGGAACCTGGACTCCCTTTTGCTCCCTCAGCTCCCAGTTACCTCCATGCAAGTGCAGGAGACGGGAGCCTGCTGGGAGCAGCCAGGGCAGGTGCAAGCAGCACCCTCCGCCTCGAAGGAGAAGCTGTAGTTCGTAACATCCTGCGTCGTGCTGCAGGATGCTGACCAATACCCATGTGCTGCTTTGCAGACGCTGGACTCCAGCATCAGAGGTGTGGGGCAGCCAGGAACCTCCACAGCCCCTTTGGAAAATCCCCCAACTATCTGTCTCTGCATGCATCAGGCTCACCTGCCTGGGCATGTGCTTCCAGCAGGACTGATGTAAGGGGGGACCCATAGCAGCCACGTCACCCTGCACAGGTGTCGTGATGCCATCTCATTCCCATGGGATCCCACTCCTGGGGTCTCCCATGAGCCAGCCCTGACCTATCCCAGCAGCATTCCTGAGATCTGCTCTATAGGAAGCAATCTTTTCTGGCAGAAATTCCCAACACGAGCCAAATAGCCATGAAAGAGGGGGTGGAACCGAACGCAGCCCTCGCGCAGTCACGTGCAGTTCCAAGCCAGGCTGTGCAGAGCATTTTTTTTATCGGTTTGAGAGCTGGAAAACGTGTCTGAAATATGGATAGGAAATATGGGTCTGCACCTATGCCAGGGCTGGACCCAGTGACAGTGTTAACATCCAGCAGCTGGAAGTTAAAGCTAGAAAGGTTCAAATGGGAAATAAATCACGGTTGTTAATAGTGGGAGTAATTACCTTAATGAGAGACGTGGCAGATTCACCGCCTTTCAGCACAGCCTAGAAGCGTTCCCAAAGCCCACGTTCGGGCTGCGGGCGGTGACGCACTGCCCGTGTCACGGAGGTGGGAACCGGATGGGCCTTCCCGGCTTTGTGCCATCCCAATCTGAGAAGCAGCCCTGGGGTTTGGGCTCCAACGATGGGAGGGGGTTTGGGACGAGCAACGGCACACGCTTGGGACTGCAGAGATTGCCAGCGAGCGCTTCACACAACCGCTTTCAAACCGCTCCTTATGTGCCTGTGGCAGAGGGCGGCACGGGGCAGTACCACCGACGGGGCAGTACAACCGACACCCAACGCTGTCCGCGACCGCACCGCCCACGCGGGGGCGCCGGGGCCCGGCGTAGCGCTTAGCGTGGAGCGGCCCCTTTAAGAGCCGGGCGAATGTATCAAAACAAAACGGCAGCGCAGCCATTGGCTGCGACGCGGGCACGTGGCGCACAGCTGGCTTCCTGCGGCCGCGCGCCGGTGGCAGCTCCCGGTGCCGCCGCCACGGCCCGGCCCGGCTCGGCTCCGCCCGCCGCCTTCTCCTCCCGGTGTCCCGCGGCTCCGCACTCCCGCACAGCACAGCCCCGCGGCCCGGCCATGGCTCACTCGGCGCCGCTCGGCCTCCTGGAGCAGGGCTGCCCCATCCAGGTGGAACACGATCGGAAGCGGCGGCAGTTCACCGTGCGGCTGAACGGTAACGGAGGGGGGAGCGGCAAGCACAGCCCCCCCGCTCCCACGGTTCCTCTCCCCGCTCTCCTCAGCCCTCTCCTCCCGTGCCTTTCGGGGCTCTTCTCGCCTTCCCTCAGCTCCTGACAGTGCCCCCTGGCGTTCCTGTACCCCCAAATCGATCCTGGGGCCCTCACCGGTTCCCTGCCCGTGGTTCGATGTGGGTCACCGCGGGGGAGGAGTGGGCATCTCCGGCAGCTCCCCCAGCGGTCAGCAGAAGGGACGCCCAGCTGCGTGCTGCTGACACCTCCCTATGGCCCCGTGACACCTTTCAGCCGTCCGTCCTCCCTACGGACAGCACCGGGACCCCATGCCTGCGTGCCGGGCAGCTCTCTTTAAACAACTGAGGAGAAAAGAAATCATTCAGAAATTATGCACACGTCTGGAGGTGTTTTCCATAAACACCAGCAGCCGGACGAGGTTATTTTGGCTGTTTTTGTGTTGGTTTTTTTTTTTTTTTTCTTCTTCTTCTCTTTTAATTCCAACCACTAATTACAAAGTGCAGCGGGAGGAGGTGTACGTGGAGAAGATGCTCCCCCTGACCACTTGCGGCCAGCGCTGGGATCAAACGAGGGCAGCCAGTGCTATGGGAACATGGGTGGGACAAAATAGGACATTAGGGAAAGGAAATTCTTCACTCAGAGGGCGGTGAGGAGCTGGCGCTGCTCACAGAGCAGTGGGTGCCCATCCCTGGAGGTGCCCAAGGCCACGGGTGGACCCTGGGAAGCCTGAGCTGATAGGGCAGCCAGCTCATGTTCAGAATCTTCTTCTCTGCCTTCCTTGTATGGGAGAAAATGAGTGGTGCTTGGTGTTTGCCCCTTCATCTCTCTCCACTGAGCCCACAGTGCTATGTGTGCTTCCTAAAGCTGATAGAAACGCCTGTGTCACATCAGCATGTTGCCTTTTTCCTTGTGTCCCGAAAGCAGAAGCATTGAGAGATGGAAGTAAAGCAGCTCGTGGCTGGACTGACCAAGCTTTGTTCTCCTCTTGGAAAGGAGGGCAGAGAGAAGCCCGATGGGATAGGATGAGAGGGAATGGCCTCAAATTGTGCCAGAGGAGGTTCAGGTTGGATAGGAGGAAGCATTTATTCTGAGAAAGAGGGGTTGGGCACTGGATCTGCTGCCCAGGGAGTGGTGGGGTCAGCATCCCTAGAGGTGTTTGAGAAGCATGTGGATGTGGCACTGAGGGACGTGGTTGGTGGGCAGTGCTGGTGGCAGGTTGGACTAGATGGTGATCTTGGAGGTCATGATTTGTCCTCAGTTTGGCTGTAGGTAACACCACAGACAGCCAACACAGCCCCTTTGCTGGAGAGCATCACTGAGAGTTTCCATGGGAAAACTGGAGCAGGTTGTGCTGCAGTGCTGGGGTGAAAGAGATGAGGTGGTGCTGTGCACTGAGATGGCACTGTGCTTTCCCAGTGCTACAGTCACTAGAGCTCCTCAGCAGGAAATTGCAGCCGAGCTGGGCCCCCCCGTGCTGCTCCAGAGTGGGGCCATCGGGGACAGCTGTGCCATCTCCACTCAGCTGCATGCGGTGCTTTCTGTCTGTAGGAATGTGCCACACAGCCCGCAGGGCTGCCTGTGTGCCTGGGGACGGTTCCTTGGGATAGCTGCTGTGCCATCCTGCCCTGAGAACTCCCTCCCAGGGACTGGCTTTGCACAGTTCCCTTTTTTCCCTGCCGAGGTTTGCAGCTATGGAATGATGTGTAAGATTGCATCTGGGCTGGGCGGTGGGGTGGAGGTTCCCTCCAAATCCCTATGTCAGGACAGAGAGGGCATAAGGAGGTATTTCCAGTGAAATGCAGTAAAAGTGAATGGATGGAGCTCAGCTGAGGTGTGCAGTAAGTGCAGGTGAAGGTAGGGCCCTTCATCCTCCAGTAAGCACTGGGGGGAAAGGAAAAGTTTCTGTTATTTTAATTGAGTTTCTCATCGATTGGAAGCTTGTGTTTTGGAAATATAAATACAGAAACCCTCCAGAAATGAATCAAATTTGAGTTTGGGCTCTGCAGATGGAGACAGAGGGGTATTATTAGCTCTCCTCTGATTTACATGTGTGCTGAAACTTCTTTCTTCCTCTATCTATACCTATCTAAACTGTGAGAATGTCAGGGTGTTGCAACAGGAAACGTGTGTGTGTCAGTGTGCACACACACAACTCTGCACACCTGTGTGTGCTTCCCTATGGGATACCCATCTGCTCCAGTGTCTCCCCCCCACTCCTTAAAGGTCCCAAATGCAAAACCAGAGCTGGAAGCTTTGTCCCACGTTGTGGCCCATGCTGTAGAGGGAAAGGAACCGGTGATCCCTGATCAGATTTGGCAGTCCCAACTTCAGCTCTCTCTCCCATCCCCAGGTTGCCACGACCGAGCAGTGCTGCTCTATGAATACGTGGGGAAGCGCATTGTGGACTTGCAGCACACCGAGGTGCCGGATGCCTATCGGGGAAGAGGGATAGCCAAGCATCTTGCAAAGGTACAGCTGCTGCCCCTGGGGGAGCTGCTTCTATCCAATAGCAGGGAGAGGTGTGGGGAGGTTAAGTGAGGCCCTGGAGTAAAAGGAGAGCATTTTGGGGTGGCTCAGCACTCGAAAGGGAGGTGTTAAGCCTTCCCCCCCCCCAGGGCTGGAGGGCTGGATGGAAACCTGTGGTCAGATGTTCCTATTTCTGGCTGCAAGAGGGGCTGGGTGAGTTCCAGCACATCCTCTGCTCATTCCTCCTCCCCTGCCAGCAGCCCTTACTCCCACCCTGCTTCCCCTTAGGGCTGTTCCAACATCTCCCCCAAGCTGGATTCCCTCGTCCCAAAGCTTCAAGGCCCACATGTGTCCTTTCTCTGCCTTGGGCCCCACTTTGGGGACTCGCAGCTGTGGGGCTGCCAGCACAGTGTGGGGGGCAATGAGGGGCAACACTCTGGGGTTATGGCTGCTCCTTGACCCCATGGCAAACTGGTGTCAAAGGTGACATTTGCATGATGTGGATGGGTCCCTTTTGTGATGTTGCACACACCAGGCTGTATGTCAAGGTCTCAGCTTTCCTCTGCTTGAACTGTGAACCCCATGGCACTGTGGAGGCCGAAGCCATGCTCCCCCAGCCCTCTGGCACAGGATTCTGTTTGAGGGGCAGCATGGGCTGTTTGTAACTCATCTGTGCTCTCTCATAGGCAGCCCTGGACTTTGTGGTGGAGGAGGACCTGAAAGCTCACCTGACTTGCTGGTACATTCAGAAATACGTCAAGGAGAACCCGCTGCCGCAGTACCTGGAACACTTGCAGCCTTAAGACAGCTCTGCTCTGACACCAGCGCTCCTGTTCAACGCGGCCTTCGCTTCTCTGCGGTCTCAGGAAACCCCCTCCCACACTCACAATTCCCTTTTTTTTTTTTTTTTTTTTTTAAAGTGTGTCTGTGTGGTGCACGATCGTGGGCATGACCTTCTCTTCCCTGCCCATGTCTGAGCATGACAGTGGCCACAGGCTGGGCTGGCTCTGGGCACATGTGCCCCCTCAGCATCCTTTGCCCCAAGCCAGGAGCTGGAAGAGGATGATTTTTCCCACTGAACTCCACGACAAAACCAGGGGATGCATCTGTACCTCATCCTCTCTCCTCTGCTTGGCAACAGTTGTGAGCTTGCCAGGTGATGTTGGTTAGGGGAGGTTGTAAGGTATCAACCCCCTTCCTTCCTGCAGCTGGGAGAGATGCTGTGGATTAAACCTCAAGGACCAGAAGGAGGTGCTGGAGGAGCCCCAGCTCTGTGGGGTGCCAGTGAGACCATGGAGGCTGTGGTGGTGCCACCAGGACTGGCTGCAGAGATCTGACTGGGATGCTGAGATCTCTGTATCTGGAGAAAGGAGCTGTGTGAGGAGTGGGTTTTTCCACTGCAGCAGAGCATGCAGAGCATGTGCACAAAGAGGATGCAGTGCAGCTGGGTTGTGGATGCTGCTCTCCGCAGGTGCCAGCTCCTGCTCAGCCTTCTAGACGTTGCCCCTCATGGTTGTCAGCTGCCCTTCTGCTCCCTGCTGCAGCAGTCACAGCTTGCCCAGGAGAAAAGCACCCACAAGGGTGGCTTCCTACAGCTGAAGAGGAAGGCTCCTCCCATCTCCCTCGGCTCCAGCCCTGCACTCAGCCTGTGCCCCATACCCTGAGCTCCAAGCCATCGTCGTATCCTGAGAGCAACAGGGGTAAGACTGCTGGGATCTGGTCCCCTCTCCAGGGCTCAATGCTTGATCTGCCAACTTGGCATGGCTGCTATTCACTGTTCCCTATGGCCTTTGGGAAGCAGCTGTGCCATAGGGCACTGCCTGCTTGCTCGCTACCCCCTTGCAGCTCTGAGCCTGAGTGCTGGCAGTGGGATGGAACACCCTCACCATGTACCATTACCTCTGCAGATGACAGCACAGCATGGTGCAGCATTGCTACTGTCAGACGTAGAGGTAATAGTGTGATGGCAGGATGCTGCCTGGCTTCTGTTTACCCCTTCTCCTGCCTCACACAGGCTTTACTGGGCTAGACCTTCAGAGGTTTTCCCCCAGAGCTGTTGGGATTTTGCAGTGCCCTGGGCTGGGCTGCATGGGGACAGCTGTAATAGGCTCAGCAAGCAGCCAGGCAGAAGTAGATAAGGAGCCTTTCACCTTGAGGTCAGATCCAAACCTAGTTTATCTCTCAGCAGGGACTAAAGTTTACAATCTGTGCCACAGACTGAATGAATCCTGGGCCGAGCAATGGCTCAGCCCTTTCCCAGAGCCAGCGCAGAGTCCATAGAGGCAACGGCAAAAGATCTCAGTAAAACCTCTTGAGCTGTGTCCCTGCCCCAGTGCTGTGGGACCCCTGCTTGTCTGTACTGCACACTGTGGCAGAGACCTGTGCCTGGTTGCTGCCCCACTGCCAGCTCATGCTGCTCAGGAAAGGCACTGGGTTCAGCCTACCCCACATCTCTGCTCTTGCTGCCTATTTCAGCCCAGCTGCAGCCTTTGGGATGGCTTTGGCGGACTGGGATAGGGTACAGATAATGAGCTAAAGAAGACATCTTGGCTGCTAAATGCTCACTCTTTAACTTGCAAATACCCACTTACGCCTGGTTCCAGGAGCAAGGCTGGCTCTGCTATAGCTAAGTGATGACAGAACCATCCTAAAGTGAAGCTGAGCCATCTCCTGCAAGCCACGATAAGATGCCATTGTATCTGCTGCAGCAGGGCTGTGTGCTTGAAGAGATCTGTGCCTAGTTGCCTCCTAGGAGCAGCAGTGCAAGTGCAGTGCTGCACTCAATGCTGATTTGGTTCTGGTTCCCACTGTGGCAGTTCCCAGAAGTTTCAGCTTCCCAGCGTGGCATGGAGCCGTTCATGCTGCTCCAGGATCCCTGTGCTTCCTGGTGCTGGATCACAAGCAGCAATCGCTGCCTTAAATCAGGCACAGCACTTGGTTTTGCTGCTGCTTCCCTCTGAGGTGCTACAATTCCTCCAGTGTCTGACCTGACAGAGATGTGCCAGGTTCTGTGCCAACTGTTTTTCTGCTGTACCCGTTCTCCTGTCCCAGCCCCACAGCGTTTGATGTCAGCAAATAGCAATACCCACAGGTCACCAGCAATGCTGCCATCCCTTGTTCTCCCATGAAGCACTCCCGGCTCACCCCTGCAGGAAGGATCTTTCTGAGCCCTGGGCTGCCCCTTGGTGCTGACTGAGCCTGGAGGAATGGGCATCCTGGACTCTCTCCAGCAATGGCAGCGTGGAAGTGGTTTGGTTGAACAGTGAGGTCCCCAAACACATTTGAACTGCAGACTTCAGTGGGTGGGGAAATACGTATTGCTGTCAAACCTGCTTCCATATTGCCCAACTTGAAACACCCCCCTCCCTTCTCCACTTTCCAGAATTGTCTTCCTCTGTCCAAGGTTTCCATTCTGTTGAATTCAGTGGTTACGATGTGCCTTTCCTTCTCAGGACCTGTTACAAATGACCTTTTTGCTTTTGTTTATGTCTAACATTTATCTTTATCCTTTCCTCTGTCATACTATAAAACACAAACATATTGCATGGATTACAATAAAAAGTGTGGCTTAGCTGAGCTGCAGTGGTTGCTGTTCAGCACTTGCTGGGCTGGAGGTGATCAGGGGAACCTTGGGCATCCCTGGCTCTGTCATCTGGGTTGGGTCACTCAGCCAGAGCCTGCTTCACAGGTCTTGTCTGACAGCTCTTCTTTCCAGTCCACATCCAGGGTCACTTTTGCTGCCTTGCTGCTGCTGGTTATTTGTTTTCTAGAAAAGTAAAACAATCTTTCGTATCCCTCCACCCCAAAGAAAACAAATCTTACAATTCTAACTCCAAAATCTTCTAGCCATTAACTACCATGTGCATTGATGCTTTGGAAAGGGTGTGGGGAAAAAAAGGCTGGAGGCAGCAGATTTTGAGGGGAAGACGGGGGGACTCACTGCTGTGTACACTGGTCTATACAACAGTCACCTTTCTACTGCTTGAGCTTCCTTTCCAAAACCCCTTCCTTGCAAGGAGGATCTTGTGCAGAAGTGACTGCATCCAGGTAGTGAGAATGATGAAGGGCTCTGTTCAGGATGAAGGCATCCTGGTGTTGGTTCCCTGCAATCTGGGGGCAGCCACTTGTCCTTTCATCCACCATCCAGGTGACTGCAGCTTCCTCACAGCCTAGCTCAGAGCTGGTATTGAGCAGGGAGGCTGAGGCTGGTGGATTTCATTTTGGGTCTGAGGGCTGGCTGGCTGTCTCTGCAATGACTGCACAGAGCTTGGGATGAGTGGGGTCACAACCGGCTCCTCACTTTTGCTGCTTGATCCTCCCCTGCTCACAGAAACCAGTCCTTGAGATTTCAGGTCAAACAGCCCTCGGCAGCAATCCTGCAAATGCAGCCTCTCCTGAGCTGGCACAGAACGCTTGCATTCATCTGTTTAAGATGTTTGAAAACATAGGCATGAAAACATTTCAATAGCCAGTTAGTGGAGTCACTCTGCTCGTGCAGAGCAGGGCAGGTGAATCAGAGGTCCTTCCCTGCTGGGCCCTCCTTTAGCTGGGAAGCGCAGCTCCAGCACTGCCCCTCGGGCCCCCTGCCAGTGTATTTACATATCTTCCTACAGATGGGTGCAAGCCACAGAGGCCAAGACTGGAATTGCAAAAGCTGAAAATCCCAAGGCTACTGGAATGGTGGGCAGAAGGGGCACTGCTTTTTTCAGTCATGATTTGACCCAATACAACAAGTGACACGTGGCCTTGGGTTGCAATTTGAGCAGGAGGGACCTTGGCATTAAGTCCTCAACAGGGACAGTGCAGTAGTTGGGGTTATAGCACAAAGCTGGGCTGTTGCTAGTAACACACTCTGTTTACATTCCACATTCCAGAAGGTCTGATGCTCCGACCTGCCCCAGCAACACTGCACGCTCCACTGCACTGGGAACGTTTCCCAACCACCTCCTGCTCATGCAAATGCGCTATTTACCTCCACTGCAAAAGCCGAATCCCAAATGATGGCTAAGAGTGCAGAGTGCAAGATGGCCCTGCAGTCTGGAAGCATGGCTTCATAGTGCCTGGGAAGATGTAGGCAGTGATGGGTTTGCTCTATTTAGTTACATTACCTCACTTGGAAATAATGTTGTCAGAATGAGGCATTTTCTAGGAAAGGGAGATGCAGAGCCAATGTCACTCTTCTGAAGCAGGCTGTCAGTCACTGAACGCACACAGCCCCACTGATATGTTCCCTCCTCGTTCTTCTCAGAGGTTTGGTGGCTCCTGGGGAAAAAGCAGTGAGTAGGATGTTGGAAATGAATGGGGAATGGCGCAGGGTGGGCGCTGGGGCTGGAGGAGGGCTGCTCATGCTTCTTGATTCTCACTGATGGCAGCACAACGTCCCTGACAGAACGGCTGGTTTTTTCAATTTCTGGAAGAAAGGCTCCTGAAGGGCAACACCAGGACCACAAAGAGGCCCCAGATAAGCGGGTGAAGGCCATGAAGGCCACCACGCAGCTCCTGGGGCCCAGGCATAGCAGCTCCCCTCGGGCAAAGCCGGCAGTGCTGCGCCGCATCACCCGCTCTCCTCTCCTTATCCCCGCAGTGCGAGGACAGCGAGGCCCCCACTGCGAAGCCGCCCCCCTGCGGCTGCCCTCATGGCGGGGCCGCGGTGCAGGCCGGGACTCAGTAGCGACGCTCCTCCCACTGCCTCATGGCTCCCGTCAGCACAGGGGGTTGCGATCAGGAGTCGGCCGACGGTCGTGGTGCTGCTCTGCGCTCCGCGGATCCGCGCGAATGCCGGGCGGCTCCCAGCCCGACCCCTCCGCACGCACAAGGGACTACGCATCCCAGAGACCTCCGCGGCCGTGCGGCGGCGCGGGGCACTGTGGGAGTTGTAGTCCGCGCGTAGGCGCGCCCTCTCTCGCTGAGCGGTTCCGGCGGCCGCGCGCACTCCATTTCCCGTGGGGCAGCGCGGCGGGCCCTGCGGCGGAGACATTTGCGAGCCCAGTGTCTCCAAGATGGCGGCGTGGGGAAGGAGGCGCGCTGGCCCCGGCAGCACCAACAGCGGCGGCGGTGGCCGGGAGAGGTGAGTCCGCGGTCGGGGTGGGGGACGAGGCGCGGCCGGGAGTTCTGCGGGCGGGCGGGGAGCGGGAGGGAGCGGGCCGCGGCTCTCAGGGCTCCGCACGACCCTGAGGCAAGGGCGGGGGCGGCGCCGAGGAGAGCGCGGGGCGGCCGGGGAGCGGGGCGGGGGCCGCGGCCCTGCTGAGGGGAGGGCGGGCCGGGGCGCCTCGCGCTGCGGGCGGGCCGGAGCTGCGGGCGGGGAAGGTCGGCGCGGCCCTCCCTGTGCGGGAACCGCGGGGTGCGGCGGTGCGGGCCGGGAGGGGAGGAGGGCCGGGGCGAGGGGCCCCTTCTGGGCTGTTGGTGAAGGCATGGAGAGGCCGCCAGGGTGACCTCCTGCTGCGGGGAACGCGCTCGGGCTTTGCTCGCCCGAGCGCGGTCCTTGTTCCGATGCCGGGAACAGCTGTAGGGCTCCGGGAATCTCGGCGTAAAGAGGAAGGAAGGAGCCGAGGGAGATCTCGCTGAGCCGCTTTAAAATCGGCCCTCGCGGTCGGTTACCTGCTTGCAACGCCTCGCTGAGTTCCGTGCTTCCTCACGTTGGCGTTCTCCCTGTTCTGCCCCGGGGTGACTGATGTCACCGGCTGGGAGTCGAGAGCAGTTGCGTGCTCGTTTTGAGGATCAGAGAATCGCAGCATTCCCCAAGATTTCCTTTTGTCCCTCTGCTTTACCCAGAGACTGATATCCCTTTGGTTTTTTATTATGAAGTGGGTTTTGCTTTGTTTTGTTCCCTTGCTGCAATTCAAGAGGGTTGTATTTGATGGTGCTGAACCTCCCAACTGAGGAGAGCAATGAGCAGCCCTCAAAATCATAGCGCCAACGTAAAACGCAGAAATGCTGCCTCTGTTGAGGGAGTTTGCAAGTGATTGAATTGAAAGAGCTGGTGGAATTACTACCTCTGCATGGCTTATATGAACAACTCAGTATGCTGCCGAGCGCGGTGGTGTGGTGGTAGAGCTGCCTGCCCCAGTGCTGAACACATGAGGTGAGGAGATCTCAGATTATAGGCCTGCTCTGCCATGGAAGGTGAAGAAAAAATATGGGAAAGAGCACTTAACCTCAGTGAAAATTATTCTACCAGGAAGAAAATTGATGCAGGCTTAAAAGTGAGTTGTCACCCCACGACTTTGTCTGTGAACTATATAGTGTTCCCACAGTATAATGTCACTGGGGTTTGCGGTGATTTTTAAGCTATGATTACACTTGATCTTGTGATCAAAAATACTTATTCATAAACATGAGGTACTTACTTCACGAACCTCCAGCATACCTTATACAATGCCTTTTACAATGAGAAGTATGTGGTTAAGTGCACGAGAGCACAGAAGTGACACATGGGGCAACAGGTGATCTGTGTGAACGTTACACAATCCTTATCAGAAGTCAGTGGTTCTGTTAAGTGTCATCCCATACAGACCTTCCAGAAGATACTTTTAATAGGTGCTGGGTGACGTCAGCCAGGTAGCATGCCTTCCTTGTGATTGCAGAGCTGCAGATGTGTGTGACTGAGCCACTGCCTCTCTGGATCAGGGATTAATTCTCCATCACCCCTCCTGGTCTTGTTTGGCTGCTGGCAGGTTGTGGAGATGGTGGCACTGACAGACCCGATGACATCAAATGATGACACAAGCTTTTTATAAGACAAATATGGTTTTCTTAACAGGATTCTTGTCCCAGGATGCATTCCTTTCAACTGAGTATGCTAATCCAGCTTTCCTCATAAATGAGCTGCTTCAAGGTGTTTTTGGAGTTGTCAGCCAGCTAGTCTAAAAGACATCAGTGTGTTGGGAGGTGGTGTCAGAAGAATAAAATACTGTCTGCTACAAGGAGGCTTGACCAGCTTTCACTTAAAAGTAAATAAATTCGTTTTTAAAAGTCCAGCGACTGCCTGTGGAAATTTGTTTCCCTTCCTCAATGACTTCATTGATACAAAGAAGTCTGTAATTGGTCAAAAAGTGCTTTTCTCAATAGGACTACATGTAGGTACCTTCATTTCAAAGGATGTTGGCTGTGAAGTCCAGCTGGCTCTGTGGGGGTGGTGGGGAAAAACCTGAAGAGAACCAACTAAATATTTGTTTTTCTTCCTTCTGGATAGACTCTTTAATAGAGACTATCTAAAGGGGATTGTTAATTTGTGCAGCAAAACAACTTTTTATACAGAACAGACACTGAATTGTACTTGGGGTTTTTGTGTGAAATGCAGTGTGATGACCGCCAGCACACCAGACAAAATGCCATTTGTTCTGCTTGGAGATGTGCTAACAAACTCCAGAAAGAAAGGCTCTCATGTCATCACTGCTGCTTGTGCTGGCCTCCCTGCACCCTTCAGGAGCTCTCTCCTTTCTCTACCTGTGCTGCTCAGATTTCTGGTACTCTGTTTGCTTACAGCAATGATTGACCTGTTTCCATTAGCCTAGCTAATCATTAGTTGGCTTCAAAATGACGTCTCTTCTTGCTCTGGTGGTTAGAGTTTGTTTTGTTCTGGTTTGGTGATGTTTCCCTTCATGTTGTCTTCCCTCGACAAGGCTGCTCGAAGATCACACTTACGTTCTCCTGTTCTCTCCTATTGGTATTTAAGGCACAGCCTTTGATTGGAGGTCTTGTATTACTGCTGTGCTTTTCCTGCTCTTCCTCCACTTCAGTGCAGCCATCACCAGCCTGTTCAATTGGCCTTGAAACCTGACAGCAATGGTTAATGGCCTGAGACTGGCAGATCGTGGGGAAACGACTGTTGGGGTGTTTCAGCTTGGATTAGTTAGTGCTTTGTGTGTCCCATGCTCTGGAGCTGTCTTGGGCAGAAAAACAGTGTTGTCAAATACAACTGTAAGTCTCAGCAGGAATGCTTCAGCTCAAAGCCAAACACAGTTCATTTTTTACCTGAAATTCTGAGAAGGATTTGAGTGACCGAGGGAAGCTCAGTGTATTTGAGTATGAATTTGTTGCCTCAACTTTTTTGACATAGACTTAGATGAGATCTAGTGATGGCCCCCAGATGGGTGTGCTCTGGCCATCTGTAATGTGCTTTTTCCTGCAGTTAGCACGCAGGCAGCATCAGGCCTCTCCATTGCTCTGCTGCTCCAGGTCTTCTGCGTGTGCTGCTTGTGACAAGTGTTATCACGCTGCTGCAAGCCTCTCCCTGCTTATTTATTTATTTAAGTACTAATCAGACTGGTTTGTCTTCATTTATAGTTCATCTGAATGCATGTTTGGTGCTGTGAGCAATACTGTTGTCAGGATCATCCTTCTTTTAAAAACAAAAACCTCTGCACACAGGGACACCCGGCCTTTGTGCAGATGGAGATTGTTTTTAACCGTGACCCTGAGCATTGTGTGGAGTTGAAATGGTTGGAGGCCCTGAAACCCAGGCCAAGGAGAGCAGCAGAACATGAGTGTGATCTTCAAGCAGCCTTGGTAGGGGGTGATAACAGTAAGGGAACATCACCAGATCATAACAAAAGAAAGTGGAGCCACCAGAGCAAAAAGTGAGGTGCAGTTTGCAGCTGGCGTCAGGCATGCTGAGTTTCTCAGGAGTAGAATGTATGAGGCTGCAACTACTTGGATGTAAGATCCAGAACTGCTCTTGTGGGATTCATGTGCAACCTTTTAGAAAGAATTCGATTGAATAAAATCATCGGCTGCTTTTAGGTTGTGGTCTGCTGGGCTTCTGAACCGTTGGGACTTTGGAGACTCGATTCTCTCTCACACTGGTTATTGATGAAGCTTTTAAGTAAAAAGGAGCTATGTAAAGTGAGCAGTACTTCCCAGCTGGTGGATGCCAGTCTGGATGGATTGCATAGTTCTGCATTTTTGTCATGGCTTTGGGGGTGGGGAGGGGGGCAGCATGGCAGGCACTGGAAGGCAGACTGTGCAGCCTGCAGCATTTCAGCAAATCCAAGTGCTTTGATTGGGTTTGTTCATGTGCAACTGCCGTGTTCAGCTGAAAGGCTGTGTCAGGAGAGATCTGGCTTGGGGTCCCTGGTTCTGCTCTGCATGCCAGCAAGCTCTGAAAACGTTTCAAGCCTGCATTCAGCCCATGCATCTCAGCTGCATTGGGATTTCAGCTTTCCTTCCTCCGGGGCAACCAGTTCTTATTAGAAATAATATGCACTGTCCCACCAGTTCTGTTACAGAAGTGGAGACCCTGCTCTTGCATTGCTGACTAATTTTTCCTTCTTTGCTCTTTATTTCTTGATGGTCCACCTTGTCTGTTGTGACTCCAGCACCACGGTAGAAATTTGTTCCAGTGTTGGGGCTGTTCTGGAGAAGAAGCACAGTGAGGCGGGCAGATTCTGCCAGTAGTGATGAAATCTTTATGCAATTCAGTTTCCTATGATTTTTTCCAACAGAAAATATTTTAAGCTCTGCTTTTTCTCTTTGCTTAGAAGGACAGTTTTTATTTTTTGGCTTTATTTTTGAAAAGCCACAGAACTCCAGGAGAGATGGTCGGTGCTGCCTCTGGCTCATGTCTGAGCGCCTGCTTTCTTTGGCAGGAGGCTGTGGCTTGTGATATGGCTCTGCTTGTGTGCAGTGTGGTGAAGGTAAGGTGGGATGTTGGGAAGGAATAACAAGCAGGATCTGAGTGAGCAGAAGTATGACTGGTGGGGCAGTGCCACCCTGACGGTGCTGAGATGCTCTAGAAGTCCTCCATGGTGTCATTGCTAGAGCTGGGAGCTCAGCTCAGCCTTTCTTCCTTCCCAAGCGGTTGCACGTAGTGGTGCTGTTCCGCAGAGCCGCCTTAACCCTCAGTGTGTCTTCTGAAATGAAAGTGGGATTTTTCATTTGGCTGAAGCTGCACTTGGAATAGTTCTGGTCAAGAAAAAAGTCCCTGGCAGAGACCATTTTCAGCTGTGTCCCTAACATGTTAGTGCAACACCTGCTTAACTAATTCTGCCTTACACAGAGAACGTTCTGCATGTTAGCTGGTACTTAGCCATGCTAGAGATGTAGAATTCCATTAAAATTTTCAACAGACTCTGCCCTTTAATTACTCTCTTTAAATTCTTGCCAATTCACAAGAGTTCATTGCATCCTGTGCTGAAAGAGTTGTCACCTACAGAATGTAGCTCCTCCTGGAAAGGTTACCTTAAAAACCCAAGCGAGCTCTGACAAGATGATGGCCTTACAGCAGTCCCTGCCATATTCAGCATTCAGGTGGACTTTTATTTCCCTCTCTACCTGTGAACGGGCCTAGGGGGAAAAGCACTGCAGAGAGCTCAATAACTAGCTTGTAAGCAGAGTTTTCCTTGTGGTTTTTGTTAATACCAGCCAGACTCTGAAAACTGCTTATTATTCTGCTCTGAGAGAAGCTGGTTCATCTGATCTCCTGCTGTTTGACGTGTTTGCCACTGTTCACAATAGCAGCCACTTCTGGCAGTGGCTTGTAATTTAACAATATACTTGATTACAGACGGTCACTGCATGATACCCTCTGCAGGGTGAGCAGAGCTGCACATTAAGGGCAATGTCTGGTACCACAGCAGCTTGCAAATGTGTGTTTTCTCTCCATTATTTTCCAGTGCATGCACACAAGTACCATTGTGCCAATGGAGCCCAAAGTGCCAGCTTAATTCTCCGCTTCAGCCCTCTTGCCTCCCAGCACGAGGAGGATCTGAATGCGTTGGGATGAGGCTGTTTTGTCTGCTGTGATGAGGTCAAGCCTGTGTGCAGTTCGCTCTCCTCCCGAAGGAGGAATCTGCTGGTTCTCTTTATCCTTGAGAGGCCACGTGCTCAGTTTTGTTCTGGTTAACACACGTGTGTCAAATAGTTACCAGTTCTCAGAGGGGAGGATTTTCCCACATTCCAGTGGGGTGGGTTTTTACCCTTTCTCAGTGCAGGTAAACAGTTGTAATCTCATTTCTCAGCTGTCTGTTACATTAACATAGCTAAGGTGATGTGTATGAAGAAGGTGGAAGTGGAAATTCATGCAGTTTTTTGGTAGCTAAGAGCTGGCACTCAAATGGTGGATGTGGAGGTTTTGTGGATCTGCTGTTGGCAGGGAGCCTGTTCCAGGGTAAAGCAAGCAGCTTTTTCTTTGCTGTTAAATCCTACCTTGGTTTGGAAATTAAAGAAACGTTTGCTTGCTGCTCCCTGGTTGATCAGAGGGAATGTTCTGTAACAAATGGACTGCTGTGCCCTGCTGCCTCTTGCACCTCTACTTCCAGCAGCGTTTCTCAGCCCTCATCGCCTCTGTAGGCTGAACTTACTGTGAAGGACTGAAGAGCAAACTGTCTTTGTGGCCAGGAGGTGATTATTCTGGAGAGGCCACTTTCACATGAAAATGCTTCTTCTCAAAATCTCACAGTACAATTTGCCTTCCTGGTGAATGAGCTGTTTGTTGTGATTTCATTCATTCATGCTGCGTGGTCAAGGTGTAGCATGTCCAGCACCTCTAGAGAAACTGCATGAGGAACTGATTCAGGACTGCTGTCAAATTCCTGCTTTCTCAAAATGTTCTGTTTCTCCAAGTTAGGAAGATGTTAGGAAAAGTTAATTGCCTCAGTTTGGGATGACTTCCTATGCAAAAAGCATAATTAGCCGATGTGAAACTAATCTTGATTTGAAAAAGCTGCAGTGCCTGAATGGCCTTGAGGGGCTGCCCTGACTTCAGGTGCTCTTCTCTCGAGCTCTTGCAGCCACGTGGGTGAAAAATCTGCCTTCAAGTGCTGCAGTCTTAACTCTGTTCTTCCTGTTGACAGGGTCACCTTGTCCTCCACAGACTGTTACATCGTGCACGAGATCTACAACGGAGAGAATGCTCAGGACCAGTTTGAGTACGAGCTGGAGCAGGCCCTGGAAGCGCAGTACAAATACATCGTGATAGAGCCCACCCGCATCGGGGACGAGACGGCCCGCTGGATCACCGTGGGGAACTGCCTGCACAAGACGGCCGTGCTGGCGGGCACCACCTGCCTCTTCACCCCTTTGGCACTTCCAGTAGATTATTCTCACTACATCTCGCTGCCCGCTGGCGTGCTGAGCATGGCTTGCTGCACCCTTTATGGCATCTCGTGGCAGTTCGATCCTTGTTGCAAGTACCAAGTAGAGTATGACGCCTATAAACTCTCCCGCCTGCCCTTGCATACGCTCACCTCCTCCACTCCGGTGGTGCTGGTGAGGAAGGACGACCTGCACAGAAAGAGACTGCACAACACGATAGCACTGGCTGCCCTGGTGTACTGTGTAAAGAAGATCTATGAACTCTACGCTGTATGACTGCGGCGGGGAAGAGAGAAGCCTACAGAGACAAGTGTATTAAGACTCCCACAGTAACATTTTGTTTTTCCTCTTTGAGAAGCAGTGGAGACTGGCAAGGAGTTGGTTTAATAGAGCTGTTATTTTTAAAATAACACATCACTGGTGCACCGAGGTTTTTCAGTTCTTCGTTACACTTAAGATTTGGATGTGTGGTGACTTGAGAGCTGTATGTTAGCCATGGGGAGTCCAGTCCAGCAGTGGAGTGTCAATGAAAGAAAGATAAAGAGGGAGGGGAGGGTGAAAGTTTTTTTTTTTTTTTCTTTTTTTGAAACATTTAAGTATATTGTTTAATTGTATTACACAGAACCAGCCAGACGTTATCATTGACCATTAAAGGATGAGAATTTCAAATGATTTTGCACTCTCATTACTGTTAAGATAGCTCCCTTTTGGGTGCTGCTGTGGTGATGATTACATCCTCGTGCCCACACCCAGACCTGGCAGCAGCATCCAAGTTGTCTGTTGAAGGAATTGTTGGAGTGTGGTGGTGCTTTTTTTCTTGCTTGACTGGTTGTGTTTCTTGAAAGAAGGTGCACGAATCAGGCTGGTGTTGCTGTCTTTTTGGTAGTCACGTAACTGTGGATGCTGGGTGCTAGAAATAGCCAAACCCTCTGCTGCCCTGCCCTCCTCCAGCTGTTATTCCTTCGCACAATGATGATCTCAACACAGTTTCCACCTAGAAGCACATTACACTAAATTGCTGTACGAGTTCTTCCTAACGTGGATGCATCTCCATTGAAGTTTGCTGTACCAAATGCAGCTCAGGATGCCAAGGTGGGAGCCCAGCTGTCGTATCTGTGCTTTTTCACTGCCACTTGGACAGCTGTGCCCTGACCACACAATTCCACTGGTCCAGCTTGGAACGTGAACTAATGGAGCTGCTTCAAGGCATCTAGATGACTGTATCTTGCCACTGTGTTATCTGAAATTCTAGAATTCAGTCTACTGCATGAATTTAACTTCTAGCTCTAAGAAGGGAAAGCATTACTATTTTACAACATCTGCCACTTGCTTGTTAAAGACAGGAGCTTGCTTTCTATCCTCCTACCAGATGGAAAAGAGGTGTGGCCTAGTTCTATAATGACAGCTTAGCACAGCTTCAAGGGTTACGATCTGAATACAGCAGCAAAGGCCTGTAATAAAACCTGCCTGCATACAGGTGTGCTGCTTAATGAAATAGTATTTGCAGTCTGATCGCAGCATCTGAAGCGCTGACCTTGGAAGAGAGACTCGTGAGATCAGAAACCAAATTCATTTCTCTTTTCAAATCACAGCAGCAGGCAGTGATTGTCCCCCTCACTTCCAGGCTGCAGCCACACCTGAGCAGGCACGTAGGTTAGAGGGAATTGCTGTGGCATCAGGAGTTTTCTGTGTTTCAAACCTTGGCCTCTTTTGCTGGTGCAGTGGATGCCTCCCCTCCAAGGTTAAAAGAAGCTGAGATCCAGACCGTCTCTATTTATAGCAACAACATACAGTTGCCTTGGCAGAGAGGAGAGGAAGAAATGCAATTACTTCATCTTTCTACAGTTAGCCTGAGACTGCTGGCAGGCTGCTTTTCAGGTTCTGATGTTGCTTGTTCCTAAAATCCTGTCTATCTTTTGGATAATTTTAAGCTAGCGATGGATCTGCTGCAGCCAGTATGTATTGTATTGCTGCAGAAGGTCCCCAAGTATCCTTGTCCAAGCCACACAAGATATTCCTGTGCTTGCAGAAGAACTGTTAGGGCTGTTAGCTTCCTTTCTTCACCCAAACCCAACGGTCCTGGCACCTTCTGTGGTGTCAAGCTTTCCCTTGCCTGGAATGATCACTGACAGAAGAACTAACCTTTGGGAGGCTCTTTAAGAGCACGACTTGCATCAAATGCTCTGCAGTTAAAAATGAGCACGTTTACTGTGGTCTCTTACTGCAGGAGGAAAAGTGAAAAACCAGCTATTGCAACAGGTAGGCCTGGTTTAAAAACACACCTTTCATCCTGTTCTGGAGATGAGGGTTCTTGTTTTCAAGTGCCCTGCGTGCTTTGCTGCCCATCTTGACCATCAGGCGCTCTGAAATGGAGAGCATTGCACTCCTCTCACTGCAGAGGGGGATTCTGCTCTCAGAGGGGAATGTGCACACCCTTGGTATTCTGACTGCTGCAGTTCTGTGTACAGTAACTACAATAACTCCCCTGCATGTGTTTTTTCTTTCCTTAGGCCTGATGCATTATATCCGTCAGCACTCTGGGAGATAACACAGAAATGCAAAGCAGCCCCTTCCTCCTTCCTGAGCTACTGTGATTAGAAACATCAGCAGACAGCAGTTGGACAAGACTGGCAGGAGAGCTGTATTTCACTGTGAGGTGAAAGACCCAAATGTGCAGAATGTGAAAGGGAAAGCATGAGTAACAATTAGAGAAGCTCTCCTTGTGGAGAGAGAAAGGAGGTAATGCCTTGGTTTTGTAATTTAACAGTGAAAAAAAAAGATTCCAGTCTTCAGTGCCTACACCTGAAAGCTCCTGCTTGTAATTTCAACTCGAAGCCTTCATACAACAAACTGTCAGCCTCCACCATAACGGCGGTGGAGAACATCCAAACCGAGCAGCGGCCCTGTGGCCATTAAACACATTCTGGTGATCATCTGAGATGAGGCTCTCAGAGATCCACTATAAACCTACTGGGCAAAAATAGACTTTATGAAGAAGGTCCTGCAGACCCCGTGCTCCTGTATCAGACTTCTAACTTCACTAATCCTCTGTGGATTTACACTGCCTACTGTAAACTAGCAGGTGATAGAAAAGAGGGCTGGGATGGAGTACGTTGTTTTGCAACTACTGCTGGCACAGTAACACCTCACAGAAACTATTCTTTAATGCTTTCCCTTCCTCCAAAGTTACCCCTGAAGTGAGGAGCTGAAACAGAATACAGGATGCAGTTTATGGCAACGTAATTTATTTGTCATCAGATACACACTCACAGGCAGGACATACAAGGCAGTACACTGGGAGAGTGCTGCTAAGTGCATGGAGGTGGCAGCAGGGGTCTGGACCTCATAAGCTTTCTTTCAATTTATATATTTCTGTCTTCTGAACCATCCCAGTGCAGCCATTTATTTTTCCTAGTGTTGCTGGGATCACACAGGACAGGATACATCTTCTCTGGGAGGAGGAACAAGTTGTATGCAGTGTGGAAATGCAAAGGGGGTGAAGAATGGAGTATGGCATTCCTTCAGGCTGAAGAACTCCTTGTAACCTGTGCTATCTGTGCAAGCAGCTCTCCTCCTCTCCCTGGATGTGATCCTAACTGACACCTGGGACTGGTTTAAGTCAGGTGAGAACTAAGGGTCTGTCACCTGTGTCATCCACCCTACACACAGATCCTTTCTGCTTGCCAGGAATATGGTGTGCCTGGCAGCTAAAGAATCACACCTGCTCTGTGCTCTAGGCCAGCAGGAGGACCAGGTGTCTATCAACTAATAGCTGCCCTGCTATTTTTTATCTGTCTGGTGCTACTCCTGCATTAACCTGTGCTGCATTAACACTGTGGTGCCAGGTGGCACAGTGTCACAGCCCCACACCTTGGTAAGGTACCAATCAGACAGATAACATCATTTCCAAATAAAACCTGCATTTTACATGAGTTACTTTTTAAAAATGGCACTGGACTTAGCTTTAGCTTAACGTATCAGATGGTTTGGCACATGAACAAGCAGAGGCTCAGAAGTTTCCACTGCAAGCAATGCGTTTTGGATGAGATTGGAAGGAGTGGGAAGGAGACACTGATCATGCAAGCTCTCAGCTGGGGACTGTATTTCACAGAGGCCAAAGGGGGCATGAAGGCAAACCAAGTGGGTTTTAGTTGTAGCAGGCCAGTAAAGCTGAGCGTGCCTGAGGTAAAGTGTCTTTCAGCACATGGGCTTCTCCTGCTGTGAAGTGTGTACATACCTACAGTTACCCTCTCTTGCAGCTTCAGCTCCCACACTTTGTTCCAAGCACCCTTCTTCAGGGAGGTTCAGGTGCTGTAATCTGGCACGTGGGCCTGCCCTGTCGTGGGGGACACTGCTTCTCACTCTCCATGCAATGGTAAGTTGCAGCATTTAGAGAAAGGTTTTTCCCACAGGAGCACTTCCACTGATGTCCCAGCCAAACTGCAGGACGTTACTCTCTCCCTACAGTTACTGCTCGAATGAGCTGAGCCCTAAGAGTCCTTTGTTTTTCTCTCCTTTTTTGCTCTAGTTGCCATTAAGTTGAAGAAAAGCCTGGGAAAGAGGTTTCGTAGGTATACAGCCAGGGAGGGCTTTAGGCCAGCCACGAGGACTTCCTTCTTCTTCTGCCCCACTGCATAGAGAACCACCTGAGCGACCTCTGCAGCTGTCTGGCCTTCAGCAGTGTTCTTGTCCATAACTGCCAAAGCAAAGCCAAGTAAGCATCAACACTGGAAGGTAAGCCCACACTTAAACACCCTTCCAAGGAACGCTGTAGCTGTATGTGGTTGCTGTCCTACTTCTTGGTTTTTACACAGGCAGGTATAAAGCATGGCTGAGCTAGAAATGAATGCGTGCTCCTTCCAACACCCAGGCTGCAGAACACAAGCCTTGTGGCCCATCTCACAATTAAAGCCTGGAGCCAAAAGCTCCAATACATCCTTCTCTGACTGCTGATTCCAGATGCACTGAAATCTCAAGCTTCAGGAACAGTGGCAGAGTCCTTCAAAGACAATGCTTAGATTGATCTGCCCTATAAAATTACCTTAAACTCAGCGACCCTGGTGGTTGCTGATTAGGAAGGCTAGATCCAAAGGTTTCTTTTGATGCTTCAGGGCTAACTTATCTCTCCACCAGAGGCCATATGTTGCAAGCATCTTTTGGAGTAACTCAGTGAGGTAGAAACGTGTTAGGTATAGGACACAAAACTGTATCTCACCTCCATAGCGAGATCCATCTGCTGTGACAGCATTGAGAGAAAGGTTTGTTTGAATGTATCCAGGGCTTATAACCGTCACATCAATGTCATACTGCTCAACCTCTGCTCGCAGGCAATCAAAGAAGGCCTGGGTAGCATGCTTAGAGGCAGCATCTGAAAAACAGGACAAAGGCTGTGCACTAAGAGCAGAGCTGGAGAACAGTTTATCCCCAAGTGGGCTTTTCACCAGAATGCAGCCACCTCTCAGCAAGAACTCAGCAGCTGTCTGCTAGCTTTTGATTGTTCTTAGTGAATGGCACAAGAGGCAGTGGAATTAAGGGGCAATTCAGGTAGGCAAAATGTAAATACTTAAGTTGGAAACTGGCTAGAATTCTGAACTTAATATCTCACAGCCATGCCAAAGCCACTACAGAGTGAACACAAGTGGGGGCCTCCCACTCACGATAGAAGAAACATGAAGGCTGTCTTGGGAGGCACTGGGTAAGACTGACTGAGGCTGAGGGAACACGATGCCCTGTGTGCACTAAGCATTAAGGACTTCAGAACTTGGCTGCACACCTGATCACACAGCACATAGCGTGCCCTAGGGTAGGATTTTCCTGTTCAATGCATGAACTACTCCTTTTGCCTGCTTGCTTTCCACATGCACTTGGTTGACACTGCTGTGACAGCCATCACCTCAGCATGGTTCAGGGATGACAGCAGCAGCACACAGCTCAGTACACGCTCTGAGGACCTGTAAGCAAAGCTGAGCTTCATGCAGCTTGAGCCACACGGCTCTGGTCAGTGTGCAGCATTCTGGAAGCTCTTCAGAACACGCATCTTGCTGCAATCATACCCACATCATCTGCAAGCCATGATGGCCAGACATTCCAAGCTCTCCTTCACTCAACACCATGCTCTACCACATGCATACCATCTCCACTGCATGTTTTCTTCTTCCTGTTTATTTTCAGTGATTTACAGGTGCTTTTATGCCAAATACTGTTCTCTTAGATCCTCTAACTTTTCCAAGACTTCTTCCAGTAATCTCACCAATGTTGTTCATTGGTATATCTGATTTAGTGTGCAAATCTTTCTGGGTCCAAGGTAACTGTTTAAGTTTTCCTTTTGCTATCAATTGTACCACGGCACTTCATAATGTAAGCCAAAAAGTTCTTACTTTTTTTATAGGAAATTAATCAGACAAATAACAAGGAAAAAATGCAATAAAATTAGCAAACTAATTACTCCCAAGGGATAGAAAAATAGAAAATATACAGGACTCCCAAATATTAAGGTAGGAATATGAAACAGTTTGCAAGACTAAAATTCTAAGAAAAAAATCACATGCCTTATTCTCCTCTCCCATCTTCAAAACATCTGTTTGTGCCTTCCTCAACAGCTGCCACAGGTTTCTTAGTGTGGTCACCACACAGATTCACAGCCCTGCCTTCCCTGCACACAGCCAGCTGCATGGAGAACTAAATGTGCAATCTTTCATTCAGCCTGGTGCCCCAAACATGCCTTTCCCATCTTCTGTGGAGGTACTTACATGCTGATCTGAAAGGAATGCTTATTTTGCCTTGAACACTGCTGATGGCCACAATATGGCCTTGTCTCCTCTTGATCATGGAAGGGAGAAGTGCTGGCAAGAGACAAAAAAGAGTAACAGTCTGACCATTACTGCCTTTGAGAATGTATGCTTTCAGAGCAGTGCTTCAGAGAAGCCTCAGTGAGTGCATGACAAGATCCTCGTTCAGGGCAGGGGTTGGGCAAGGCATGGTGCTTGGGATACTTGTAACTGAAACTGGGCCATTCCCATTATTAGGTGACTCATTGCCAGTGAGGTTGCACAAAGGCCTTACAGTTGCTATGGTGAAGAGAACTTGCTCTCTCCTGCCACCAGTGCATCTTTAGAGTTCTTACAGCTGACACCCTCCAGGTTGAACCTTCTATACAACCAGGGAAGCCTTCTAGGAAAGCTTACAGCCTCACCTTGAACCCAAACTCCATTCCTTCAGGATTTCATCAGAGTAGACAGACCAGCCAAAGTTCCTTCCAGACTCAAGTCAGGAGGTGTTTTAAGCAAGGTATCATCTCTAATCCTGTACCTCCCATACAGTCATACTCACATATCAACATCATATGTGCCCATAGAACAAAACTCTCCTCCCCTCATACTGTATTCCACCAAATACAATTAGCAGTTAAGCTGTTCTTAGTTGTGTTTGCTTTCATAAGGTACAAGCCACTGTGCCCCTATAATGTGAATGACAGGTACCTTTGGTGAGGGCTATGGGACCAAAATAATTGGTTTCCATCACTTTCTTGTCCACATCCAGACCTGTCTCTACAATTGTGCCTCGGTAACTGATGCCTGCATTGTTGATCAGTATGTCCACGTGACCCAGGTACTTCAGAATCTCTACAGCAGCACTTAGAATGGTTTTAGTGTCCGAGAGGTCAAACACCACAGTGTGAGGTTTGTGCATCTGAAAAACAAAAGTCAGCCAGGAGACCATTGAGGGCGTGCTAAATGTGCTCACGTTTGTGACTCAGAGAGAAGGCTGTCCAAGCCTCCTTCAATCAGTGTGCTGGGTACTGCACAGGAATACATGACAGAAGCAGCTTGTACTCTGGTCTCTTCCTGCTCTCCTGGCCTGTTCCTCACACCAGACAGAGGAAAAGGGCAAGTGAGATCTTCCTCAGGTGCACAGTTTGTTGTTGCGTTACCTAAGAAACTGTACCTAACGCAGTAAAAAAATGCAATTCCTGCTTACTTCAGAAGCCAGCAGTATCTTTCTTATCCACAGCCAGCAGAGCTAGACTTCAGAAACAAGAGCAAAGACACAGCAAACCTTGAGAAGTGACAGCATAGCGTACAGATGCAGTGGGGCTGGGGGACTCTGCTCACAAGACAAGGGTCCTTCAGCTGGCTTATTTGTGTAGGCTTTCTGCAAACTCGACATGTCAGCTCAAAGCACTCCTATAGCAGTATCTCTCCCCAACCACAACCTATTGCTCAACAGAACAGCACACGAGCAGTTCTAACTTCTGTGCTAGCACAGATACCCATCCCAGCTGCGTGGGACAGCGAGCCTTTCCTCCTCACGCGCTTACGTTCTTTCGGTGATCGGTCATGGCAGAAAGTTCCTGTGCCAGGTCTTTGAGTTTCTCACTGTCTCTGCCGCAGAGCACCAGCCTGGAGCCAGCTGCATGGAAGGCCTTTGCACATTCTTTGGAAGAAGCAAGAAAAAGAGAAAAAGTGGGCATCTGAATGCCAGAGACAAACAGCAGATCCATGCGACATCTCATAGGCTGAAACCCTTTAGCTAGCAAGGGTCAAGGGCAGTGGTTTGTTATCCCTGAGGAGAAGAGTGGAAAGGAACAGCCAGCAACACTTCGTCTGCACAGCGTATCACAGCTGGAAGGTCTCCCTTGAGGTACTGCCTTGGGATACCAGCTATTTGGATGAGAAATAAAAATCATCTTTCTGCTCTCAGCCTTTTGGTTCTGACAGGCAGAGAAATCAATTCCATCTCCTCGCCATTCAGTTACACCTTTGTCCTTAAGGACAAACTCACAAGCAAATGCAGCTTCAATTTAAGCTCTGCTTGTTCTCTAGGTGTACTCATCCTAATGAAAGGCCTTGATAGCAGAGTGCTTTCTTCCCTTCAAGAAGCTTTTTAAAGCAATTATTCTATTTAAATTAAAGCAGAGTTAGAAATGTATCCACTCACACAAAAAAAAAAGTGTTTTTTTTTTGGGAAAAAAAAAAAAGGGGGGGGGGGGGGTTATTTGGAAAAAGGTTGAATTAATATTGCCAAGAGTTTTTAAATTAAGTAGATGGATTTATACCAGAAGAGAAAAGGTGCATTAACTTGGAGATGAGGGAAAAAGATGACAGGGAATCCCAAAATGCAACAGCAAGTGCAGAATGCTAATTCCTGAGAAGATTTAGAGAAACAGTCTGACTTCTTGGCTTTTTCAACATTTACAGAAAAGGCCCCTGGATGCACAAAGAGGCACAGCTCACTTCTTACTTTGATGGTTCTGCTTTATGCAGCGTGGTCAGAATTTCTCCTCTACAAATGCTGGGACTTTTTTTGCACCAGAATTTGCAGTGGCTGGTTGTGACTGCCACAGCTGTACCAGCTCAAAACTAAAGGAACTCAGTGCTGCTCTATTCCAGCAGGACCCTCCCACAGCTCCCTGTCCCTCTGGCACCCTGCTGTCCATACCTACCTTTCCCCAGGCCAGAGGTGGCCCCTGTGACCACCACCACTGCTCCTCGGAGGTAAGCGCGCATCCGCATCCACTGCAGCAGCCGGAAAAGGGAGAAGATCCCCAGGCTGCCAAAAAGCAGCGGGATGATGACAGTGGATGTGAGGTCCATGAGTCTTCCTTTCTGAACAGCCTTCCTAGGTGAAGGAAACGGACTGTTTTACCAATAAGAGAATGAGCAGAGGCTCGAAAACTAGGGAAATGCTTTCACCTAGCCCTGCTTCACACCACCAATAAACCAAATCCCATTCGTTTTCAACTGATTTCCTCAGCCCTGCATCTAGAGCATGGCTGTCCAATGGTTTGCCTGGGCTGCACTGAGGGAAGAAGAATTGCATGAAGTAGGTAATGTAGTTAATGTATGTAAGTAACAAAACCTTTTTAAAATATTCCTTTTATTAAAACATAAATCAAGCAGGTTGGACGCATGGCCTAGAGGCTAGACTTTCAGAAGATCACATCAGTACCCAATTACAGCAATACAAATATGAACATGTGTTCACTTCCATTACAAGGTCTTTCAGCTGGCTTATGGTCTTTCAGCAGGACGTTTGCTGTTGGATCCTGTAAGTTGGACCTTGTCATGCAACAAACCTGGATCCACAGATGCTGTTTCCACAGGCTTTTCTGTTTTGCCTTGAATTCCCTCCTTGTACAACTGTGTACTCAGATTTAAAGCTCTCCAGGGCTGGGATATATCTCTGCGTGCTTCTGACTGTTATAAAGAAAGCTACGTTGCTGAACCAGTAAGGAACTATCAAGTATTTCCAGAGGTATAGCTAGAGCAGTGTAAAATAAGAAAGACAGCTAAGCTAGCTCTAAATAGGCATGATGAGGCCTAAAACAAAAACCATCAAACTAGTACACAGCTTTTCTCGTGCTACTATGGAGCTTCCCACTCCCAAGCTAACTCATGCATCTCTACAAAGCACTTCACTGTGTAACAGTGCAGATATCCAGGCCGTGGGCTCCCTTGGGCACAGGGATGTGCCCAAAGTGGAAATCAGAAACCCAGAAGGGGGATGAAATTCATCCCACTGAAAGGCAGTGCACAAGCACATCACCCAGCTGTTCAGCATCTTATTTCTTCACCTCTTGGTGTTCAGTGTGCACGCACTGTGGCTATTTTGTATTGATTTACAGGAGAAGGCAGATTTAAAATGAGAAGAGTGCACAAAAGAATCCTCGGAAAAGAGCTGTGAAGACATAAGGTCACTGCCCTTCTTTAGGCTGGATAAGCAGGAGGTGCTGCTTAAAGCATTTAAAGCAGCTGCCTCTTCAAATTGTCCTTTTTTGCTCTGAAGGGTCTCTTGAGATTCAGAAGACAAGAGGTGGGCAGGGACAGCAGGTGCTGACATTGACCAGTGTGCCCTACAGGGCCATCCTGGAGTCAAAAATATTCAGCTCCCTTTTAAGACCTTTAATTATTTCCAAAGCAGGAGCTGACAGGAAGGGTGGCAGCTCCTTTACGAAGCCCAACTGAAACTGGGCACATTTAAAACCTGGCCCTGACCAACACTGCTTCAGATTTTGGCAAAATGCAGACAGCAGCACAGAGCAGACGAGAAGCTGACCAGGAGCTTTTGTGACTCTTGTCCTCACTGAACCACAGCAGGAGGTGAGAGAGGCTCCCGTGTTTGATTTCAGCGTGGTTCCTTCCTGTTCTTTGGCAAAGTGCAGACTGAATTCACACCAACTCTGTCACAGGGGCTGGTGGAAAAGGACCCCCGTGCCCATCAGCTAAAAGCCAACTGCATTTTGGTGATGTGGCATCCATCACTCATCAGTGTGAATCAGTTCTGCCTGCCTTATTCCTTACTCATATTGCTCATTGTTCATCTCCTTTCTGAACAGAAAAGGTCTGCATTTAATCTTCTCTGTTTGAAAATCTTTGTAAGTCTTTTACTGCTTTTCTTCCTCTTCTTTTTGTTCATATCACACACGGGAATGGGGCAGATTTGCCAATCTCTGCCTGAAGGTTGCAGCAAATCGGCAGCTACAACCCAGTTCTGTGGTTTGAAACAACAGATCACTCCCTGTGTGTAAAGGGAGGGGAAGCAGAGGATGAGGAAGACTGGATGAAGAGCAGGAGTGAGAAGGAACAGCTAATCAAAGGTAGATCTTAATTAGGTCATACAGCTGTAGGTATCTGTCATGGAAGGTGCTCAAACAGCTCCATAAAAGAGCCCCAGAACAAATAAAGCTCAGTCAAGCTAAAAGGAGAAAAGAAAGAGGAGAACCTACAGCTGAACTGCTTGGTAAAGAGTAAAGAATTCCTTCAACACTTCAAACCAAAAGCAACAGGTTTTCCTTTGCTCTCAGGTTCAAAAGTTTGGCATTGAAAAAAAGCAAGGATCTGTTATTTACAAACACTGCCATTAAGAATGATATAAAGTTATCTGCAGGAGAGAAGCTGCTACTCATTGTTGGTTCAAATGAACTCCTGAAATTCTCAGTTCTTCATCCCAAGACACAGGATTGGAACTTACAGATTGTTAGAGAGCAGAAAAAATATCACTGATAATAGAAAACCAAATACAGATGACTGGAAACTGTTGGAAAGGCTTCATGTAAAATAAATCGCATACATCTGTTAAGAAAAACATTCCCCTTAAAACAAAAGCTGAGTGTTATCCTGTAAAAGCTAGGAGGATTTCAGGGGAAAAAAGGAGGTCAGTAATGTCAGAAGTGCACTAAAGGCAGCAAAGGTGAAAACAAGTGCTAATAAAAATATATATATATATATATCAAAACCCTGATAGTTTCCTTAAACAAGATCTATTCTCCTTCAGTTTTGGCCACCTAGAATCACATTGTGACAAATGGCAGCAACTGGGAAGCTATTTTCAGAAATCAAAAGGTGTCATTTAAAGGGAGCTCAGGAAAGGAAGGGAAAAAAAGAAATCATTTTTCCTAAGGAAGAACTCATCCAGAATCACAGCAGCTTTAAGCCATGACTGACCCACTTTAGTCTGAAGAAAGCACAATATCGTACCTTTGAAGGGGCCTCACTTGCCAGAGCCTCTATGAGGTGGTGTCTCCTTCTGGTCTTTTCACAGGACAGATCTGACTTCAATTACAAAATGGCAGCAGTCCAAGCAAATGTGCTCTGCCCAATGCAGGCACAGCCTCTAAAAACAAGCCTCAGGAGTATGCTCTGTGACCTTTGAAACCTGGGGGTAACTTAACCCATACATGAAAGAAACAGAGCTGTGTTGAAAAGGTAAAACTTTTGATGACCATCTGATTATTTCTAGTGTTAAATAATCTCATAATCTCCAGTGCTGACTTCAGAGCCTTCACTAAATATTCTTTATGCACCCTCCAAAAAAAAAAAAAAAAAAAAAAAAAAAAAAAGTAACTCCTACTTGAATCAGTTTGAAGGCACTCTGATTTTATGGCTGTGGCAGTGCTGAGTCAGGGCCTGAAGCAGTGATTGAGCTCCTGGTGGAAAGGCAGGGCCAACCCAGGGGAGCTCAGGTGTGTGCAATGCATCTGAGTGGCTGGAAGGGTAGAGCCAGGATCCACCCCTTCTCAGACCTCATTTATGGGTTGGCAGTGAAGGTGAGAGCATCACTTACTGGAGATCCCTACTACCTGAAATCTCCTAAAGGTAAGCAGCTCTTTTTCTTTGTTTCTGTATCTGTGGTTGTTGTATTTAGGCCCGCTCTTGTTTGCTGTAGGTAAAGGCTTTGCCACCTTGTTATTATCATCCCATTATGGCACTGCAATAGTGTATGCTCTAAAATGGCTGTTTTGTCCCACTGACCAAACTTGCTAAATCTTTTTAAAGCCAAAAGAAGGGAAAACTACTTGCATTGCTTAAACATCTTCAGTGACCTGACCACTTCAGAAAGAAACTAAAATCAAACTTAAATGTTTAGGATAGGGGGGAAAAGAGAGAAAGAAAATCAGTGATTAAATATAAACAAACAGTGCTGACAATTTTTCTGATGCGAAAGATCCCCATAAATGGTAGAACAAGTTTTCAGAAACCTCAGCTCAAGTCTAATGAGGAAAAAACAATGACTTCATTCAAATGGTTGAATTAATGGAATGCCAATCTATGCTTGCAGTGCTCGCTTCTATTCTTATGAACAGAAAATCATGTCAAGAATACGCAAATATTAAGAAGGAATCAAAATGCTGGATAGAACTGCTCTGCCTGAACTCCTTCATGTGGGGGGCGGAAAAGGTTTAGGAGGAAGAAGAATGCTTGAACCCAGCTGGAGTTATCAGAAGCAGCAATGGTAGCTGTAGAAGTGCCACGAAGCAGGCAGGGCTCTGCAGCTGTGAGCTCTGCTTTGAGCTGACGGCACCAAGGAGCAAACAATGGCCTGAGGTGTGCCCAGGTGGGTGAACTCGTGTTCCAATAGTCGGGGTTAACTTCTAACAGCACAGCCTCGATGTGCTGAGGGCTGTTACCTGAAACAATGTAGAAGATCTGCTGTGTTTCAATGATAACTGAACGTGGTCATGAATATGATGATGTAAAATTGTTATCTACAGAGCATCCTTGCTCAGTGTTACAGAAAGAGAGGTAAAACATGCTTCTAGGAGCCGCGCTGTGTATTTGGCGAATCGTTCTGGCACAAATCTTCCCGCCTCTTTGATTCGGTTCGAGGCTTCTTTCCCACTCCCAAATCCCGGCACACACACTGCTCACGCAGCCCCGCTTCCACGCAGCCCCGCTTCCACGCAGCCCCGCTT
>NW_024884855.1:8814827-8932879 GCF_019232065.1 Centrocercus urophasianus | reverse complement strand
CAGCCCCGCTTCCACGCAGCCCCGCTTCCACGCAGCCCCGCTTCCACCTCTCCGAGTCGCCCCGCGGCTCGCCCTGTGGAGCTGAGTTGACCGGCCGCTGGAGGGACAGGAGGAGCCCCGGGGAAAGAGTGAGGGCACGGCGCGTACCTGGCAGCCCCCGTCACCATGGCCACAGCCGGAAGTGCCGCGGTACTGCGCGCGTGGTACGGCCCTCAGGAGGGGCGGGATTTCTGGTAGGCTGCCCAATGGCCGATCGCGCCTCTGAGAGGCGACCCGGAAGTGGTAACGCGGGAGGGGCGGTGCTCGACCAATGGGTCCCCCCCTGTGTGCGGTCCGGTCGAGCAGCGCCGCTCCCAGCGCAGCGTTCCGCCTCCGGCCCCGCTGGGCTGCTCGCGGGGCTCCGTCCGTTCCGTCCTTGTTCCCGTCACTGGGATGTGCCGAAACTGCTCGCACGTGGGCCAGGGAAGGCCAGAGATGGGGAAACGGGTGAAAATGGGAAGGTGAGCGCTACCTGGCTCCACGGACGGCTCCATTGAGCCTGTTTGCTCCTGGGTTCAAGGCAGAGAGATGGGGCTGTTCTGAACGCTGAGCTGGGCGTCAGGGGAATGTCCTGAACGGGGCAGGTGGTCCCTCGTGAGCTCACACTGCTGCTACGTGCTTGGCTGATAACACGGGGATCTAAATTCTGTTCTTTAACCCCTCTGTGTGAAGACTGAAAATGGAGAAGTGATGCAGTGTGTGAGCGAGGAATGGTGGGTGCTGAATTCCTGCAGCGTCCCATGACAGCAGAGAGAACTGCAGCTCCTGCACGGGCTCTTTGAAGGGATTCTCACAGGCAGTTTTGGTGACAAAGTGGGACCTGAATGACAGCTTCACGCGTCCTCGTTCAGTGATGGCACTGTCAGCAGGCCATGGAGTGCTGCCAGGGGACAGCACAACGCTGCTCGTGCCTTTGGGATCCAGAGGCCTGAGGGACTGAACACTGTGAGGACCTCCTGCACCACGGGAACGGTGCCTGCCTTCAAACCGGTGCTTTTTTCTGTTCCCTGTGGTGATGTGTGAGCAGAAGCTACATTGACAGGCAATCCAGAGACAAAGGCAGGTAATCCTGGGCGTCTTTCCCTGAGATAAACAGTAGGGTTTCACGACAGCAATTTGAAGGATGGTTTACATCGGATAACACTGTTTTGTTCCTCTGCATTAAGGGAAATACGCTGGAGCCTGAGTTCAAATCAGTGTGTTTGCCGTTAATAATGGATCAATAGCAGTGGAAAAAGAAGAATTTGGGATCTTCCTAAAAAGTCACATTTCAAGGGGTCTGATGGTGGAGAGTTTTCTATCTCTAGGGCTGCTGTGGAATGAAAGGAAGGAGTCAATAATTTTATTCATACAAATTAAACTGAAAAACAAAGCCAAGAAGCAGTTGCTTTATGTCACGGCAGCCTGACTGGAAGCTGTGGTCTGTTCAGTCTCCTGAAAATCAGAGCTGGAGGAAAAAAAAAAACAAAAACAAAACAAACAAACAAAAAAATTTCAAACCATCCTTCTCCCCAAAGTGGATGAACTGTAGAGTGATGCACTGTCTTTCTTACAGGACAGCAATTGCCTGACGTCCAGGCTCCTGTGCTAACTTACCCGGTATCTGCCAGCTCATTTCTTTTAGCAGGTAATAGTCAGTGTCACCAGACTGGCAGGTGCTAGGGAAGTTGATTGAAACCAACTGCCCTGCAGTGGTTGAGTGGAGAATCATGCAGCAGGGGGTTAGTCAGACTAGATTTGCAATTAGAGAAGAAAATTCATTAGAGTAAGTCTTGATTTTGTTGCTTTGATTGGGATCTGTTTTAGTAGATGAACCTGATCTATGTAATTAGCAACGAGCTCACCTTTGATTTAAACCTGCTGATTCACGAATTGCATATTGGTGAGATGAGTAACTCGTGTCAACGTGCCTTTGTTCTCAGGAACATTAGAGAGGAGTCTGTCCTGAACCTGGGGCTTTTGTTCCAGAGACCGTGCCGCCTGAATGCTAAATGTTGGTGCAGTCTTTTAAAACGACGCCTGTTGTTTTTATTAGCACTCATTGTCTCCTCTTTTCTTCTCTTTCTCGCTGTGTCAGCCTAGAACTGCAGAGGGCTGGAATCCTTTTAGCATTTTAACGCTTCCTTAGCAAACATCCTGCTGTTCTATTGTTGCCCTCCTGAAGTGTGGGAGCTCTTTTTTTTTGAGGGAAAATATCTCCAAACTCTAGGAGCTGTTTGCACTTGTTCGGTCACATCTGCTTTGCTGCAGGCATCGCTGAGTGCAAATCTTCAGCCTTTTAACCCCATTCTCTAGGGCAACAATTTTGTGCTCTAGTTCTTCCAGGCTCTTATTTGTCACCTATTTTTCAAGGGGCACGGGGTGTAGCTTCTCTTTTGGGAAGAGCTCTGGATGCTTACCCTAGCAGCAAAGAGCCGTGCAGAAGTCCTCACAGGGGAACAAAACCTCCAGGGGAAAACATCCATGAACTAGTTTGAACTGAGTGCTCCCAATTTCACAGTGCCTTTGGTTGGAAAATGTAAATGTTCAAAGAGCTGTGGCATAATGAAAGATTTTTTTGTCACAGCCTCTGAAGCAAGGGAGCAGTCTCCTCTTTCCCTCCCTGTTTGCATGGATTGAGTTTTGGTCGCACCTAAAAACCAGCCTAGGATGTCTGTGTCCCTTCTGGGCAGTGGACCCAAGAAGGTGGTTGTGTTTTTTTGCCCCTTTGCTTTTTGCTCAGGTTACAGTTCTGATTTGGAACCTTTGGGCTCTGGGCTCCTTTCAGAGAGCTCTCGGGAAGGCTTTGGGCTGTAGCCCCTCACTCCTCTCTGGCAGAATTCTGCTCCAGTTCAGCTCACTGCCCTACAGGTTTTTGCACCACCTGAATTTTTTTTTTTTTTTTTTTTTTTAAAGTTCATTTCTGTGTGATTTGGTTCCAATTATTCACAATTATTGCCTTTTCCAGGCACTGCACTGCAGCATTTCCAAGCTTGCTATGAAAAAAGTGTACTTACTGAGCCTGCAGATACATTATGTGGTTGTGCTGCAAACTCCTGACTTCTGCGGCCAACTCAAATGCTGGGGAAGAGGGAGCACTGAGATCCGCCCCTCGTGCACTGAGAATCATAAAATGTAGCACAACCGTTTGAACTGAACTGAATGCCTCTGAGGGAGACCGTGATGTTTTGTCACATGCAGAAGTGAAGACATGGCAATGCTGAGGTACCGATCCCGTGAAGAGGTTCTAATTGTGGTTGCTGTATAGAAGTATCAGCCTTGTTGACCTCAGGATACCCAATCCTGTCAATCCCTGCCGCCTTCCTTCTTTGTCTTGGTGTGGTGCAAGCAGTGAGGTCTGAGAGCTGGTCCTGCAAGGCAGCAAACACACATGCAGAGGAGTGCCTGCTCAGCCCTTGCTGTGCTTTTCGGTGAGGTAGGAAAGAGTTAAAGACAGCAGAGGGCGAGTGCTGTGCTATTGTTCAGGCATTGCTCTGCATCTAGGGCTGCTGCTCTCTATTCCCGGATCTGCCTCTGGCTTCCTGCACGACCTTGGGCTGCTCACCCACCTTCACTTTGCTTTAGTTCTCAAATTGCAACATGGAAATCTTTCTCTTCCTGTAGTGCCACACGCCTTGCTGGCTTTAGGGAGGCTGAGTTCTCAGGTGGGAGGAGAGGGGAAGAAGAGGACACATTTCCACTGGAGAAATAATTATGCAGAGCACAGTAATTTCTGAACGCTCTCTTGTTCACTTGGGCACAGCAGAGTGCACGGTGCTGCTTGTGTTCAAGCAGGCCAAAGTCACATTCCATTTGTCGTCGAGCAGAGCAGTGTCAGTTGCAGTGTTCCCTTTTCTCACTAGATGGTGCTTTTGATCAAAGATACGAATAACTGCAGCGCTCCGCACAGAATTGCTCTATTTCTGTTCCCTGTCTCCATTCCTCCCTCTGCTCTTTCTGTGCTGTAACACTACGGGGGACACTTAACGATGCTGGATGTTGGGTGAGGCTCATCTGGCAGTGCTGCTCCCAGCTCCCACCAGCCAGCTGTGGCTGGGCTTGGGCTCTTGACGCACGGATCGGTGCTGCCGGGCTGTGGCAGAGAATTGAATTCTTTCCGTGTTTTCTATTCCCATAAGGAAAAGGCTTCAAAGAGCAGGTCCCCTCCCCCTCTCTGCTGGTGAAGGGCATTTAGGGAAGCTGGGGAGAAAAAAAAATCCAGCTCTGACAGATGCATTTATTTAACAAACCACAGCCTTTCCTCACCTTAGCAGCACATTGGTTGGTTTTGGTTTTTTGTTTGTTTGGGTTTTTTTAAAGAAGGAATTGCTGTTTTTATATCTATTTTGTATTCAGTAGATAGTTACCTAGCCAAGGTCATTGCTGCTGCATGCCAGCACCACGCAGCCAGCCAGCTCCTCTTCCCTGAATGAGCACCACGAGGCTTCCACAGGTAAAGAACAGGAGTGAATCTGCCCACGCCAGGTCCCACGCTGCTGCAGGGAGCCACACGCGCAGCCCTCCATGGTCTAAAAGGCAGCAAAGGAGGTGAATGGAATTGTAATCAAACACTTCCTGCGCAGACATGCACAGGGCTCTGTTAGGAGCAGTGAGAGGCACAGCGGGGCGCGCGGTGCTGCGTGTCATCACGCTGTGCTGCTGGAGCTCCCCCCCCGGCCCCCCCCCCCCCTGCAGCTGCCTTGGGTCGCTGTGCTCAGTGCTCCCTGCAGTGCCGGTGCCTGGCTGAGCCGCACGCTGCAGACCTGCGCCCGCTCCCATCGGGTTGCATCACGCCCGGCTCCCTCCCCGTGGAATTTTACAACTGTTAATGAATGGGGTTGGAGCACCGCTGTGCCGCCAGGCAGCCGTTGGTGGATTTATGGTCGGAGATTGAGCTCCTGCCTCTGGCACTGCATCGGTGACAGCAGTGCTGTGTGTGTGCCAGCAAGCCTGCGAGGCCAGAGCCTGCAGCAGCCCTGTGCTCACGTGCTGCGTGTTGTTCTTACGGTGGTGACGTCCCTGCAGCAGGGACACAAGCTATGCGTGAGAGGAGTGTGACACAAAACTGCTCTGAGGACCAGGAGCTGACAGTGATTTCTCTGTCATTCCCCTGTTGTCATCTTCCCCACTGCACGTACATTTGTTCATCGTTAGTAAGGTACTGTTGATGACTAAAGCCTGGGTCTGTATCGCAGTCTGCTTGAAGGAGCAATCGAGGACTGCAGGGCTCAGCTCATGAGGAGTGGGGCAGTGCGTTTCCTCATTCTATGGGATGTGAAGAGTCCCTCCTGACTGACAGCGAATTGCATCACTGCTTGTACAGATATTTTTCTCTGCAATGTGCTTGTAGTGTTGTTTTCCACCAGTGAAATTTGCCAGCACGTCCCAAATTGTGTGGTTTTGGAATGGAGAAGCAACATACCTGTGCGGGGGAGAGAATGAGTGCTTTTTGCTTCTTTCAATCTGGCTCTTCCCTCCCTTCTCCCCACATCCCCATGTGTTACAAAGCCAGCTGCTCCCAGAATAGGTTGGGAATGAAATGTCACCGTTTGAAACTGGTGAGTCACACTTTTTGAAGCTTGGGGGGGGAGGGAATCTGAAATCCTGCGGTGTGGCAGAGCGTCTCCTGGTGAGCACAGAGGGATTTTGAAAACCACGGGCTCCCTGATGGTGGAGTCGAGGGGTTTTGCATGCAGGCTGCTGGGTGTGTCTGGGCTGCTTTCTGCAGGAGGATGGCAAAACCTGCTGCAAACTTCAGCTGTCTGCTGGAACGTACCTGCTGCAGCCACATCCCAGCGCCTTCCCGACAGGACTGGGTCGTATCTGACAGCGAACCTACAGTGACTCTCTTAATTAAGTCTCCCTGCACTGCTGTGAGGTATGTAATTACAGTGAGACCTGACTTAAGCAACCACACGAGGGACTAACAACAGGAAAAAAAAACCTCTTTACCAGAGCAAGGAGGAGCAGAATTATACTGTTGCTTTTTTTATAAATATATATATATATTTCAGGGGAAGTTTATTAAACAAAGTAAGTCAGTTAGTCTGGTTTCTTCTCAGTGTATCCCAGTAGGGATGATACCTAGGATGATACCTTTAATGTACTGTATGTTAATATAAGCAGGCTGTTTCCTTCCAAAAAGATCCTTGAGATTGTTAATTTTTTTTAATAGAGATTTCTGTGAAAAGCATCAATTAATACAAATGGTAACAGTGGTCTTGTGAGATGAGCTGTTGTTACCAGAAGCTGGGCAGTGGTTCTCACTTCCCAACTCTGTCCAGGGGTAGGAATGTTTATTCAAAGGGTGACATGTGGGATTCCTGCTGCAGCCCTTGGCAGCCGTGCATTTCCACACTGTGCATGGCAGCCCTGCCTTGTAGGTGCTGAGTTGTGCACCTTGAGCTGAGCACCACTGGTCTGTGCCCAGTGCTGGCAGTGGCAGGTTGGGCTTTGTGCTGCCATTCCCATCTTGCCCACCAGCTAGCTGGCTGTGTTAATATCCTGAGCAGCCGACTGCGGTGGCCACAGAGAAGTCATGCAACTCATCTTACAGCCTCTGCTTCGGCCTTACTGACCTCCAGCTGAAGGGCAGGTGGAAGCTGGAGACAGCAATACCACGAATGGTCGCGTGGTGAGCCAGCTGCAGTCCTCTTGAGTCCCCATTCAGTGGGGTGCTGAATACATGCAGTGAGTAAAGCTCCCCACTTACAGGCTGAGCGACGCAGGCAGCTTGCTGGGGACTTTGCAGGAGTAAGCCTTAGGGAGTTTGGTGCCATCTCTGTCTGTTTCACTTTAGAAAACTGAGCTAGTAACAGGAATTTATGAAGTGTGCATTTAAATCTCAAATTTTAGGTAGTGTTAACTAGAAGCCCACATACTGTCGTCACCGGACTTGGCAAAAAACACCCAACAAACCAACACAACGCTGGCTGCAGAAGATTTGCTGCAGAGCTTAAGATTTCATTTAAGACAAAATAAAGCAAACCCTGTGCATCATGGCCTCAGAGACAACCTTGGGAAGTCAGATCTGGGTGCCGTTCCACATGCCTATTTCTCAGCAGCATAGCCTGCTTATCTGCCCCACTCTTTATCTTTGTTGCCCTTTTTTCTCATCTCGGAGAACTTCAGTGAGTTTCCTTCTGCTGTGGTGGGCGAGTTGAACCAGCAGTGCTGCAGGGTACTTTGCCTCTCCAGATCCTGAATGAGGATTCCTGTTAGCTTACAGGCTCTAGCAGATAACTAGCCCAAGATAATGTTGGGTGCAATTGGTTCAAGTACGCCCTATTGAAAAGCAGCTTATTTCCTAGAATGAAGTTAGCATGATTTCAAACCGAGCAACGAAAGATGAATTGAGCACACAGCTCCAATGCTGAATCCAATAAGCATTTGAAATTTCAAAGGTACGTGATTTTTTCCTTTAAAGCTTCATGGGTTTTTGCCCAAATCAAAGGATTTTGGTGGACTGCTTACTGTGGGATTTTCCAGGCTGCCTGAGGCCACGCATTCTCAGCTCCTCCGCCTCGGCACAACTCACACCTAAGGATGGAACTCTCCCTAACATGAACAAGCATTTCAGCTCATTGGGACAAGCCAGTATTACTACTGAGTTGGTTTGGGCAAAATAAATAAATAAGGAGGGGAGGTGGTGACCAAAATGACGTGGTTGGACACTCATTAGCAAAGCATTGTCAGGGAACAATAGAAGAACAGACAAAAGTCAGCCCAGATTCTGTGGTATTTCCTCAAGGGCTCCCTCTGGCACATGGCTGCTCCCTGCCAATCCTTCCGTATTGTTTTTGATAATGAATAGAAGCTGAACAGATGATTGTTGTATTGTCCACTAAGTGATTCATTTACATTAAATACTGCTCAAAAGGAGGCTTTGGGTAGACTTTTTTTTATTCACTCCAGTTATTTATTTGTACAATTTAATTACCATCTTTTAATTCTCCACTGTACATAATTATTTCCTGATTGCTTTGGCTAAATTACAGGGGTTGTAACTCCTCAGAAGTCAGTGGTCCAACAAGCCCTGACATCAGCAGCAGCATCTCTGCATTTTCAGAGATGATTAAGTTCAAACAATCACCTTTAGAGAGCCACTCTTTCTTGGGGAAGGTGCTGAGGTTCTGCAGCATCTGTCTGCAGGTGCCTTATGCCCCTGCTGCCTGGCTCTGAACAGCAGTTTGGCACAAACTTTGCTGCATAAACCATCATGGCTTCATTGATTTCCTCACTAATCTCCCATCTGTGTGTCTTCACCAGATTTTCTTCTTTAACCCAGGCTTTCTATTGCAATTTCAGGCTTTTCTTATGGATGGTCAAAAGCGTTGAGTAGTTTCATTTTGGTTGGAAAGATGTGACAGATGTGAGAAGTTTAAGGCTTATTGACGCTACAGTTGGAAGAACTTCGCTGTCAGAAGGTGTTTAGTCCCAAATCCACATCCAGAACTACATGTACTTTGATCCACTGATTTGTGTGTACTGATGAGTAGGGGAGAATGACTGACACGTCCTGAAGGGATTTTTGATGCTGAAGAATGTAAAGAAATCAATGAAATCAACAGTTTCAAGCTTTTCCAGCTCCTGGTGTGTGAGAAGTTGCATGACTTTGCATTTGTCAAATAGCTGTAGTTAAAGCTCAAAAGCCCTGATTTCCTATGCAATCTCTGTTCTGTTCTCCCTTCCCTGTACCACACCAGAGATTCGGTGTAGGCTTTTGGTTATGTCTGTGTGAAACAGATCTTAAAGTCTGGAGCGGGGCAGCAAAAGAGTTAAGCAGAAGGGAGAAGGAACAGCCCTAATAGCGTTGAATTGTTCATCTAATAGGGCCTGTGTTTAAATCTCCCAGAACAAAGCAAAGCAGCTCTTTCTGATATTTTTTTCAGCCCCTTCTCCATTCTGTTAAGAAAAAGTAAATCACCACTCCTGTGCTGAGGTATAAAGTAAGATTTTGTTCTGAAGAGTTTACGTGTTTCCAGGTGAGACGTGGAAAAAGACTGACTCTTTGCAGTCAGTTTCCCATGAACTCCTAAGTCAAAAGAGCATGGAGGGCAAGAGTGTGCCAGTATCCCTGTAGCCTTACAGCTGTGAAAGGCTGCACTGAAGCTCTGCCATTCTCTGCTGCTGGAGTTGCTGAACCTGAGCAGAAGTTCCAGATGGCTTCCAAAGGATTCAGCTTCTGAGCATGTTCCATCTCTGTTACCCTGCTTTGGGAAACTGCCTTTAATGGGTCTGCGTTTAAAGCAAACATCATCTCCTTGTGCTTGGTCTTCTTTTGGGCTCTATGTAATCGTTTGAAACCCAGATAAAACTCGGCAGGCACACAAGCGAAGCCAGCCCTCCTCCTGCCATAAAACCACAACTGCCTCTATTGCCAGTGCTTCCCCTGCTGCCTTCCACTTTAACCCTGCAGCACTGCTCTCCTTGTGTTCTTGCTCTCCCCGGAGCCACACTGCTCTGTGTGTAGTGGCAGGCGATGAAACCATGCATTAGCAGCTCCATAATAGCTTTGCTCAGTGGAACCCAGCTTCCTTCACTAATCCGGAAAATGAGAGTTGTTTTTGTACATTTGAGAAGCTAATTATTTAAGTGCTGAGAATTAAGGCTCATCAGATAGTGGAGACTGATTTTGGTTTTGTTTCCCAGGGGAAGAAGAAGATGGAAGGAAGCTGCTCTCACACAGGTGTGCAGCATGGTAGCTCCCCAGTACTTGGGGTGGGGAGCAGCAGTGTGCAGGTCCCTTTCTAGAGCCTCTCTTCGTACGTTTCCTCTCTCTCAGACATCATTTGATGGTTTTCCCCGTTTGAATAGACTTTGAAAGTATCTTCTGGTCAAATAATGTGATAGCTTTATTTTTATGGCCATAACAAAGATGGACCCCGTTTGTGGCTGACCCGGCCTGAATATTTTGCAATAAAACCCTCGTCTCAGGGTTTTTAGAGGGGGAAAGTAGCTCACATCAGTTGTCCTCCTGTGGTCAGTTATCTTTCAGCCTTACCTTTGATCACAAAAGCTGAGTGGGATTTAGATGCTGCTATCTAACCTAGAAATGGACCTTGCAGTGGCTTGGAAAACAGGAGATGAATGGGGTGAAAACCCCCGTATCTGTGGGGAAACCACAGATGAGGGCTGATATGATAAACAAAGGTTTTACAGCACAGTGACTTTTACAAGTGAATGGCCAATAGCTGTATGGTACAGAATGGAGACGTGGTTCTGGTGGTTGCACTGGATGGACCCCTCCTTGTTAAAAGCAGCTTGCCAGGAATAAATGTCTTGTTTTTTAATGAGATCAACAATGCTGTGCTGTCTTCAGAGACTGAGGAAGTGAACTTTTCTGTGTGTTTGGTTGAAGTCAGATGTTACAGGATTGTCTGGACGTAGCTGACTTGACAAATAGCAGGGGTGACATTTTAGCTCCATGTAAGTCAGTGGCAAAATTCCTGTTGAACTCAACTGGGGCCAAGATTTCATCCCATGATGGTGCCAAAGGGAAATCTAAGAAATGATCCTCAGAAAAATAAGTGCAGGCATTCTGTTTCTCTAGGACTGTTTTTTTTTTTTACCTAAGGGGCACGAATCCTTGGAATTCCATGCACTGCTTTGGAGAGATCTGCAAAAGATCACGAAGACAAGCAAGTGTCTATAGGTTTAAATTAGAAATACAGGGGCCTGTGATTCCAAGGGAAAACTTTCAGGAGTCGATTATGAAATGTTAAGTCAGCTAAGCCCACTGAAATCCACCTATCTTTGTGCTCCATGGACTGACAAGCATCCTTCTGGCCAGACCTGTGCAGCTGGACTGGCTGCCACTGAATGTTGTGGATTGAAGCAGCTGCTCCACCCCCTCTGCTCAGATGTAGGCAGGGGGAAGCCTCTAATCTGGCGGATGCTTTTAGCAATGGACTGGACCGAAAACAAAATCTTTGTTTTAGAGAGGGTGGTGGAGCTGGGACCATATAAATCTGTTTTGCTGCGAGGTCAGTGATTGATTAATGCTGGAAGTGCCACCTTGGGATGACAAGGATTGAGGATACAGCCGCTTTTCTTCCCCATGTGGAGGCACACTGCATCTTCCCAGCTGAGCTATCCTGTAACACAGATGACTCTCTGGAGAAAGACTTAGCTGCACGTTTGCAGTATGTTTTAGCTACTATCAACATTTATATTCCATTGTCATTTGGGGGTAAGCACTAGTTAGCATAATCATCAGTGCTTTAAAATTAAAAATTCCTCCAAGAGATGCAGGAGGGATTGAAATGGTTTTCTGCCCCCAGAGGCAAATCCTTTCCCAAGCTATCTGCTGCACCAAAAGGTTTTATTCTAGAAACATTCCCAAGCCGTGCCCAAGAGTAAATTAAACTACAGCAAACTTATAAACTCTCGTGTGTGTATGTAGCAAGCAGGCCCTGATTTAGCAAATTACTACATGACTAAATGTAAGTATTTTCTGTTCCTATTTTGGAACTGATGTTCTTTGCTGCCGTGCCACCTTCACTGTATGGGCTGCCACAATCAGGAGGTATTTGTAGAGTATGAAATTTTAATTCTTCACAGGAAAGATTCGGGTGTCTTCACCAGATTGAAAGCAAAGGGCTTGATGACACTGATACCTTCTGGAGCTTGGTTCAGGCTCCCCTGGTAAGGAATTGGCTTCAGAAAATATTAAGAGCCATTCTTTTTCTGTGTAATTTTAGAATGGATTTCTGCTTTGGTACCAAAGCGATTCGCTGTCAGAGTGAACCTGAAATCAGATTTCTGGCTCAAAAAGCTCCCTCTCTTTCTGGAGAACAAGATGCCAGAAAAACTATGGGGGGACCTTTAAGTTTGAAAGGCATCGTCTGTTATCTGTGGAAATGTGCCTAGGAGTCCATCTTAAAATTTCAACATTCATCCTTTGGGATGTGATGGAGAACCTCAGGTGACAGTAGTTGTGGTTAAGGATGGATTTTGTGCTTGTGGGTTATCTTTGAGAATGCTTCACCAATCCCAGCAGCTCCTTGGGGTGGGCCATGGAACTTCAGGAAGCAGGAATGGTTGACTGCTGTAATTGTTTCTGATCTGTCCAGAGAGAAAAAATGGTATGTTCCAAAGGAAGTATTTATTTGTGAGTAGAACAAATTGCAGGTGTTCTCCTTTCTTAAAATGAAAGAATTATGCTTTATAAAGACGTGATTATTTTTATTTCTGAATAACACAAACGCTGCTGCACCTTACATAGAGTAAACATGATGACTTTGCAAGAAAGAGCTGCAAAGAAATCTCAGCGAAAACTTCGGTATCTGCAAAGCTTTGAACACATCCATTGTCTTTTTGATATCCTGTTTCTTTGGAGAGATGGACTTAAATTTCACAGACAGAATTTCTCTCTTTTATCTTTATCTCCTGTTTTGATATAGCCATGGAGAAAAGCCCGAGATCAGTAACAGCAAGTTCTTGCAGAATAAGAATAACCCTCTACTTGGGTTTAGACTGTAGTAATATTGGGGGTTTTGTTTAATTGGAAGATACTCAGATTCATTAGAATAAATACTGTGTGCTGTTAAGACGTTAATTACCCATCCCATTCATTTAGATACAGCTTGCTGTAAGATTATCTTCCCTCTGCGCTGAGGGATGTTTGGGTGGCTCTCACTAGGTAGGGGGTGGGTTTCTGTGCCTATTTCTTTTGACACAATGGCTTCTTCTCCTCACGAGTTCTGCACATTGAAGCAATAGAGCAGGATAGCGAGGAGGACCCGATACAAATCTGCCTGGCACACCTCGAGGTTACAGCTCCTGAAAGAGGGTGTCGATAGGAGCGCACAAAAAAGCGCTGCCTTCCCCACAGCACTGCCTCGCAGGGTTGTGTAAGAGCCCGGTGTGACAGAGCTGCTCTCCTCACAGTGCTCCATTCCCATCTCCTCCTCTTGCCTCACTCCGCTCTTACACAACTCCACAGCATGCGTATCACACGAGAGCTGTGTAAGGATCCCAGTGTTTTTCACGGTTTTCTCATTTCCTCCTAGGGCTTTTTAATAGGAAACGTTGCACCAACACCGGTTCTAGTGACCGGGTGCTTTGTGGAGAGCTTTCGTTGCTTCTCGGTGGACGCATCAGGAGAGAGCGGCAGCTCCCGATAGGAGCGCAGCGCGGCGCGGCCTGCTGCACCCAGCGCTGCCCCCCGAACCGCCTCAGCTGAGCGCAGGCCGCTGCGGCCGGACAACCCTCAGCTGGTGCCGAGGCTCCCGGGCGCAGGGCTTCTATCAGGCGGGAGGCGGCTCTGCCCCGGCAGCGACCCGGCTGCCGCCGCCCCTCAGGAAATCACTGAGGTAAAAGATCGAAGCGGCCGGGATCAGCGGATGTGACAGCACCGCGGCACCCAGAGCCCAGGCTGTCGCTGGGTGGGACCGCCCCACAGCCCGCCGCCGCCAATCCGCTCGCATCTTGGAGCGAGAGTGACGGCAGAGACGGCCAGTCGCTGCGAGGCACTCTTCGCAAACGTGCCGCCCTTTCTTCCCGTTGGTCAGATGACCTGTCAATTTACAGAGCCGTTCCCGCCCCTTTCCGGTAGGGGGAAATGCTAGGGAGGAAGGGTGGAGGGAGAAGGGGGGGAGGGGAAGAAAAGAAAATAAACCAATGAGACACCAAAGACGGGTACTTCAGCGGAGGAGCGACAGGCGAGCGAGCCAATCGCAGCACTCCTTCCCTCCCTCTCCGGCTCCCTCCTCGCGGGCGGCGGGGCAGAGCGGGGGTGCGCCTACCGCCCCTTCCCCGTTGGTCTGTCCCACTCCGGGCCCGGCGGGCTGGGTTGAGTTAGCGGCTCGGACCATCGCACACGGCGGGCGGAGGGGGGGAGTGCGGGAAGAGAAGAGGAGGAGGAAGGAGACGGCGAAGGAGGCGGGGGGGAGAGGTTTAAAGAGACAGGAGCCGAGCGGGCGGCCGGCTGGGGAGAGGGAGCGGCGGCGGGCGGAGACTCGCCCCTTCCTCACACACGCGCTCCGTTCGCACCGGGGCCGCCGCCGCCGCTTCCAGGCCCACCCCCCATCCTTCCCTTCCGCTTCTATGAGGTAGAAGGGAGCGGCGGCCACTCCGGGGGCGGCAGCGGCCGCTCTCAGCCGCCGCCTCCTCCTCCTTCTCCGCCTCAGAGAGAGCCCCATCTTTGTGTGCGAGGCAGGGAGAGAGGGAGGGGAGCGCTGCCCGCCCGCCGCCTCCACCGCCGCGCTTTGTTCGGAGCCGGGGGCTCTATGTGCCTGCCGCCCGCCCGGCAGCCCGCGGGAACGGAGGCGGCGGCGGGAGGCGGCGTGAGGAGGGGCCGCAGCCCCTGAGGGCGGTGGCGGCGGCAGGGAGGGAGGGTGGGGTGCCTGGGGGGGGCGCGCGGCCGCCCCGTGCCGTGCCCGCGCCCGCGCGGCCGCCGCCGCCAAGGGGGGGAAGGGGCCGGCAAGCTGCCCGCCGGCCCGGCCCGTCGGCGAGAGGATTGATGTGGGGGGGTCTGACATGAGTCCGCCGGCGGCCGGGTGCTGCCATGTGACCGGCTTCAAGGTGGAGAACTGGAAGCAGAACCTGAGGGCCATTTACCAGTGCTTCGTGTGGAGCGGTTCGGCCGAGACCAGGAAGCGCAAGGTACCGGGGGCGGCCCCATCCAACCCCCCTGCACTCCCTTCCTCTCCTCTCCTTTCCTCTCCTCGGGCCCGCGGTTCCCGGCACGCGGTCGCGGGGGTGGGAGGAGGAGGCGGCCGTGGGTGCCCCGCGGTGCGGGCACGGCGCGGTGCGGGCACGGCTCGGTGCGGGCACGGCGCTGGGGCCGCGCGCCGCCACCTGCCCTGCGCCGCCTTCCCCCTCCCGGGGCCGTTCCGCAGCGCCGCCGCCCCCCGGAGGTGCGGAGCCCTTTTCCCGGAACACGGCGGAGGCTGCGGGGAGGGGAGGGGACAGGGGGGGGGGGGGGGGGGGGGAGAGCCCCGGGGCGATGGGCACGGCCCGGCCCGCGGCGGGGCTTTGTGCCGCAGGGAGGAGTGGGGGAAGGAGGCACAATGGCTGAGAGAGGCGGGAGGGAGTTGAGGGAGGCATTTCTGGTGTTTATTTACATACATCTATATAATATAGGTTGCTTTTTCTTTTTTTTTTTTGAAGATCGGTGGTCATCCGGTTGCAAAATGGGATTCTTGGAGGGTTGGGGGGGGAGGGGGGGAGAGGAGGAACTGAGAGGACGTAGGGCGCGGAGGGGGGATAAGGAGCGAGCCGGGGGTGCGAGCGCTCGGGGCACGCGCTGCGCAGCGCCGCAATCCGCCGCGATGAGGGCAGACGTGCCCGTCCCACCTGTGTGCGGCAAACCCGGCCCGGCCGTGTGAACGCAATGCCGAGGAGCCCAACCGAAGCCTCCCGCTGCCCTCCGTTGCCGTCCAACTAGTTCGTACTAACAAGTGACTTTGCAGATTTCTGTGGCTGGTGATGTTAATGGCCGAGGAGGGGACTGCAAGAGACGGCGCGGCTGAACTGCGGTCTGGGACGGCCTGCCGGGCTGTGGGCAGCTCTCAAAGAGCTGGATGTGTGCGTTGCGCTGCGGGGCTGAGCCGCCCGCTGTGTGTGCCCGGGGAATCCCATCTTGCGGTGTTTTACTTAAAGGGGGGTGGGAAATGGAATCGCTGAAGAGAAGTTTCAAAGTTAGTCCCTTGTTTGAGAGCCCTGCAACGTACAGCTGAAGTTGTGTTCTGCAGAGCTAACCGGCTGCAAGCCAGTGTCGTGAGGTATGTTAGTCAGAATTTGGTTTTATTTAACCTTTGGTGTGTCAGCATACAGATGGCTTTGTGGGACAGGATACTTAGGGCTTAAATAGAGGGGAATGCGTACAAGTGCTGCAGAAGAAAGGAAAGAGCGAGGTAAAAAAGTGTCACAGAGAAATAGGGTTGTGTTATATGGGAGCAGGAAACCCAAAATTCATCAGCAAGGTGAACACTTTAGCTTTCATTATTTTGAATGAGGAGCATCCTTTACAGCCCTGGTCTGCTGTTAGTTTGGTTTCTGCTGAAATCTGTCACTAGTGATGCGCTTCTTATTGCTCAAAAAACAGCTGGCAATAAATGCTCATTGTAATCAATCTGTGTTCCCAGCTTCACCCCTTTGGACAGGCAGGGTCATAAGGCAGAACAGGATGGTTGCAAAATCATCTCATCAAAAGCATCCCTTTCCCAGATACATGCTAAAAATGCCTTTTGTTTTTAAGCAGATTTTCCAGTCTGAAAGTAGTTGGATTCTGAGTTCGGCCAACCTGAGATGTGTGGGAGTAATCATCACATACAGGGAAGTGTTTTGTGTGCTTGGATTTGGGATAAGTTCCTATGTTCATAAAGGTAGAAGGAAGTATATGAACAACTATGGTGCTTATCTCCTATACACGGATGTGAAACCTTCCCCTGTGGAATTTTTCTTTGCTCTCCATGTTTATCCCATAAATATTTTACACGTCAAACTTCATAGCAGCATTTTCTGGTTTTGGGCATGTGATGTGATAACTAGAAAATAACCCACTGTCCTTTACATAAGATCATATTTGTTTCTCTGTGTACATTCACACAGTGTGCGTATGTTAGGGAGCACAGCCCTGATGTGGCGAGGATACCAAATATTTCTTGGTGAGAATTCTCATTCTTAGCTCTAATCAAAGCAATGAGGTCAAATAAAGGTTTGGTAGAAGGTAATTCTCATTTTCTGTTGCAAAACCCAGGGACAGTTGCATCCTTCATTTGGCACAGCAAACGTTCACAATATGCAGTTGATCATTAATGGAAGCATTGATTAATTTCACTGTTATTCAGACGAACCTAGCTGTAAAACAACAAGCAAACCCAGCCGTTTTGGCTGTTGGTGCTTGGGAGCCAGATGTTAAATTGTTGGGTTTCTGGGCTGCTAATGTTCCATCCCTCCTAGGGCTGTCTTAAAAATCCAGATAGCAGTAGGAACTGCAGGGGGCAGAAAGTGTCCGCTGCTCCTGTTTCGCTTACACCGCTTACTGCATTATGCTTTGGAAGACCATTTTGACACTTCTTGCTGCTTGCTATTTGTTTTGAATACGTACCTTTCCTGAGAATAACCTTTTAGGAGCTGCAGCCCTCCGTTCAGCGTTCTTCACATCCAGAGTTTTTAATAAAAAAGCTGCAAAGCGCTGTTTGTAGTTGGAAAGCCATTTCCTGTACCTATATCTGAATTCCCAATCAGAAGGAAGAGGTAATTATGAGTATACCTTTGTTAATGCTGGAATTCTGGTGAAGGATTTGGGGGTATGTTTGCTTCCAAAGCGTTGTCAGCAGTGGGATTTCAGCTTCCAAAGTGTTGTTCTGCCTCCTTCCAGGGGCTGAGCTGTAGCTTTCTGTGCTGTGGCCGGGGCGAATGAGCGCAGCAGTTGTGCTGCTGTAGGCAGAGATTTGCTGTAGTGCAAACGTGCTGCTGCTGGTAAAGCCTGAGGGAAGCATTGTGTTGTTTGAGGCGTGGAATAGGAGAAGGGCTAGAGGAAGAAGTCTGAAGAACAGGTGTTGAAATTGTGGTAATGGTGATTAGGAGCTGGAGCCAGCTCTCGGCACTCATGTAAAGTGGCAGAAAATTGAGGTTGGTCATCTTGGCTTTGGGGCTTTGACCAGTGACTTGTTTTATTTGTGAGATAATGCACTGAATGGATACATGAATACAAGCTTTGCCATCACCTTCTGGAGGTCACGAGCTTTACCTTGAGTATTTTGGTGCAGAAAATACTTCATGCTTAAGGACCTCTCATAGCGTTACTTAGGTAAATGCGACACCACTACTTCCCATGCAGGAGTTATGGACCAGACAGAAGATGCTAAGAAGACTTACTGCCAGCCCTTTTGGATCAGCATTTCCCTTTTTGTCTGTAGCATCACACTTCAAAAGCTTTGCTTATTCCTTTACAATTGCAGATGAGAAAAATCGGTTTTGCAGTGCTGAACAGTTTCAGCTCTCCATGAGAGCACGTTTGGATGTGTAGATGCATCGTTGTCTTGGAGTTAGTAAGTAATGGCTTCAGCACTTGAAGGGCTGCTGCATTTACAGTTCAGTTCTGTCCTGCTGGACCACTTACCTCGGAGGAAAGCTCTCTGCCTGGTTCTGAATGGTTCTTGCTGTCACTGCTCTGAGAAGGTGCTCGACGTGAGAGGTCTGGTGGTCATGAGCGCAGTTGTGATAGGCACAGGGTCCTGTCTGAAGTGTCAGAATGTTTGTTCTGTTCTTCTGACAGCAGATCCAAGAATAATGGGCTGTCGGGGTTGTCTGCTCTGCTCTCCTTGATGGTGGGTGTGTTCCAGGTTCTTTCCTTACATTTTAGAGCTTCTCTTGTTCTTCCATTATTCTCTGTTTGCATGGGCTCTCCAGGCTATTGATGCTGCCAGATTTGAAGAAACACTTCTGAATGTAGGTGATGAACTGTCTATAGATCTCTTCCTCATTCACGTGTGTGCACTTCTGACTTCCTGTGCGTCCTTCTAATAATTCATTGAGAGTTAATTCATAGATGCTGGAATCTGAAATTTGGTTCATTTTTTTTTTTTTTAAATGTTCGAGGGGAAAAAAAAATCTCTCTTATCAAATAAATGCTGTGTCATATTTTCAATAGCAAGTATTGTGGTTCAGTGTACGGTGCTGCATTACGTTCTTGCTAAGATGACCTCATGTTCAGAGGGTGAGCTGGTGCTGGGACTTCCCGCTGAGTGCCAGGTGAGGTGTGCTTGCTTTCCCCTTGCAGCTTTGCCCCACGTACCTGTCCAGGAACAGGGAAGTGTTGTTTAGGCAAATGCTGAGAGGTGGGTAAGAAACCTTACTAAGCTGTGCAGCCTTCTCAAACTCAGTATTTTGATTTCTTAAGCTAAAATGTCCTTATTAATTTTTCTTTAATACTTCTAGCATATGCACTAAACTTCTGGATTACAAATCCTATGGAGAATTTAACAGAGGAATCCAGGATTCAAGAAGCTCTTTTTCAGCTGCCTACTCACTTTGGCTGCCCATGTGACCTATGGTTCACTCAGGAAGGATGTTCTTGCCATGTGTTGCTGGGACTGCCTTCTCCCTGAGGGCCCATAAGGAGTGTCAGAATCAACTGCAGTCTTCATTGTTCAGCAGGTCTCATAATTGTACAATCTTCTGTAGTTCTTAACTGTCTGAGGAGTGAAAAGGTCCTTAAACCTGCTGAAGGTAATGCTCTCTTTCCTCTTGCTGTGAAGATGCAGTCTGTGGTATGTGGGAGATACCCAGGCATTAGGTTTGCACACGTGGATTCTGTCAGCAAAGCCAGACTGGCAGTGTTGTGCTGCATTTATATGTCTGGCCTTGGAGAAGACTGTAACACAGGTCCTTGCTCTTACTGGTGCTCATGCCTGTTGTGTGTCCTGCACCATGTTTGTGTAAAGAAATAGTTGATTTCTTGGCCAAAGGTTAGGGATTAGTCTTGTGCCATGAACTCTGAGGTAATGAATAATATTTTTGGGCTGTGGTTTCAGAACCATCAGGACTTACAGAATCCTTACTTGTCTCTCTTGCTCTCGGATCAACGCATGCAGTCTGGTACAAAGGTTATGGAGATCCCTATCATTGAGGCTGACTAATGAACAGTAGTTATCTATTTCTTTTTAATACGGATGGAGAGACAAAAGAGCAAAGAAAATGAAGGCTACTTCCTCGTGGAGAAACTTGTATTTCCTTCTGCAGCCATATTAGGAGTAAAAGTTTGCTGATAGCCAGGTTGCTTTTCTGGGGGTAATTGTGGCACCTCTTTAAATTTGTCTGAAGTCAGTGATCTTATTTGCTACAAGCCTCCTGAAATGTTCAGAGCTCTAAAACCAGAATGGCTGCTAATTGTGTGAAGGCAGGCAGAGCAGAATTGGTTTGCTTGAGTTGCTGGACAATCTGTTGAGCTTTATTTTAAGCCGTCAAAGCTTTAAACTCTAAACAAAGGCTAGCTGATATCCTCATTTTTGTTTCAGGCTTTAATCTGTAGCACTGACGTGAAACTGGAACTGCAAATCATTTCTGAACCTTCTACCCTCTTTCTTTCTTCTGAGGATTTTCTGTCTTGGTGAGCAGAGGAACAAGGCAGTGGCTGAATGCTGCAGGTGGACAGTGCAAGTTGCTGCTGGTGGCTTCTTCTGACTTACTGCTCCTTGAATCTTTAAGCAAACAAAGTTTCCTTTGGGATGTGCTCTGGGGATCCTGAACCAAAAACAATGCTGTGATAAATGTTAGTGTAAACTTTGTGATGCCTCATCTGTTTTAAACCAGAGAAAGGTGAACTCAGTTGTAATGCTTGTGTTTCTCATATTACACCTAGCACCCATAGGTTTTTCTTGGTTTTTGCATGATTGACTTGGGGCTGAGATTTCTTGCTCCTGTTTCCTGGTAGGTGGGTAGGTGTAGAGCTCTTGCCAGCTATTCATTGCATTTCTTGTGATTGATGGCTGCTAGATTTTTTATTTTTTTTTTTTTCTTCTTGTGTGTTCATGGTTCACTCTTAGTTCTCCAGGTATTTCTGATGCATGACAGCATTGAAAGTGTGACAGCATTGAAAATATAGATTTTGCTTATTTATTACTTGTAGCAGCACAGTAGGAAAGGCACTCTGAAGGTGACCCATATGTGTCTTGCTGGACTAGCTAGAAATATATTGTTACATTAGTCATCTTTGTTGGAGCCTCTCTGAATGTGGAGACAGCAAGAAGTGCCTTGAGCAGCCATCTCCAGCCTCTTGTTAACTGATGGACAGTGGAGCTGAGCGAGGGAAAGGCTGTGATGACACGAGGGTTTGCTGTGTGAGCCCGGCCTGTGTTGTCAGCATGCAGCCCTGGAGTGTAGGGAGAGCCATATGTTACCCAAGAGGGCTGAGCTGGGAACCTTCCTGTAGCAGAAGCAGTTCTAGGAGCTGATAGATGTGTTCTGACTGGTTGAAAGCTGCATCTTGGTAGTTGTATTCTTTTGCATATTGATTTGGCAGTCCTTTATGTACAGCCTGCTTAATTTCAGAGAACTTTGCTGCATTTGCTGCTAGTGCAATCAATGCTGTAGGAGTGAGTCACTGCAAAGTTAACCTCTGTTCTGTCTGGTTCAGAACACGTTTCCAAGCAGTGGTACCACATTAGTGCAGCTTGCATAGCAGCTTCAGAGGGGTGCCTGGTTTGCCTCAGTGCTAAGGCATCCTGGTGCTGTGATGGTATCTCCTGTTTTAGAAAAATACTCACTTTCATCTATTTCAAGGCCTATTTGATAATCAGCAAAGTGAGCTGTTAGCAGACACCAGTTGACTCAAAGTAACCTGAGATTCACTTTATCAGTAGGTAACAGATTAGCAAACAGTCTGTCTCCTCACAATCTTTTGTGTCTGAAAGAAAGCAAATACTCAGTCTTTTTGCAGCCATGTAGTTGTGCAGAGCATTAGTCGAGGTTTTCTCAAAGCTCATCAGTTATTTGTAACACTGCTTGAAAATTCCCTTTTTTTTGTGCGTCTGCTGCTTTTCCAAGTTGGTAAAGTTTTGGGTTTTTTTTGCCTTCTTCCTTTCCTGTGCTTAATGGAGCTTGAAATTAACGTGACTCTGCTTGTCTGTCTTGTGCACAGTTGGTGATGCCAGCCCATCCCTGGGAAGCACTCCTGTGAAGGTCCACAGTGTGCTAAAACTGTCATCAAATGAACAAATTGGGTCCTGGGCAAGGTGACACTGCAGGAAGGGTGACATGGTACCAAAAGTTGTTTGCAACGTGTTTAGCGGATGCAGTATCTTTTTTAGCTTAAATATTGGGGCCAGGGCAAATTGTGATGTCCCGTAACAAATGCTGACAGCAATGAACATGTCAAATCTACTAAACATCCTCGCAGTATCAGCAGTGGTGAGGAGCAGCTGGTTCAGTATGGTGCTGCCTTCATGGTGAGTGCAACAAGAGCTCGTGTGCCACCCCACGCCCAGCTCTGCTCCTCTGCCATGCTGCTGTGCACTGGTGGTTGGCTGCCACTTGCATTTATTCAGCGAGATGTGTTTATGTAGAATTAAATTGTAGAGATGATTAATCTGGGTTTCATTTAAGAGATTGTTAGAAAAATCTCATCTTTTTTGTTAAGCTTTTAGCCTGGAGTGCTGCGGTGCAGCTCTTGGCCCTGTATGCTAAAGCAATTGTTCTTGTTCATGCACATGTCAATTCACTATTTAGAAAGAAATATGTGTAACTCTAAAAATTACAAAATGAGAAATAACAATAATTCTTTTGCTTAACCCCACAGAAGGCCCAGTAATGCTTGGGCACAGTTGGGTGGTGTGGTTGATGGGGTATCAAACACCAGTGTGACGTCGTGTTCCATCCGTTGCGATTGCACTGCAGTTTCACTCAGCAGCGTGTGCATCTGAGGCCAAATCCCTACAGAAAAAGACCACTTAGATTTATCTTTCTGAATTTAATGTCAGGGCATATGTGTACGTTTTGCTTTTGTTTTCTATGAAGTGCAGGCATGAATTGACAGTGCAGTGTTTGTTGCTGCAGATAGAGAAAGCAGCATCCATAACCTTTGTCTTTGCGTTTTCTTGCTGGCATCGCAGTCATTTCTATGGGGAAAAAAATCCCGAAACCAAAAAGCCATTCTTCCCCTTCCCCTCCTATGCATTCAGATGTGTTCCTACACACAAGTTAGCTTTTAAATGACATTCTTTAGGATAAACTTGCCAAATAAAAGTAAGATTTACCTTGCGCCAGATGTATGACAACTCTGTAAGTGAAGACAGCTGAGATAGCTGACTCATTCCAGTACCTCATTGGTGTTAGGTGAGCTTTTCTGACCCTGTGCCCTCTGGTGACAAACGCAGCATTTGTCTTAAGGCTGTATGTTTTTCTTTGCCTTGCTGTGCTGGGTTATCCTCATAGTAGTGCCCAATTTTGTTCTTGAGCTTTGTTGCTATTCTGCTTGGCTGCTGTTGAGCAGGGTGAAATCCTCACATAGCCATTGCTTTTGTGCATTGCAGATTTGTCATGCTTGCTTAGTAGATACTCCCCCCACCCCGTTAATTATTAGGTATGTTTAAGAGTTGTGTTAATTCTTTGCTAATTCCTGATAGCAGTTTGTGCTCATGGTGGTGGGGTGATCTTAACAGTGATGTGGAAAGCAGAACAGGCAAAGGAATAAAAGTAGTTCCATGAGTTCTGTGTGTAAAGAGGAACAAGGCTTTTTTTCTGTCACTGTAAGGCTGTTCCATGGGGAAATTGATCTTAAACTTCATCCAGGAGAATTCTGTATTAATACCTGTAATGATTTTTGTTGTCACGTGGTAATTCTGTGACTTTGACTTTGTGATGTTTAATGTTTGTGATGCCCCCAGTAAATCCACTTTTCCGTCTGTCTGTATCTCTTTCCAGCTTCTGCATTGATTCAGTTATCAGAATCGATTCAGACTTGCACATGCAGAGGAGTTGCTATCCATCACTTGTTTGCTAATTGAAGGGGCCTGAATCACAAAGTGCAGTGGAGTGTTTCCAGAGTTCATAAATACATGGAGTAGCAGTGTGTATTTGTGAAATAGTGCCAAGTTTAAAAATGAATAATGCACGTGGAGCATTAATGAGCTCACTTTATGGTGCTAAATAATGTTTTTGTCCATCCACGTGGTTAAGTATTTAGCTAAAAGGAAACATAAGGGAAGAGATCATGATGGGTCTGAATTCCCAGGAACGTGTCATAACTGGAGTGCTGCTTTTTCAGGCCCTTCCTGAAAGATTTTGGGCAGCAGGAGGTGGAGTTTTGTCTTCCTTGAAGGGCTGTGTTCTGCAGAAGTCTGACTGTGGAAGAAGCATTCAGCTGGAAACTCCAGTTCAGCAGTAGCCTGAAGAATGACTGTATTACAGCAATTTGTTGTAAAGCAAGCCGTTCAGTTCTGTAAGCACATTGTACCTCTGAGTTGGAGCTGTTTTGCAAACAAGGTTTTGAGCAGTGGTAAAAAACAAACAAACAAACAAAAAAAACCAAACAAAAGTGTTGGCAAGGAGGAAAAAAAGTAAATTAGCAAATCTGACTGACTTTAAATGCTTGAGTTAATGGGTAAAAACTAGTGATACCCGCTGGTATTAGCGAGCCACAACTGTGTGCTGGAATTGGAAATGGTTTGAGTGGAAAAAGTGGCATTCAGATACGGTAGGGATGTGCAGTAGCCAGGCAGTATTTGACTCGAGGAGTGTCTGGACAGTGCTCTCAGACACAGGGTTTGGATTATGGTTGGCGTTGTGCGGAGCCAAGACTTGGACTGGATGATCCCTATGGGTCCCTTCCAACTCGGGATGTTCTGTGGTTCAGTGACTCACTGGAGGAGCAAGCGATGGGAAGTTTGGAGCTTTCTGTGCTTACTGCTGAAGATTGGCAGCTGAGAAACTCCAGTGCCTTGACTGTGGGTCTGCCTTTCCCTAGCAGTGTAAGGAATCACCAGCACCTGTCTGTGTTATTGCTGTCACACCGTGCTGGTGCAAGAGTGCCATGAACCAGAAAGGACAAGAGATAAAGATGGGGGGAGAAAGCCGTTTCTCTTAGTATTTCATCTGGCTTAGGAATGTGCTGTGTGTCAGCGTGGGGTTGAATGGGAGGCTGCACAGCTGGTAGCTGGAGGGGAGGAATGATGGGAGAGAACCCAAGGTTCTGGGATTGCTGATGCATGCCATCCCTGGAGGTGCCTAAGACTGTGAATGGGCCCTGGGCAGCCTGAGCTGGTGGGGACGGCCTGCTCGTGGTGGGCTGGGGCTCGAGGGGCTATGAGGTCCCTTCCAACCCCACCTTCTGTGCTTCTCTGACTTGCAGCTTTCGTGCTTGGTTGCTTTTGTGGGTGTGATAACGTGCTGAGTCGGAGAGGTGAAACTACTCTGATGTTGTGCAGTCATGAGAACTTTTTCCTGTATGCAAATAATTTGCTCCTGCTCCAGTTTCCTTGTGAAAAATAAATGAACCAGAGAGTGTAGGATGCCTGTAATTTGTGATCAGCTATTACAGAAAATCTGCTTTTTGCATTACATTTAATTTAATGAAATGAATAGTGTTTTTCTGTGTAATCAAGTTATGAGCACTTGTTTCCCTCTTTAACAGGCCTGCCTCTAAGTTCAGATTTTATCCTTTATAATCAAACCCTGTTAAGATGTTTTAACTTCCTTGAATAATGATGGTGATTATTATTTTTGTTTAAACTATCTGGTCACAGAGCACGTGGCTCGCTCGAGCCGGGCACAATTGAGGAGGATGGGATAATGGGATTGTAAATTAGCTATTTATGGTACTGGCTTTCCTCTGGCCCACTCCCTTGTGCAGTCTAGAGCAGCCCCAAGGCCGTTCCAAACGGTGCCAGCTGGCTGCAGCCCTGGGGGATCACTGTGGCAGATGGAGGCAGCAGGAGCAGCACAGAGCCCAGTGCGTCCTGGGGTCAGGGAGAGGTGTGGGCACCCACAGCCCCACGGGGCAGGGTCAGGGCTGGTGCTGCCTTTGTCCTTTTGGGGCTGGGAAAGCCTGGGAGGGCTGGGAGAGCCCTGGGTTCTGCTTTTGAGATGCTTGCTATGGGATGTGGCTTTTGATGTGTTTTGAGTACGTTAGCACCTCTTTTTTCTTCCTAGTTTTATGCTGCCTTCCTGTGTTTGAGTGCTGCATTCTGCAGCTTGTACAGCCAATCAGGTCAGTAACTTAATGTTGAGCTGCTACAATGCTGCCTGTTTTTTCCTCCACTACTGAAAAATACTGCTGTCTACCTAGAAAACAAAGTTTGTTAACACCGATACATTTCCTTTTTTATTTTAAAAATACCTTCATGTTGCTACCTGAGGAGCTGCTTTAAGCGTGCTCAAAATGGAAGATTTCAGAAGTTTTTATCGCTTCATTTTTTTGAGGCGAATTTCTGGTTCTCACAGAAAGTTGTTCTGCAGAAATCTGGAGTGATCTGTAGCTGGTGCTGCAGTAGGTAGGCCTGCTCCAACTCAGCCCTGCAGCTCTGTTCATACTTGGGAACGAGCTCCAGGACAGCACAGTCTTCCAGCAGCAGCAGAACAGCCTCACCTGCAGGTGTTCTTTGTGAAAGAACATGTGTTTGATTTCAGTCTAGTGCAGGTGAGGGCAGCAACTGTGTGAAACACCTTGCAGAATCCTATTAACTGGTGGCTGCTTGACCAGGAGATGTTTTCTGGCGGAGCTCAGAGGTGCAAACTACCTGATGCTTCATCATTCTCTTGCCCCAGCAGGCATTAGTCTCATTGCCTCATTAATGCAGATGACACTTCTAATCCAAGCCCAAGATAGCTGTCAAGCCTGGATTTTACTCTGATGGCATTTACTGCACAGATAGTTGATAGAACACAAGATTCTGACCTGCAGCTTGGGAGGGAAAAAAGAAATAACGGCTCATGGGCTTATTTTTGTCAGATTTCTTCAAGTATCTGATCTAAATAAGCCAATAAACTCAGTACAATAGTATGTAAAAAGGCTTTCATCTCCTCAGAACAGCATGCAGTCCTTGAGAATTAAAAACAAACCAAAGCAACACAACCTGTGGTGGTACCATGGGCCCAGCATGGACAGCCCTGCCCTCCAGTGACACTGTGCTGGAGGAGAGAGCTGTAAGCAGATGGGCCACAAAAAGCATTGCCTCACGTCTTCTCCTTATACAGCATCTCCTGCTGTTGGAGACGGAGTGCAGTAAGTTTTAGTTGGAATTGATGAGGTTTGACTGGTTTTGTTCCTTTGAGTGGTTGATTGTAGATGGCAGCAGAGAGTGCAGTTCATATGAAAGCTGTGAATTAGGTGGTGCTTCATCAAGTTGTGTTTTGGAGCAGGTGAAGATGAAGGGGTAGAGCTCTGCCCCAGAGGACTGAAATTCGTGGGCACTGTGTGCAGAGCTGTGCCTTTAGATGAGCTTTGGTCTTCCCATCTAATAGTGTTGACTTTATAGTTGAAAGCCAGCATTCAGAGCTCTAGGTGTGCTTCCCTGATTCCTTTCCAAAGCAGATTATCCCAAGCTGACTTCAATTAGCAGTCTGCTTCAGTGATTACTCCTCTTTGCTGGACGTTTTTGCCACATTGTTACGTGGTGGTGCTTTAAATCTCACGGAATCTAAACATCCTAGCAAGATAGGGGATGAATTATAATCATTTGCTTAAAAATTTTCAATACGTTTTATAATGTAGTTCACTGGAATGTCCTCTCATTTGAGAGTTCAGAGGTCTGTTGTATCTACTTGAGGTACATGTGATGCCATCAGGCTGTTCCTGTCACAGTAAGCGTACTTCTGTATCCAGTTTGTACTAATTGTAAATTCACGTATCTTTATTTTTTAACAGGTTGAATCCTTTTGTCCTGATTTTCCACAGCATTGAATCCCACAGCCTCACCTGTTCGTATGCTGCGAGTCATACAGCTTCGCTTCTGGGGCTTCAGTGTTTTCTTCAAGTTAAGATCTTGGGATTAGAACACTTAATCTGTGAAATCAATTCTATCAGTGTTAATATTTTATATTTCTTCTTGTTCTTGAAGCAAGCTAAAGCTGCGCTGTAGGTGTAGCTGATGCTTGGTGGAATCTCTTCATAGGAGAAAGTCTTTCAAATGAGATCACAGAGCAGAAGGTGTGCTTTACAGCTCTGCCAATTTTGCAAAGCAAAAGGAGGTCTCAGTATGAGGAGGCTACAAGCAGGAAGGAGGTGGCACCACGATTTCCTCAGCTTCATGGCTTTTCTTGTCCTTGTATTTTTTTCCGTATTAAACTTCCAGTAAGAAGCTTTGTTGTCAGGTTTCTTCTTTTTATGGTCCGTTAGCTGGAAAAAGGGGGTGGAGGGCTGTGAGTCTGCCAGGCAGCAGCCTGTAGAGCTGTTGGTTTTGGTGTAATGTGAGCTGTGACCCCCATGTGAGGCTGGAGCTGGCTTTGTTCTGCGTGTAGCTTGCAGGTGATGGCAGTGGTGCTGCGGGACACAGGTCCGACAGATGCAGTTGTAGGTGTGAGTAATGCTCCTCATCGCGGTGGTTGCTTCCCTGCACAGATTGCCTGCAGTTTTTGGAGCAGTGAACGTCATGTCAGGTTGGTTTGTCTGGATGCTCAGATGTTTCTGCGTTAGCCAGAAGCCTGTTGGGCTGCTCTCCTCTGTAACTCTTCTTTAGAGCGCATCCTCCGTTATAGGCAGTGTCTTTCTCCTTTCATACCTGGAGTTTCACTTGATGGCCTTCTTCGTCTGTACGCTGCTTTCTCCCTCAAAATTATCAGTTTGTTTACAGTTTAGGCAAATGTCTGCATTGTGTGCTATTAACCCCTTACTGTGTGCTCTCCCTTTCAGGTCCAATCCCGCAGTGCTGCTCCTGGCACTATCTGAGCACGCTGCTCTTCGTGCCAAGGTTGTAAGCGTTAATCTTGCTGCAGACTGGGGTGATAATTCAGTGCTGTCACAGCAACACATGCTTAAAGTTGCTTCTTGCCAGATATGTTGGCTATATGCTCACCAGAGAAAATTATTTCAGGAGTCTTATTGCGTAGCCATGTGCCGTAGAACATACAGTCAGCCTCCCTTCCCCCTGTTTATGGCTGTTGTGACTTTGGGGGAGAAAGACTGTTGTCCAGTGAGACGCATTGCTGTGGAGCACGAGTGAAGAGGTGGGTGAACTTCTGGTCATGGGCATCATGCTTCTGTTGTGCCTCGAGGGCAGCTGTATTTGGTGTTGGGGCTGAGAAGGGCAGAATGCTTTTAAGGTAGGTTGGGTGGAATTGAAAAGGGAATTGAACAGTGACCCCTGTGCTGTTTTCGTTGTGTGGTCTGCAATAGTTAGGTATTGTGAAAGCTTTACATTTTCTTTAAAAAATGTGCTAGTAGATTGATTTGATTCTGAGGGACTGTAACTTTTCCTGCCCCCATATCTTTACAGTTTTCTGAAAGACATTTTGAGAGCTACTTCTTACTTGCTAGCGACTGACACTGCTGCCTCTAAGAGACTCCTTCAGCTAGGTTAAGCTCTTCTAATGTGACCTCACTTTGAATGTTTCTTCTGTAAATGCCCAAGGATACATATCTTACCCCTACTATTTATGGCTCTAATTTAGAGGCTACATTGTTATTTGGGCTAATTGGAAGATGCTGCTGTAACATCACAGAGTAGTGGTCACCACTTTTACTTGCTCACATCTGTCCCTTGTAAGTATTCTGGGGGCATCCACACTAGGGGCTCTTCTGTGCCTGGGATGCTGTAGGGCTATGAAAAGGGAAATGGATAGCTTTTTGGTCCACTATCTAAGGTCACCCAGAGCAATTTAGGATTTTGCCCTCATGCTGCTGATAAATGTGGGTTACTTAGTGTGGAACTTCTGAGGGGGGGGGAAACCACAACATCCTGCAGACAGTGTTGATGGATTAGCAGGGAAGTGAGGCTTGCCTTTGCTCAGTACAAGGTAAACTGACTGCTTTTCCCAGCGTATTTCCAGCATCAGTGTGATTATGTGCAGTGGCAAAGTGTTGCATCACTGGTAACTCCATTGTCTCTTGCTTCTTAGAGAAGTTGCTGTGGAAGTTAAATTATTCTGAATGAGCTCCTGTAGGTCGAGATCCAGCAGAAATGAGGTCAGGAGGGTTTGCTCCAGTGTCACACACATTATACCCGTCACGCTATCTTCCCTATTTTATGTTCTTGGTCTTAATTATTTGCAGTGCTAGATCGTAAGAAGCACTCTTGAAAACCAGAACTGGGTGAACCACCTCTTTACTTGGCAGGGAAAGCTCTTAAGCAACTTGAGATACTCTTGAGAAGGTCTGAGGCAGTGCTCTCGCATTCTTTTTCTAATCCTGCTGTAAAGCATAGACAATGTATTTGTCCACAGAACGCTGCGTGTTGATAACCATAGAAACAGAGCAGGAGATCAGAACCAGAAATCTATACGGGATCTCATTTAATGCTTTTGCTCTCATCTTTGTGAGATTACTGATTTGCAATTGAAATAGTTTCCTTGAAAATCCCCTGTTCGTACATCAAGCTTTTAACTGTTCTTTCAAGTGAAGTATGCCAATACAGTTCAGGTTTTTGCTCGGCTACAAGGTGTAGGAATTCACCTTTTCTCCTTCTCTCCCATGTTTTCCCTTATTATTCCCATCCTGATGCAGTAGTTTGTGTGTGTTTATTAGATGACATTTTTCAGTATGCAGGGGCTTTAAGAACCCAGCCAGCTTATCCTGCATTTCCCTTTGGAGCTGGCTAATGAGAGAGGAGTTGAATTCTCTATATTATTTCTGGCCCCCACTGCCGTGTCTGAGTGAATGATATATTGAGGTGGAACCTGCACTGCCACGTGCATTATGTATGATAAATTAATTACCATTTCTGTGAGTGCAGGAACAGGGTTTGTTTAGAACAAACTGCAAGATCAGTTCTCTGTTCTTAGCATGAGACATTGCACTGTGGTTATTTTTAATACCAGATGCATCTTCATTTTCTTTTTACCAATGTTGGGCATGCATACATTTTTGCTACTCTGTTAATTTCAGGAAGAGGTCTGGAGTTTTTAATGAGCCATTAGTAATGCAGCTAGTGCCCTAACCAGCAGATAGTGTTGGTGAGTACATCTTCCTTTAGGAAACAAGGAAACAAACTATAAAGGACACTGCAAGACATACACCTCATCTGCCATTGAACATTTGTTGGCATGATGGGAGCAGTAATGAAGAGTTCTCAAAAACTATTGATGTTCTTACAGTGTGGGAAAGAACAAGGAGAGAAAATGATATATATGTTCAGGTGAGACTGTGCCTTTATATCTCAAAGGTGAAATATGGTTTTGGCTCGATTCTGCCTGTAGTGCTCCTGGTGGTACAGCTGGCTCTGTCTGCCCCATGCATGTGGCAGAAGTTCTTCCTGGGCAGGATTCTCAGCAGGAGTCCTTGGTGCAGGCACTCTTGGCCAAGTTTCCTTTCCCCAAAGGGTGTAATTATGTCAGGAGTAATTATTGTGCAGATTTAGCCTCCTGCTTGTGTGAACACAGATCATTCTCATGGATGGACCTTCATTTTTCCTTGGCGGTGGTGTTATTTCAAATACTTATGTTCTGTGCAAAGCCACATGCATTCGCATCTTAAAAGTAACTGGTGCTTCCTCTGTTGGCACGTGCCTGTGCTGCAATTCAAATACGTCTCTTCAAAAGCAAATTGTATCCATCTGAAAAGCTGGTAGGTGTCATTGTGGCTGCAGGTCAGATCTGCTGCTGCCACCAACCGGTTTTGGTTTTTTGTTTCCTCCCAGTCGTGTATTTACTGATGGGAAGCCAGCTGAAAGTAACTTTTTTTTAATTGGAAAACCAAATGAGTATATTTTTACTTCCCTCAAAAGCAGTGCTCATGGTATCTAATGTCTGCTTATATCTTCTTAAGAGAAATTATGGAAATACTGCTCAGTGTACTAATTTTCTATGGCTTTTTTTTTCTAATTACTCCATTGATTTCAAAGTGTAGATTTGTGGCAAAGCACACCAGGGTATATTTGAACAAAATACGGAGCAATAAAATTGTAATTGTAATTCGTGTCTGATGATGAAGGAACAAAGCATTAATGTCATTAATTTTGGTGGCAGCCTTTTGCTGAGTGTGGCTGCTTCGTTCTGAGGCCGCGCTTCGTTAACCTTCTTGCCCAGCTCCCATCTGCAGGGCAGTGCCCAGCACTGTGGGCTTTTTGCTGGTGTTTCTGACTCTGTGCTGTGTTGGTGTTGCCCACGCAGCGACTTCATCTGTGCTGCATTACTGAAAATGCAGATAATTCCTGTAAATGGCTTTAGAAACTATTTCTCATTTCAATACCAGTCTCATGGAGGAGTGCTAGAGAACTTTATCTCTTATCACCAGAGAGCAGAACTGTGTGATGAGAAAATGTTTTGGTGTTTAGAAGCCTTAAGAACACGCGTTTATTCCTTTTGGTGCTGCTGCTGCTGGTTGTAAATCAGGCGTTTCAGCTGATGGAAACATTCCCAAGTTTTCTTTTTTTTCTTTTTAAGTCTAAATTAAAATTAAAATATCACTGTGACTGATTTTTGCCTTCGGTTAATTTCGTTTCTGTGTGACTGTACTTTTTTGTTTGGCTCTATGTGTGTATGGTCAAACAGTGGTGTATGTGTACATAAAAAATGAGTCCAACAACAGTAACGTGATAATAGAGTTAATGGCAGTTTGCTTAACCTTGGGAAGGAGAAGCTGAGAATGGTTATACAGGATACTTACTGTGATGGTATCCAGCGTAATACAGAATCTTCCTTCTCTGCCTCTTAAGGATCGTGTTCACTGATTTAAAGGTTAATTGACAAACATTCATGGTTGTCCGTGTTCTGTCAGAGCAGTGTGCTCTGGCCACATACAGGACTATTTTTCCCTTTATCTTTCTGTGTTTCTTTCTTTGGATGTTTGTGGCTGTTGGTGTTCTGTCTCCTCTTCTTTGGTTTAAAGAGGAACTTAGTATTATTATTAACTATATAATATTAATGGTTACTCTGAATTTCTTTTCCCCTTTAAGAGAGTGTTTGCCAGCATAAGAGCTGCCTGAATCCTCCTGAATGCAGAACTGCTGTCCATTGAAATAGCTGCTGTTTCTGACTTTCTTTTTCCCCAGTAGAAGCAGACTCTAGCTGTCCATGAAGAGAATCTTCTTTTGCTGTAAAGATGGAAAGATGAAACTGCTTCAACACAAGGTGAATAGAGCTGGTAGTGTGTTTGTGAATGAGTGCACCATTGCACTGCCTATACCCCGAGAGCCCATTCAGAACCATCGGAGTTGTGGTCGCTTCTCACATTGCTGTGCTTTTGGGGTGCTGTTCTTTCCTTCTTCCAACAGTGTGCCTCAGGAAGACAAATAAGGGAGGGCACAGATTTGTCAGGCTTCTTCCCCAGTTGTTTCTGTCAACTTTGTTTGGAAAAAGCTTCATTTTTGTGTTGTTAGAGACAAAGTTTGACCGGTTTGCAAAATACAAAGAGACTCAATTTTGTAGTTGATTTATGGCTGAGATAATGGAGGATTTGTTGTAAATTCTCCAAAACCTTGTTTTATGCTGAGAGCACGGTGTAATGGTTGGTGAGGCTGAGCTGTGCTCTGAATATTTATCAAACATAGCAGATCTGTATTTCAAGGTGTTGCAGCTGACCGGCTGATAATGCTTGCAAATCCGTTCTGGTAATAATAATCCCTTCTCTGAAGAACTGCAGTGCAGTTTGCTATCTCCAAACAGACTTCTGGTTATTTCAACCTATTTTCTGCTCATCAGCTGGGCTTAGATAACTGAAATTGATTGTATTTCCTCTTCTTACTTCTCTTTACCTCTTTCTCTGTTTGAGTCCTCAGAAACCCGATTTTTGCATTCCAAATAGATTATTTGAATCAAACAATTATTCATACAACTTGTCTCTTCTGTTCTGCTTTATGTTACAGTGCATGCACACCCAGGTACTCTTGAACTCTTCTGATAAGATAAACTGTAAATTACATTTGAATAGGCTTCTTTCTGAAAGCATTCTGTAGCTCTGCTGTACAGATGATCTTCTGGTAAGTGAAATGCTGCTTCTGTTCATTATTAGTGCTAATGGAAGTGCTGTGAGCCCAGTGTTTGCTGATGTCACCGAGAATCTGAGCTCTGGGTTTTTATGCTTGTCAGACGTGCAGTAACTGCAGTTCTGACTGTCATCTGAATGCATCCATCTCATCTGCATGAGTATTTTTATTGGCAATCAGCTGTACTGCACAAGTAGACTGTCTTCATTCCCTTCCTTAAGCATGGTCTGCAGGCAGCGTTGTTTCTGGAGCACCAACCGCTGCTGATTTGTTTGGTGTGTGTGCTCCGGGAGGCTCTCTGTAGCTGATGTTCATCTTGCAGTTTTTGTGCATTTATTTCTTTTTGAAAGGTCTGCCTGCTTTTAGAGGAACTGATAAGCTTCTGTCCAGATGCATAATGAGAACTGCCAAATGTCCATAGCATTAATAGAGGTAGACGTAAATGGAGCAAGGCCTCTGCAGTAACGTACGTTTTCCCTTCATGCAGACGGTACCGGGGTTCACGTAGATACAGAGTGTGTGTAAAATTTGTCAAGGCTTCCTGGAGCTTTGTATTTAGTCCATATGAAGAGTATATAAAGAACCTTCTGACCCCATCTTTGCAGGAAGTTGGGATTGCTGTCTCCTCTAAGCAGAACGATTGCATTCATACATGTGTGTATATGTATGTATGCATACACACAGATTACACATCGTGCTGTATTTTCATTGGGTACAATCAATGGAAGGGACAGTTCTCTACAGCTGATGGAGGGAAAGGATGGTGTAAAAGAAGTGGGCTGATACGTTTCTCATCTTACTTGCAGTTACTCCTATTTTGCAAGTTATATTGATATTTTTTCTTTTCTTGAATCTAATGGATTGGCTTACAGAACTTGAATTCGTGTGCAAATATCTATTCCTGCTTGCTTATCTGTGTTATAATGGATATTATTTGGGGATTTTACTGTCTCTGGTTTTCCTAAGCAGTTTAAGTTCAGAGGACAGCTTGCATGTCTCTCCCAGAACTGCATGTAGGCAGCACTGTTCCCCACCTCCCCCCTTCAGTCCCCAGTGCCATCACTGCAGTGTCTGAAGTACACTTTCATCCCAGGAATTAATTCATTGCTGAGAAATGCCAGTGCACAGTGCTGATGAAAAACACTTGAACGTGCCTGGAAACTTCTGAGAAATCTCCCTTCTCTTAGAGAACCTTTTCTCTATGTTCTTAATTTATGTGATTAATCAAAGAACAACTGGAGTAATTCATTAAGTTTGACAAGCAAATTGTCTTCTACATCAAAGTACTGTCTTCGTAGCTCTCTGGCAGTGAACAAAATTAAATTTCTAATAGGAATTTTAACATTTTCCACTTAATTTTGATGAAGTTGTTACGTGTTCCATAGAAAGCTACTTTTTCTTGCCTACAGGGCACAGGCATTCTGGCTAATAGAACACCTGAAAGGTGAGAGTACTGTTTGAATGCTCGTGTAAACTTTGTTCCTTTGCTGCCTTGTCACTTGTGTTCTAGTACTTTAATTCCAAGAGCGTTCTGTTGCACAGATGTGAAGCAGTGTGTGTTTCATGAGCTTCAGTAGTGCCAGAAAGTGCATCATGGAGTGGAGGAGTGGCATTGGGTCCAAAGCTTTCCGTGTTACTGGATCCTGTTCTACAGAACTTCAGTTTCAACAACTGCAGTAATTCCCAGGGTATTTCAAAACTTCTTCGCTTCAGTTCTCAACACCTTTAGTAAAAGCAGTGCTCCTTTCAGAAGATTGCTGCGGTAGTTTGGAGCTGGTGATCCAAAGTGCTTCTCAGAACTCCCCAGCTGTTTTACCCTGTGAAAGTCTCTTTTTTTTTTTTCCTTACTTAAAAGGAGGTTTAGCATATTCTGTATTTGCTGATATGAGGATGGATCTCTTTTTTCCCTCCCTGGGTTTGGGTAGCACTTAGAATGTCTTCCATCTTTCGTATTTTAATAGAGGCATCAAGTAGCATTAGGATTTTAGGAAACATCAGTAATTCAGAAAGAATCCGGTGTTTATACAGACAGGCTGCATCATGCTTAAGGCTCTGAATAAGCTCACATACTTGGTGTCAAAGAAGGAGGGGATGATTCTGGTTCTGAAAGTAATGTGATCTTCACTTAATTTTCACACTTCCTTCTGTGGCCCTTCCAGCATCTTCCTTTGGAACAGTAAGGGGTATGTGAAAGGTTTTTAGGAACAAACTTCCCTTTAAGGGGAGAAACCTCACTGGTTCTGTTTTAGTTTTTACTCTATAGAGCAAGGAAAGTAGGAAGAGAGATCTGTTGCCAGTGTGCAGTAGGCCTCCCCTGTAAACTGGTCTGGTCAGCAGGACATCTGTTCTTGTCAAATCTCTGAATATTTTACTGTAGGAGATTACACTTACTGGAGGCTACCTGTGAGTTTATTTCTAGGGTTGCTGTGGTCCTGCAGCTCAGCCCTCTGCAATTCAAGTATGAGTCAGAGAATGGTAGGGATTGGAAGAGACCTCTGGAAATCATTTAGTCCAAGACTCCATAAGGTCTTCAAGGACCTCTTGGTCCAAATTAAGAATGAACAGAATAATTGTTAGAAGAATGAAATAAAAGCTCAATATTAAATTAGTTGTAGATCAGGTTTTTTAGGTCTTCAAAAGTTAAGACTGTTCTTCATGTATTTGTAGAACTTGAATTCTTTTTTCTTATGCTTCTCCTTCCACGTGATGCTTTTGTGCTTTCCCTTCCTTTCATTGCTCCTTAATCTTGTGTAACTGCCTTGCAAAGCTTGAGGTAGGCAGTCTCCACCAAAACCAAACCAAACTAAAAACCAGCCTATTGACAAAACACCTCTCCGTTTCCCTGCCTGAATATTCATTCTTTCAGCAGTAAGGACAGGCTTCTTTTCTTTCATTGAATTCATGTTGTTTAAGGCTGCAGTGCAGTGAAGCTGCTCCCTTTGCTGGCAGGGTGAGCAGCTCCTGACCTGCACACAAACTCTGCCCTGTTCTCCTTTCCTCGTGGGCAGCGGTCTGAGCTGGGTCAAGATGAAGACTTGCATCTCTTTGATGGTTCTCAGCATTGCTCGTCAAAGAATTGCATTGCACTGAGGCTCTGGTCTTTTTTTTTTTCCTTAACACAAATGCCAATGGACAGATTTAGGGCCTGGACGTCAGCTCCATTCACTTGCAGGTTTGCCTCATGTTTGTTAAACTGAGCCCAATCAGTATCAAAATAAGTTTCCTGAAGTCAAAACGACTGACATCCCTCAAAAAGACACAGATAGTTGCATTTGTGATTACACTTTTATTTATTTATTTATTTAAAGGATAATTGTATATATAATTAAAAAAAAATCCCTTCTATTAGCATTCTTTTCAGTACTGTGCAGAATAGACTTAGCAGGGATAAATTTTTCTACCCTTAATTTAATCACGGTGTTGAAATTCGTCTGAGTCTTCTGAATGGAGCTCTGATGCTAGTATGTGAAATGTAATCCATTAATGGCTTACAGGCATCTGCAAGAAGAGGATGTATGGATTTTTACTTAATGCTGCTGTTAGGAAGGAAAAAAAAAACACAAAATATTGTTGAATTGTTGGCTATTGCTAGGAAGAAAATAGGAGTTTGTTGAGGAGATTGTTGTCCCAGCTTCTCTGAAGCTATCAAGAAATGCTGTCCTTGCTGCTCTGAATCTGCTGCAGGTCTGTGTTTGCAGTGCTCTAGCAGGGCAGGAATCACGGAGTGCCCCGAGTCGGAAAGGACCTGGGGGATCACTGCGTGCAACTCCTGGTTTCACACAGGACCACCTTCACCTCAAAACATGAAGATTTTGTATTGTCTGTTTGGTCTAAATGCATAACTGGGTAAGGTTAAAGGTGCTTTGCATATAACAGAATGTTTTTTCCTGTTGTAATGGAATTTTGGCTTTCAGATAATTAACATAGCATGTTGGGGGGGGGCAAGCATAGGTCTGAATACTTCCATGTTTCTACAGAAAAGCAACTGTTTGCTGTGGCGGCTATGGTGTGTTTTGGGGGTGTTCTTCATTTCTGGTAGGGGGCAGGATTGAGGGTTGTGTGTGGGTTTTACTGTGGGTTGTTTTGTTTTTTCCTTCCTGAGCCCATTTCAGAGATTCCCCTTTTCTGTCCATCAGAAACATGCCCTGATCTCGTGAGGCAGTACCAATCTTACTGCTTCTCCTCCTTGTCCCCAGTTCATTTCTTTGGGCTTCAGGTGAAATGAACTTAGTTTGCAAAACAACTTAATATTCCCTCTGTGTCGTGAAACGTTAAACCAAAATCACTGGCTGTGCATCGTAGTAAGAGACAGAAGCTCTTCACTGAGGAGCTATTGCCCACCTTCCTACACACGTAATTAACGATTAATCTTTGAGACTGCAGCAATTTGCAGATTCCTTAATGGACGCAGGATGCTTGTTTCCCAGATGTTTTTATTTCTGGAGCTGCTTTCATTCATCTTCACGACTTTTTAGTTTGAGTGAGAAACAAAAACCACTTTTCTCTTCCAAAATTTATCTTGTGTTCTCATAGCTTTGGAAAGCTGTTACCAAAGAATATCTGGTAACAGATATTCAGGGTTCAGAACATCCATCTGTGCGAATCTTCAGGCTGGAGGCTGAGCTGCAGCTCTCTGACCACTTCTGTCTTGTCTCCATAACTTCAGCTTTGTGAATGCACCTGAAAATTTTCCAGTGAATTAAAGACCTCGTGTTTTGCTCTTGTAAAATGAATTATTAATTTGTTTTGTACTGAGGTATGAGGAAGTAGAGCTTCAGCTTACTAGATCATCAAAGCACATTCTGTGTGAGCATACTGAATTTGCTTTCATTCTCTGAATGTTCCAGCCACTAACGTGCTGTTTGGCTTACAGTACTCCTGTACATGTGTAGCTGCATCAATGTGAATATTTCCTTAGATGCTGAGCTTTTAATATCAGCATTTTAGCAGAAAAGCTGAATTTCTAGTTTGACCATTGTGGGTTGATACTATGCATCATTTGGGTGAAGAAAGTGAAAGCGCTGATGTTTCAAACCCTGTGAATATTCCATCTTATTCTGTACAAAATGTTTGCTGTGCAGTTTTATAGGACTGACTTTGCTGTGATGATGTGATGACTGTTCAGTGCATATAATTTAATAGTCTTCTCTGTGTCAGCTTATGTTTCTTGTAGGATTTCAAGGGGGGATGTGCATTTTGGAAAAGTTTTTTGGTCTTTGAAAGCAGAAGCAGCGAATGTTCTGTGTAGCTTTTGTGCAACTGAAAGGGAGATTTATTTTATTGTCTTGTAACAGTTTTTCTTGTGGACACTGTTAGGGGACTAGAACTTGTCTTCAGCTCCTGTTAGACAAAAAGGAAGTTTTATTCTTATGGCCCAAAGTGACTTTGGCTTGTATGACTTGTTTGTTATACGCATAATCGAAACCCACAATTGTCAGAAAACTCCTCAGCAATTGGGTTAATTTTGGTGCTAGCAGTAGGCTTGTTTAGCTACAGCAGATATAAAAATGTCATACATAATAACACTTAAAGTCTAGACAGAATGGTGTGTAGCTCATAGGGAGCTTCTGAAGGCAGGAATTTTCCTGCCATACTGCTGCCTTTCTGGTTAGGCTTGACAATGCTTCTTCCCTATTCAGTGCAGCAGTTTTTCTTTTCTATAAAACAAATAGTTGCTAATAGATGCACTCAGTCGGTTGGTTGCTGCTCATTTTCTACTCATCTCCTTTTTTGCTGGGTGTATTTTATCTCATAAATAAGTCACGCCACAGAAAATTTGTGCTGTAGCATTTCCGAGCCGTCTCAGAATTGCTTCGGCTTTGTGGACTAATAAAGTTAACATTTCTTATGAACATCTTGGGGTGGTTAAAAGAAATAGAGCTGAAAAATCTATGCTTTTCTAAACGAAGCTGTAGGACTTTGGTCTATGTATACTGAAGTTTTTTCTTTTTTTTTTTTTTTTCTTTTTTTCCTGAAAGGATGCCTCCTGGAGTATCTCCATCAAAGCAGTGTGGCCAACTTCCCAAGAGCATACCTGTGTTCATAGGAAGAATCAGATGTCTGTGTAGTGTTACACAGGGCAGAATCTCCCTGCAGCACAGGCAGTTGAATAATGCTCTCTGCACAGCTCTGGGCAGGTCTGTCTGTTCAGCTTGCTTCTTGCCTGGCTTCCCGAGTCATGTGCTCACAGATTAGATCAATACATTACCTGATAGGACGGTTAAGAACATTTCCCCGATTTGCTGACGCGCGAGAATGGTGAGGTAAAGTAATAGATTTAGTACTACATCTTAGAATACACTACTGCAGTATTGGCAAGCCCCTTCTTCTCATGTGAAATTCGCTTCTGCAGTGGTGCATTGCAGGAAATAGATAAAAATCAACGCTGCGCATATCCACACATCATTCATATTCTGTGGCAAGAGGCCTGTGCCGAGCCTTAAGCAGCTTACGTGTTTTCACCAGGCGAGTACGCCTTGCACGTTGAAAAAAAAAAATCTTGCTGAAGAAGAACATGCAGTTTAATTTGAACAAGATCCATTATTTAAATTGTTTAAGAACGCAGTAGGCTATGAAATGCATCTTTCGTGGAACGCTGGAGGAATCATTTAGACTTGTAAATGCTGCTGCTTGGGGTGAGCACTCACCAAAGGAGAAGCAAATGAGCAATTTCAGCAGAGTCGTTTGAATTGAGGAGCAGAATTGCTTTTGTCTTGTTGAAATATCACTTGTTACCACTGCGACTTCATGTAGAAAAGCTGGGATGGTTTTGTTTTTTTTTTTTTTTTTTTTTTAGGGTATCTCCCTGTTTTTCCAATGTCCTGTGCTTTTAAGTTACACAACTTCTTTTTTTTTTGTTATTCTGCTCCCTAAGTTTTATTTCAGTGTTACACCTACTGCAGAATTCGGTGTGAAACAAATTGGAAATTGTTGTGTTGTTATTTTTAACACGACAAAAACCACCACAGCAACAAATCTGACTAATTGCTGAGTTTTTGGCATGGGAAATGATCCTGAGTACAAAGAATAGGGGGGAAGAAAACCCCTACATACAGGGCACCTGATGACTAGCGAGATCTTTGGTGGAAATTAGAATAGTGTGTACCCTGGTTTTTGACTGACTCACGCTGCTCTCCTGGGAAAAGCCCTTTAATCATAGCATTGTTAGCATTTATGCAGCCTCTGGATGCTGCGCTGTCCTCGTTTAAGGCTGTCTTCAGCCATGGTGGCTATGGGCTGCCACCAGGCCTCCCTTCAACATCCTCTGGGCTGAGCAAACCAGGGGACCTCAGCACAACTCAGCTGCTCCTCACACTCCTTACCCCAGATCCTTCCCCATCTTCCTAGCTCTCCTTCGAGCTCTTGGCTAGCTTTGTTTCTTTTTTGTACTGTGCTTAAAACTACACGCAGCACTTGAGGTTCGGGTGTTCCTCACCAGCTCCCCTGTGCAGTCACCTGGGTTAAATTGGGAAAACATATATTAGGTGCAAATTGTATGATACAAAACAGAGCAGTTTAAAACAGTTCTTCTGGTAAGAAGGGTGGGATTCCTGATACAGCCTGTGTTGGGAAGTCTCCTGTGGGAACTGAGCTCCGCAACATAGGGATCCCTTGTGCTGTTACCACTGCCCATAGTACTGCTTTTGTTTTTTGTTGGGTCAGCGTTGTTCTTCGTGGGGTAACGCAGTGTAGAAGACCAAAGCAGCTGGATGGCAGAGCTTTGCTGCGTAGATTTGGATTGAGCCATCTAAAATGATACATAAATGCTAGGGGAAAACTCTGGTGTCAGAAAGTTGGCATCTTCGCGTGAATCCAGGATGTTACTGAAAAAATAAATGAAATCTTTTGTGGAAAGAAACTTCTCAGGAATGACTTGCTTGGATGCTAATAGGAAACTGTTTCATGGGGACAAATAAGATGAATTCACTGATATTTTCCATCCTGCCTTCCAAGCCTCATTTGAGCTTTGATCTAATTGAATGAAAGGCCACATAAAAGCAAGTCATTATTTTAGTTGTGTGTCCTTGGGGAAAAAGAAAGTGACTGACTTCAAGTAGTCGCTCACTTTGGAACAGGGAAAGGTCACTTTAGGATAGGGCAGTCCTAGCATGTGGCTGTGTAACAGTGTGGTGTTAACAAGTAGATGAGATGCAGTAGATGTGAACTGGATAGAACCAGGAAGATCCAAGCTCTAGGCTAGCAGCACGCTTTCAGGAAGGCTGCTCTGGCTGTTACAGACCAGTCTTTGCATATATTAATTCCAACTCTGTATTCGTGGTTGAGGGGAGGAAAAGGAGGTTCTCTTACTAAAAAAAACTTCCAGAATTCTTAATTTATTTTTTATTTTTTTAATTCTTTTGCTTTACTGATTTCAGAGAAGCTGTAGTGTGTTTGGGCTCAGTGGAAGGTGGTCTTCAATACTGTTCTAAATTAATGCTCTCAAGAATTTAAAGAAGTGCATCCAGTCATCTAATAAACACCAAATAAACCCGCTATATTTTCTGATACTTAGTATAAGGTAGAAGCTTTCTTGAAGCTTTATGTGTGGAACCTGTTTGTAAGGTGCTATTTTGTTTGAGGGTTTTTTTGGGGAGTGTATCCTCAGCAAGTCTGTTGATGGTACCAAAAATGAGTTGTGCAGTTGACAAAGTAGAAGAGAGGGTTGCCATTCAGAGGCACCTAGGCATGCTCAAAAAGTCACTACCCAAGAATCTAATGAGATTTAACAAGGCCACATGCGCTGTGTTGCTTTTGGATCAAGGCAATCCTAGGTACTAGTACAGACTGGGAGAGGAACTTGATGAGAGCAGCCCTGCTGAAGAGGACTTGGGAGTCTTGATGGATGAAAGGTGGGACGTGAGCCAGCAGGGTGCTGTTGGGGCCCTGAAGGCCAGTGATATCTTAGGCTGCATCAACAGAGAGGTGGCCAGCAGTGAAAGGGAGGTGGTTGTCTTTCTCTCCTCTGCCTTTGTGGGGCCACATCTGCAGGCCTGGGGTCCCCAGCACGGGAGGGAGCTAGATGATCTTTAAGCTCTTCTCCAACCTGAGCTATTCTAATATTTGTACACTCAAGAGTTATTTAATATTTGCTTCTTCAAGTTCACGTGTTATATTGGATCTGCTTTCAGCTGCTGCTTAGGGAAAGTCTTCCTGTATTTTCCTTCGTTGTGATAGGCAATGAGCTTTTGCCAGTCTGGTCCCGTTATGGCACTGAGTTATAAAAGTAACCAGTGTTTGTGTTCTGGAACCACTCAGTGATACCCATTCCTGTTTTATGGTACAGTTTGGAGAAGAAAAGTCGATGGTTTGGCTATTGGTTTGTCAGTCAGTTGGCACTGGGTGCTGTCAGTTTTGTGGGAGTTTCTTCAGTTAATTAATCCAGACTTTTAATCTTTCAGTGTGATAGATAGTGTTATTTCACCCTGTGAGCGGAGGATCTGAAGGCCCTGGACAAAATACATTTGTAAGGATACGAGCTTCAGGAACTGGAAGCAGCTAAGTGGGCTTCTTCAAGTTTCTTTCTCCCCTCCCTGCAGTTCTGCCTTTGTGATTTCTCTGTCTGGGGATCCTGATTGGAATATTGGTCCGCTCCATGTGTATGGTTCCTAGTGGGCTAACCATGCTGTTGTGGCACACCATCACTGCTGGGGGAGGTGGCTCTCGCTGCCTGTTCATTAGGATAGAGTTCCATTCCCCCAGAGAATTCATCAGCTTGGCATCAGAGCACTGTGGAACACTTAGCACAGCCTTGTCATTGCCAGATGAGCAAATTGTGAGAATTTGTCGAGTCCAAAAAATACAACTAAAAAAGGAACAGGATTAGCATTCTTCTATATCCTTTAGACAAGAAAAAAAAAAAAGCCCACAAAAACTAATTAAGCAGGTCATTCAAAGTACTGTGATATTGGCCTCCAACGCTTCGTATCATCTCCCTTGTGTGGTTGCTAATGTTTCTTCCGTGAAGACAGAAGGGGGGAAAAAAAAAAGCAACCTGAAAATAAAGACAATTAAAAAATGCTTTCAGAATTAAAACAGAACAAACATACAAACAAAAAAAAAAAAAAGGCAAACAAAAAAACAGGAAGCAAAGACCGCAGAAAATAATTCTCTGCTAGTGGTGTTCGCAAACTGTTTTCAGTATTGGGGATGAAAATAAGATAAATAAAATGATCCCAAGATTGAAGCCGTTCAGATTAATGCTCATATAGTTTGCCTTATCAGCAGGGAGGTAGTTTGTGCTCTTGCTGATGTGCAGCATCTTAATGTGTAATAAAAAAGTTTTGTCAGTTTGGAAGAGGAGATGGTTTGATAATGGCTCTTCAGCATCTTTTGTGGTATGTTCAGCAGCACATCATTTCCTTCAGTTTTTCCTACCTATAGGCAAAAGTATGTTCAGTCAGAACTAGCCTTGTGTTTAATCTACCTCAGGGTAGCAAACTGCTCAGAGAGTCATAATAGTATATACTGTGTTTTTGTTTATGCTTGAGAGCTGTGATGTTGCTTAAACACTTCAGCTTTCTCATTTGAGTTCTCAGTTGTTGCGTCTGTGTTGAAACTTGTGCAGAAATGGTTGCAGCCAGTTTTCTGTACGCAGAACTGAAGGGCATCTTCTGTCTGCTCTGCCAGTGCAGGAGCCAGCAAATGCAGCAGTGCGCAGCAGGCACCTTGTATTCAAAGGTTGCTGTTGCACAGAGATGAAATAGTTAATTGTCTTTTTCTGCTGCTTTAAGAGATCCAAATAATTGTTTGGAATAACCAAGAATTAATAAGCTTCCCATTTTTTGTTTTTTTTTTTTTTTTTTTTGAAGGTGACTTTCTAAATATTTGTTAAACTCATAGAATGTGACTTGCTGCTCTGCTGCCTCTAATAAACCTTTCATTAGGACCCCTGACCTCAGTGAAATGGGAAACAGAACGTGCAGTATTGATGGAATAATATTATTTAAAAAATCATTTCCAATCAGACAATATCAGACTGAGTCTTAGTTGCAGGAAGTGAGAGAACAGTACTTAAGTTGATTTATTATTATTATTTTTTTTAGTTTATTGACTGCTAATGTGTCAGAAATGTGTGCTTACTCAGAGTAACTCTGAATCATCCTATCAGTGTATGGAGGAGTGATCTATATGCCATAGCACAGAGGAGTGCAGAATCAATCCCTCGTTTCTGCTCCCTGGAATCTAAGAGCTCTGCTCTGAAGTTGAAGTATTTAAATGCATGCAGTGTCCCAGGTACCGTATTAATTGATGGACTGCAGGTCAGTGATGCCTGCCTGGGGAGAATGAGCCTTGAAGTAAACTGGGACCAAGAGCTGGTATCAGTGTCTTAAGGCAAATTTGACCCCAGCTGGTTACTTCTGAGGTGCAAATGGTACTGTTAAGCCTTCCAAATCTTGTCAGCTGTGCTTCAGTATCGGCTTTCTCCTCCCACGTGATATATGTCTTGTTTTACACAAACACTGACTTATTTCCCTGTCTTTGGGGGAAATGAAAGTGGGTTTCTCTTAGGAAGTTTTTACTTTCCAAGTGGTTGCAGTTCAGCATGAGCGCTTGGACATGATAAAAACACCTGCAGGGATCCATGGCTTAGTGCACTGCACTAAGGTTAGCCTAAAAACATGTTTTTCTGCTTTGCTTATGAACATTCACAGTGTGCTACACCTTCCTTAGGATCTTGTAACCTCACAAGCCTTGCACAGTCCTGTGTGCTACCTGGTTCATCTTTTCCCATGGATCTTTGTGGTGAATCTGGTTTGTGGAAGGTAAAAGGCAGGCGGTCTTTGGCTCATGGGTTTGAAACTGATAACATCTCTGTTGTGGAGGTGCTTTGACGTAACTTGGTTTGTGCCAAAGAGGCAAAACTGCTGAAATACCCTAATGGGAAACTTATAAAGATGTTTTCCTTTCATTTACAATTAAATAAAAACTGAGCTTCTAAAGCTACTCGTAAAATAGTTGGAAATACAGGAGGATGCTATGCAATAGCCGAGGACTATGTATATCTGATTTCTTCTGCACAGTTTGATTTGCAGAAATAGTGTATTGCTATTCAGAGTGCTATCTGAGGAGTTGAGGAGCCAATACTGTGTGAACTTCCAGCAGGTTTGTGGGTTTCTGTACACCTGCCCAGCATGACCTTCTCTCTGGAGGTGAAGCCTGTGCTGACCCAGAGAACAAGATTTGGGGCTGAGGCTGTCAAACTCTGAGCTCCCAGGGGAAAGCACTACGAGGGGGGCATGCTCGTATTTTCCACCACTGTTTTGGTGGTAGGAGAGTAAACTAATATTAAGCTGCTCTGGCAATTTGGAGAGACTTGGAAGTGTCAGCAGTCTAGTTAGCTGACCTACAAATGCCTGCTGCTTTTTTAGCTCACTTCTTGCAAATCCGTGAATGGTACCATGAGCGGGCGGCCCCTTAGGGAGGGGTTCTATTGAGCAGCCCCACCAAGTGATTTGTGGTTGGGTCCCTTTCATGTATCGCTGATCAGCATGGCATCAGGCCATGAGCAAGGCCTGGTTTGCTTTCTGAAGAAGTTGAGACTTGTTTTAAAGCAAGCTTGCCACTGTATGGATCCGACTGATTGTGATTACTCATTTGCTGTGTTCTGTTTCGCCTTAGTCAGACTGTGGCCTCAAGAGATGTAAGTGGGGTGGGAGTATTATGAAACGCAGTAATTTGATTATTTGGGGGGAGGAGGGGACTGGAAGCTTTGTCTTTAACTTAGCAAATTGTTTAAAAGCTCACAGAGATGAAAAGAAGGCAGGTAATCTCATTAAGAATAGCCGCTATGCTTTTTGGTATTGATTTTTTTGCTCACTCTGTCTTAACGTTTTCTTACAATTTTAGAAAAACAGTCTTGAGCTGTTCTGAGCAAATAGAGGACATGGTAAAATAGCTTCCTTTAAATAAGTGAATGAACTCTTCTTTTAATTAACCACTTAAAGAGTAGCGTATGTGTGTAAAAAAATTAATTCTCATTTGAATGAAAATTGATATCCCAAGAGTTTGTCTTTTTTGGCTAGAAGAGTTTTTACACACTAAAGTCATCTGTTTACAATGCATTTAATGCTAGAATGATTATTTTTAGCAGGCTAAGGGAAATAGCGAGTTGCTGGAGTTGTCATAGCAGCAATCTTAACAGATAGGCTGATCCTATTTAGCTTTTGCAGCCACAGAGCAACCGTTAGGCAACAGTTTGACAGTTCTGCAGCATTTCTTCTAAAGATGGAATTTGTGCTTCTGGTGGTGATGTATTTTTTTGGTCCTGCTTTAAAATATTTCTTTCTGTAGGTGTGTGGAGTTTTTAATCGACGGATCTATTTTCATCAAACAGCTTAGGAGGACTTTGGATGCACAGCGTGTGGAATTCAGAATTCGAGTCTTAATTGGTAGAAGTTTGAAATGGAATTCACAGCACAGCATATTGCAGGAGCCCTTGGTTTTGTTTTCTTTTAAAAACTATGAATATTCTGGAAGAAGCCAGTCTACAAAACAATATTGTGCATCTTTTATACAGCTCTAATTTTAAGTTGTGGCAGACTGTGCCGATACTGCTGAAGAACCTTGGGGTTTATCTTGGATTAAATACATTGTCTGGGTTGGGGAAGTCATATCTTGATATTCAGTAAATTCTGATTTTGTTTATTTCAATGTGCTTCTACATTGAGCAAAAGTATTTATAGCTCTGGGCTGTAAAAGTAGTTCAGTTACTCTTAAGCAGACACTTGAATCCACTTGTCTGAGTGCAAGTGAATTTGTTTGATGTGAGGGACTTCTCCTATCTGCGTCTTCTAGTTGGGTAGTTTGGACTTGAATTATTTTTGGTTTGCAGAGCAGAAGGCTCATCCCCAAACTCTGAAGTCTCTGACTGGATAGAGTAATTTTTTCGAAGATCTATTGCAGCACCTGAGTTTAATGCCAAGAAAAAGCTTTGGGTTTTTTTGGCTGAAAGATAGCTTTGAATATGATGAGAGCCAGAAAGTCTACGTAATCTTCTCATTGTTTTCTTCAGGCCCTGCTTTTTAAAATGTATTTTCATCTTAGGAATGCAGGCTCTCCTGTCAGGTTTATGTGCATACTTCAAAGAAGCATCACACCAACTCCCATCCCCAAAGCTCCCATACTGGATCCCTTGGGAACAGTCAGACTCGGAGAGGCAGTGCTGCAGGGTGCCCAGGAGAGGCAGTAGATCTGGTCCAGCACAACTGCTTCCAGGCTTGAGCACGTGGCTGTGCAGGTTTCTGTGCTGATGCTGGGTTTGTCTGGCACCAGAAATGCGGAGATGGAGTGAGGGGGTGGTGGGATTGCATCTTGGAGAAGCAATGGCTCTTACCTCTACTTGGAGTGTTCGTTAAGCTTTGAGAGCTGTAACCAGTTCAGCTGCCTATCAGGGCTCAGAAATATATTGGATCAGCTGAAGAGTTTTCTCTGTTAATGTCTTACTTGGTTTCTCTGTCGCAGAATCCTGTTTTCCCCTCCTGAATCGTTCAAATATACTGAGTGAAGACAGAGCCAGCAGCTGGATCTGTTTGGTTCTTCTGTTCAGTTGCATTTGGATATGTGCTTCTGTTGTTCACGTTCTTTGTCTGTTTATCTATTTCAGGCAAAGTCGTGCATTTGTCATATGTGTGGTGCCCACCTGAACAGACTCCACTCTTGCCTCTACTGTGTCTTCTTTGGCTGTTTTACAAAGAAACATATTCACGAGCACGCGAAGACAAAGCGACACAATTTAGGTAAGCTGCCTTTTTTCTTTTTTTTTCCCCTTCCCCCTCCCAATCCTACTTTGAAAGGGAAAGTCAGAATATTATTCTTGATTCTTAACGGTATTTCAGGCTTACCAGAAAGGTGCAGCTTCTATTTTAAATTTTATTTGGAGTTGCTTGGAAATTGAGCACTTAGCAATTGTGGCTGTAAAGGTGATAAACAAATCACCCAGGAACGTGTCTGCTTGCTTGGTGCGTTGATGTACTCGGTGTGTGGTTACACACCATTTTAAATCTGCTGGTATTAGAAAGTAAACGTGTTATAAGATCTAAGATTTAAAACTGCTACTACCATCTAGAGATGAAGCTTATTTTCATTATAAGCTGTACGTATGAGGGGATAAGTTAGGCTTTCACCTTCTACAGGTTACCCAAGGAGGCTGTGGATGCCCCATCCCTTGATGTGGCTCTGGGCAGCCTGGTCTGCTGGTTGGTGACCCAGCATGTGGCAAAGGGGCTGGAACTGGATGAGCATTGTGCTCCTTTTCAACCCAGTCCATTCTATATTCTGTGATTCACATCTTGTCGTTAAGGCTTCTCATTATCATTTGCTCATGCTTCAGAAACTCACTGCCCTACATATTCAGCTTCTTTTGAAGAAATTTCATTCAAGTGCTTGTCCTTAAGTGTAGTAAACCCGGATCTTCTGGAAAGATGAAGGGAGTAGGGCACACTGAGTAGAGCACCTTCCATGAAATATTTGTTGGGTACGGGGAAAAATAAGATCAGGAAAAAAAAAAGTGCATTTCATATGTACTGTAAGTTCATAGTAGTACAAAAATAGTACAGAAAGGCATTCCAGTTGCATAGGGCTGTTCAAAAGTGCTCTGAATCAATTGCACATCATAGCAGAATCCCTAAGAATTTTTTCTGGTAACATTTTTGTTATAATGCAGACGATCTTATATTAGAATTCTTGTTATGTTGAGGTGGGTAGATATTTGCTTCTATCAGGACTACGACTGAATCAAATTTTGCTTGATTTACAGCATTTATCTTCAAATGAAAGTACATTTTTGGTAGAATGATAAAGAGCAAAAAAGGCATTATTTCCTAGAAGGAATGTCCCTTTACTGTTTTGGCCAGAGTTTCATTTCACTTAATCCTAAGCGCTCACAGAAAAAACTGTTTTCAGTTTCCATGAAGACGAAGGTGCTACAGAAGACCTGTAGTGCTGTGTAATCCTGTGCTTAAGAAACTGGCATATAAATTCACTATTTATGAAGGAGATGTCTTAAGCAAATTTTCATCATGTGTGTGCACAAAGAGTGTAGATTCTATGGTGGTACAGACTGTAAATTAAGACTGTAAATTTAAGACTGTAAATTACCTGAATGGTGCAGTACTGGAAGACAGTACTGACTGTCTGCCTGGAGATACTCAGAAGCCATCTGGGTGTGGGTCTGGGCACCCTGCTCTGGATGGCCCTGATGGAACAGGACAAGGTAACCTCAGAGGTCCCATTCAGCATCAGCTGTTCTATTAATTTTCTTCTTTGCAGCAATTGTGGTGTTGATGGCTTAGAAAGAATGAAGGTCGGAGCTGGGAGGTAACCTGGTTTAGAAATGCTAGAAACAGCAGTAGGTCAATGTGCTCGTGCTCTAGGAGAAAAAAAACAACAAAAACACCCCAAACCCAATGAAGAAACCTGTGTGATGCTTCTTACTGCTTTTTGTGAGATACAGTCTCAAAGAGGTTTTGAACTCAGTTACTGGGATTGGGTTGTTTGGGAATCTTTACCAATGCAGAAGTAGAAATTTGTCTAGTAAAACTCTTCCCTAGTAAAACTCTAAGGATTTTTGGTAGAATATACATATGGAAAAAAAAAATACTTCCAGTTTAAGCCACACCTACTGTTTAAAAGATGTGTATACAGTTCTAAATTGAGACCATTATAAAGCATTTGCCTGTTTATCTGTGGCTACTGTGTAAACATCGTAGTATTTTTACTGTTAAGCCTACTATATTTAAGGAAAACTCTTTTGAAGGAGCCATTAATTGTACATGTAGTGAGCTGCTGTTTCAGCCATGTGTTTGGGCAGCCTGAATTCTTCCACGTTACCTTCCGTGCAAGGTAGAATTTGCTGAGATCTGCTATAGTGAAATGTCTCCCATTGCCTTGAATGGAAAAACAAAAGCTGGACAGAGGAGGGAGATGCTTTGAGAAGGATGTGCTCTTGCTTGAAGGCTGCTGTATTTATTTTAGTGGTGCTAGATAATTGAGAATATATCAGAGAAGGTGCTTAGCAAAAGATGTACAGCCTTTGTGTCAAAAGCTGATTGTACAAGGCAAAACACAGTACAGTGTGATCCTGTTCCAAAGAACTGTTAGTTTGTGGTTAACTGTGAAGTACGTAGAGCACAAATGCATGTAATGTGAAGATAATACAGCTGCCTGCTTCATTTCTAGCTTTGGAGTTTCCTTTTTTATTTTTCTAATGTATGTTTTGGTGTTTAACTTCCAGCTGCATGTGAAATGAGCTGTAAAAATGCCTAGTTCTGCTCGTACTTTCTGTTGCTTTCAGTGCTGCAGTTTTCATTGGAGAAAATAACATCTAATAGGCAAAAACGGGTTAAGTGCTTAGAAATTTCAAAATGAACAGGAATTATTTTAAAACACTTGGTGACTTTTTGCTGAGCCAACATCAGTCTCCATGGAGACTAGCAGGAGTTGCACACTTAATCACTGTTCTAAGAAATATCATAGATTTCAGCTGCAGCAGCTGTCTGAGCACTGGAAGCAATGTTTTTGCAGCTAACTGCTCAGTGTTTCAGGAGCCTTCAGGATCATAGTCCAAAGTGTTCTTAAAATACATCCCTTGTTATCTCTGCTTCCCTGAGCAGTATGAATTAGGCACTCACATCCTGACTGTATAGCAGTACCTGTGCTCTTGCAGCTGCTTGCCTGTTCAGTCCTTGTTATTGATACTGTACTTGTTTTAATATGTTCCTTGAATTGTGGGTGTGGGTGAAAGGTAGGCGAGGTAAGATCCTGCTGAATGTTTGGGTTTTTTTAACATTCTGCATTGCTCAGGCTTTGTTAGTTCAGTTAATACTTCTGCTATGTTAGGAATAGTTAATGCAATATGCAATTTCTTGCACAGAATATGCAGATGTGCTGGTTTGAGCTTGATAACATGCCACAACTATGTCACACAAACTCCTAAGAGAATTAATCTTGGTCTAGGTAATATACTAAAATAAAGGTATGAATTCAGTTTAGTAATTCCCAGAGCAGAATTCTGTGTTGCTGTGTGTTTTGCTGTCCTTCAATGAAACGGTTATTCCAAGGAGGATGATACCAAAGTGTGGATCACAGGTCATCTCCTGAAGGATATGTTGCAATGAAACATGCCCTATTCAGCCAAACAGCATTAGTTCTGGTCACCTGGGTCTTTCAAAAGCTGAACGTAAACACTCCTTGGTCAGTAGGATGTGCATGCATACCTGCTGTGTTACCTGCTTGCTTATGTATTGTTTTCTTGTTCCCACTATCTCTGGCCTCTTAACGTTTTTCACAAAGACATCAGTGGATATGCTTGGCAAAGTAAAGCACTCAAGCTTGAAGCACTTTACATGGCTCCCAGATGGAGAGGATGAAGACCTTTTGCTGCCTAAATTTCAGCTTTCACCTCTGAGTGACAACTGGAACTCCTCATCACTTGTGCTGCCTGATAAAGTTGCTCTCATTCCTACGTTCTCCTCTCTGATTCTTCTTCAGACTGATGCCTTTATTTCTAAATGGCGATCTTTGACTTTCTCCTTACTATTTTTTGCAGCTGTCCAGAGTTTTGTGTAAGAAGGGATATGACAGAAATCACTCTGATATTAAATAGCAGCCTGCTGTCAGTATTGAAGGTATAGAAGCAAAGAAAAATGGTATATAATGGTATGGAGCCAGGAATGCAGAATAATACAATTCAGTAACATGACAAGATGATTCTTTTAAGCTTCTTCTGGTTCTTTCCTATGAAAGAAAGGAAGAAAGCATTTCTATTGGATGCATACCTTACTTTCACAGTGTCATCAGTTGTGTAATTATGTTAAGTTAAAACAGAATTAAAATACAGTGATAAGAGCTAATTAAATGCTTTGATTTTTGGGAGAAAATAAAATGATCTGAGGGTATCCTGAAACTCGTGAGCTGGTTCTTGTGATCAGAGAGGGGTGGTGGTAGTGCTAGGAAAGCAGACAGCTGGGGGGTCAGGGAGGCATGGAGGAGCCCAGCGAAGGGACATTGATGGTGAGCAATGTGGGGCACCATGGAGAGCTGGTGGTGGTCCAAGCAGAAACGTTTAGGTGCTGGTTCCAGGCCAGTCGTTCCCAAACTTCTCACGAGTTTGAGGCCTGTTTATGTTAATTCTGTGATCTCAAGCATTAATGCAAGTAATACAATTTGTTGTGTGTGTATTTGCAGACTTAACTGTTGGGATGTTTTTGACTGGGTTTCCTGGACAAAAAATCCAGTTTGAAAAATCAAGTTGCGCTAAATGGAAAAAATCAACTTAAAAACTTTACCAGGAGACTTTTTTTTTCTCCAAGGATCCTGGAAACTGAGCAGCTGTCTCTTGTCTTTCATTAGAAATTCCTTCCCTTCCTCTGCATTGCAATCAGGCTTGTAGAACCTCCTTTTTATTGGTGCTTGAGGTAATTTGTCCAAAACCTATCGCAGTCTTTTTAACGACATAAAAAGTGTTGGCATATATACAGCTGTATTGTTCACATAAGTATGCTGAAGAGAGGACATTTTTCTCAAGGGTCCTTAATCAGGCAGTGGACAATTACAGCTTTTACTCAGCCAGTGTTTGTGTTAAACTTTCTGATTTACACCAGAAATTCACTCAGCTCTGAATAAGTGGCTTATGTAAGGTGATCTCTTGTTGGGTTTCATCTTGACATTTAGCACTCACATGCATAAATCTTCAAAGTTTGGAAAAATAAGAAAACACATAGTATGACTGCCCATTCTGATGGCAGATTGAATGTTTCAGTGCTCACAGAGTGCCCCATTTATCTAATATTCTGCTAGAATCTAATATTGCAGCCCTGCTTTTTTATTTAATTTCATTGGGTAAGTTTGCCTTTCAAAAAAAATAATAATAATAATATGGAGGACAATATTTGATTTTTTTGTATCAAGACCAATACTTTGAAGCTTCAGATTCTTTGATAGCTGTGCTTGACTGATAGTACATTAGATAACGGATTAAATATTATGACTTTATAATACTGTGCAGCTTAATTGTGATTTTCTTTTTTCCCCTAACATGGCACAGTGTTTTGTTTCTGCTCTCCAGCACAACTGAGATCCTCCTTCACTTTTGTGATGTTCTGTTGAAGGAGTTCATTTGATCCTCCCAATAGCCAGGTGGAAATTGTGGTGCTTGATGTTACAGGAGGAGGTAAATGCCAGCAGCCCTTCGCTTCTTCCACAAGCTGGGGTCCAAACAAAGCAAAAGACTGAAATAATGAAACAGCGATGATTAGCAGTCATCTAATAGACGTTATGCAAACTTCTTTAGTTACTGTTCTCTTTGTTACTTGTTAGAAGTAACAAACAACTTGATGTGATCACTGAAAAGTTGATCGAGAAGGAGGAGGTTTCCTTTGTTTAAAACAGGGCTATAGTGAGATTATTTTCATAATATTATTCATCTACAAATAAAAAGAATGTAGATATAAAATAAATGGAGCATGCACTCTGAAGGGAATGCATTTTTCATCTGTCTGCTACATGAAGCTTGTAGGATTTTTTTTTAACTTCAATTGTGGCTTTTTTCTGTTCCAATGTACTGAAAAATCAGCAGTTTGCTATGATTAATTCACACTTTGCTCCTCCTTTGGTCTATCTTCAAGCAAAAGGTCATTTCCCAGTTAGCTGCTTTATTTTGTTTGTTGGCTTTCTTTTGTTTAGGGTTGTGAAAGGAAAATATTTGTAACATTGCTCAGTGTTCCGACGCCCACTTAAAAGGGAACACTTCAAACAAGGCAAATTGTGAGGCACCAGATCTGTGGGATAAATCAACTTGCTCAAGGATGAGTATCTTTCCTTTTCAGTGTTGTCTCCTGTTTGAGTTTTCATTTGGGTTTTAAGTAGGTGCTTTCCAATGATCTCAGTGACTTTGAGTAGAAATTATGCATGTCTTAAGACAACTGGAAGTAATAAATCAAGTCTTAAGATTATAACACGGTATTAGTGTATAGCTGTCTCTGTGATTACGCCTTTCAGTTCCTTATGTTTGGAAGGTATGTTGTGAGTTACAATTCTGAGGCAAATGCTTTGTGTTGCTGTGCCAGATGCAATTGAATAACTCATAATTGGAAATGTTTCCCATTTCTTTTTCCACACAGATTCCAAGGTACAGATACTTTTCTCATGGATTATGTGGAAGATGGTGCCTGACTTGAAAGCTTGCTCATAAAACATGCATTAGTTTATGAACTCACGTTCTCTTCTCCCAACTTCCCTTCTGTTTTGCAGCCATAGACCTTTTGTATGGGGGTATATACTGCTTTATGTGTCAAGATTACATATACGACAAAGACATGGAACAAATTGCCAAAGAAGAACAACGAAAAGCTTGGAAATTACAAGGTTTGGTTTTCCTGCCTGAATTTCTTGTTTCTGTTTTTTATCATACCTGTCCCTCCCATTTTGTCAATGGCAAAACAAAGTAAGGGGAAGAAAGAGCTCTTTAGAAATAGCTGTGCAGGCTGTGGGAGACAGAGATTTAGCTAGTGCTTTCCAGGAGCTGCTATTAGTGTTTATCATGTGCGCCACACCTACTTGTAGCAAAATTATTTCTAATTGCAAAAAAAAATAAATGCATATCTAACATTAATCCTGCAAAACTTGCATAGTAGCAGTCAGGTCTGTACTAGGTAGCACATGTAACCATCTGCTCCTTTAGGCTGTTGTAGGTGTTACGGGCAAGAGGTCTGTTCCCCTCACATGAAATGCCACCTTTGTGTGTGATTTTTTTTTTAATAGAACGTGCCAGCTTACTTGCACTCCTGTGCTTTCACAGTACACGCACAGTATCTATGTAGAAATATTGACACACAAATATATGTACACACATTTGTTTTATTATTCAGTTTGCTTTCCCTAATTTTTTCTTTTTTAGCCTTCACCCCAACAGTGGTTTCTCACTACCAGTGTACAATGACAGGTAAGAGGCGTGGGCTGGCGACGCACTTCACTAACAAGCGTCCCTTTGCTGGTTATCCTGCCATTTTAGACATGAATCACAGTTGTGCCAGTTTTATCATGCAAATTGTTTTCCTCTTGTTTGGATATGTTCCAATGAGTGCATAATTACAGCAGACTTAATTTCGTGTGCCCTTCCCTTGACAGAACTCCTCCAAAATGAATATTTTCTCTCTTTTTTTTTTTTTTTTTTTGGAAGTGAAAGGAAGTAGCATTGATCTCAAACTGAGCAGTTTTAAAGCTTCAGTTGTAGTAGCTCGTCATCTTCCATTTCCAGTGGCCTCTAGGGGTGTGTTTTCTTAAAGTGGAGAAGTCTACCTTTACAGACAGACAACAACTGTCTAGTAAGGTCTCTTAGCGAATCCATGGCATCCTGTTCCAATGTGACAGCCGTAGTAAGGGCTGATATGACTTCAAACCATTCTTAACCTCATTTCCAATTTTAAAAATAGCGACTAACGTGGAATTAACTGGAGCTTTTCTGATGGCCTATCAAAAGTATAACTGCATTGACTTGGTTCTTATTGCAGATTGCATTCTTCTTTCTCTTAATGCCCCATTTTGAAGGTATGCAGGCATAGGAGGGGGGGGGACAGTGAGGTTGCCAGCGAGTTCTCAATACAGAATAAAATGCTGTAGCACAAAGCTCTTCTTTTGAAAGAAAGACACAGTGGAGATGTGGTTTCAGACCTTGTGTTTAGGCTGTGTGCCTTTTCTGAAAGCTCCTTCAAACTTGGCTAAGATGTGTTGTCTTGGGTCCCAAACTCACTGGCCGCAACAGGGTAACTCTTGCTTACAGTGCCTTCAAAGAGGGAGGCACCTAAGTTCCTGACTTCTGAATGTGTGCATTCAAAGAACATTTTCTTAACTGTGATGAATGCTGGTGCCTTTTGAACCAAGATGGAGCTGTTTGTTCTCCAGTGCACTCCTGCCTGGGTTCTGAGGTAACACAGCCAGCTACTTAGTGGCTTGCTGTGTCCTCTTAGACTTCACAGGCTTGTGGTGAAGTGTGTGCATGTGTATACGTATATACACACTTACATATGGATGCATATTTATACCAGTACATACGTTGCATCTTCTGTGCTAAGGCAGCAAATCTGTAATGACCAGTGGAGATACAAAATGGAGAAGGCAGCAGTTTGCTTCAGGTTGCTGGAGTGCTTGTCTTTCTTTAAAGCTGTGGCTTAGGAACTTTTGTATTATGGCTTTGCTTTGTTAAATTGTTTTTCAGCAATTTTATCTGAGGAATGAAAAAGAAATGGGTTTGTGAGAAGTAGTGGAAAATTACATCCACGTTTCTCCATTAATACAATCAATTTCCTCTCATCTGAAAAGCCATGAAGTGAGAGGGAACCCTCCTTCCTTTAGCCAGAGTGACAAGATCAGTATTACACTAATGTGCGTTTCCAAGCCTCTACTGAGAGTGCTTGAAGAGGGTTCAGGTAAACTTTACAGGATGTTCACATAACAACATGATGCCTGGAGAAGAAACTTTAAGAAAAACCCCAAATGTCATGAAATTCATTTCATACTCTTTGTAATGTTAACTCCTAGCTTGATGATTCCACGAGCATGACTGTAGTTCAGGGTTATACGATATAACACTGAACAAGTTGCAGCTCTTCCTTTTTTTTTTTTTTTGTTGTTGTTGTTACTGAATATTCTTTAGTAACAAGAGAGGTGAGGATACATGGAGCCCTTCATTCTATTTAATGTCTGCATTTTTGGGTGGGAATGAAGCGGGATTTTCTGAAAGATAGGAAACCAAACCATCTATGCTAATACTACTCGTACAATTTGGGTTTTGTAAGTTGGGTCCTGTCATCGTCATCATCTTCACTCATCCATGTGTGATAAATCCTCTGAAAAATGAAAACTGGTGTATTCAGCCTAACAATATGAATTGTCAGCTGGAGGCTTCACATGCTGACTTGAATCTGGTCATTTTGTAGCATCATTTACAAAAGAAAAGATGAACCTTCACTCCAGTAACACTGCTTTCCTTTAGTTGTAATCTATGCATGTTTTGCCAGTCTTTGCTTAAGGTAATTTGTATTGGAGTTTTTGGCATGTTCATGGATCTCACTGCAACTTTATCATTATTGGTGAATTTGGTAACTTTTAAACACAACCATCCATAGTGGATCTGGTTTTGTGCTTTTTGTTCCCCAAATTTCGAGGATAACAGGCTGTGCTCAGAAGCAGAACAATTTTTTTATTTTTAAGTTTCTGACTTGTGCTCTTTCTAATGAAAGGCTTCTCTAAGAAAGTGTTGTCTGTCTGTGCTGTGTTTCTGGTGGCATTAACTGTACATGGTTGCTGTGTTGATCTCATTTATTTTAATTGAATAGTGTCCTATTTGTCCAGAATCCTGCCCAGCTTGTCGTGTTTAACTTTACTTGAAGAGCTGCTCTCATGAAATGCTTTGGTTGCCACTCTATAAGCATTTAAACCATATAATTATATATAAATAAATGAAAATACATTTGAGCAGTCTAACTGATATGTGAGACTATTGCATGCTTTAAGTGGAGCGCACGTGTGTTTCCAGGTGTTAATTTTATTTGTCCCAAAAAACAACAATGACAACAACAACAAAAAAAACAACCCACAGGATTTCAACACATCTGAGAATTCTCTTTGTTTGCTTTAATTATTTTATGAGATCTCATTTGTGAGATTTCATCTTGTTATCAGGCTGCACCCATTTGGGGCATAATTAAACTGAACACAGGAATCAAACTTCTAGTTGGCGAATGCCATGTGCTCACAAGGTGTTGAAGATGAGACTGAGATTTTAAACAGACCAGTTTATATAAATTCCTAGGGGAATATTACAGATGTGAACAGATTCCTGAAGGCGTCCAATGTGAAACTTAGTGGAAGTCAATGTTCTGACATACATGAACTGCCCATACGTGCACCTCTGGAGTTGCTTCATTCAGCATTTGCCTACTTGCACTGTGCAGTGTATTCAGAGCACTTGACTGTTTGATCTCCTCTATCTGTTATGCAGTAATTAGCTCCTTTCCTGTTTTTCTGGGTGTGTACCTTGATGCTGAGCCTTGGATAAAGGAAAGGGACTGTATAACTCTGCTATTTTTTCTTATGCTTCTTGCATGAGATGTTGTTGAATCAAATAAAATAAAGGGATGCATCGATGTAAATACGAATTTTCTTGTCCTCAGGAATCCAAAAATGAGACTTCTTATTGCTAGAACCTGGAGGGTCAGTAGTAACTATGAATTGAACAGTTTTGGGTGGGTAGGTTCTGAAAAGCATAGCTATTTCTGAAAATGAAGATCAAAGAGCTATTAAAATTTAATGTATATTATGCAGAATGTGTAAGCCTCTAGCTACATTTTCTACTCTTCTTTTCATATGTATGATTTATAATTTATTTTCTGTAGCACAGCACTACTTCTGCTCCATGCGTTCCATGAAAAATAACACTTAATTGACTTTAATCCTCAGTTTTAGAATAGATTGCTTGTCGTCTTATTATTCTTTATTTTTAATGCCCAGATGCTTTTGTGACTCGCTATAACTGACCTTGCATAGTAATTTCTCTGTGCTACGTAAGGCACTGCAGTCGTTCTTAACTGCTCAGCACATGAGTCTTTCCTGGTCTGTTTTTCTCACATCAGATTTATACTGAACACAACCGTGCTTACTTCAGATAAATGTGCTGCACTGCTTAACTGACTCATTTTTACTGCAGCTTCTTTTGAGCACTGTATCACAAACACAGCGTTGATGTTTAAAGAGAATGCTGGCAGATTACAGCTGCAGTTCACAGAAAGGGTAGTTGAGCGTTAGGAAAGTTTGGGTTGATTGGTTGTTGCTTTTAAACCTACCATAAATCAGATTTTTAGGTATTGTTATATATGTCAGTGAATCTCAAATACTGCTGATATCCAGTGCTGCATCAGAAGTCATGCTTAGTCACAGCACATCATCAAACAGGTACTAGGAGAATATGCTGTTCAGTGTATCTGAAGTACTCATTTCTGCTGGTCATCTCTACTATAAAGATTAAGATTGTGTCTGTCCATTAAGTTGGCTGAGCTTTGATATATTTAATAACATGTCAGAGTTTGCTAATGAGATTTCTTGGCTAGCCATTATCTTCTTATAAAATCGTTGGTGTGCTGTCATAATCTGAGCACAAAGACAGTGATGGATTTTTTGAGTAACAGTGGCTTTACTCTTGTGAACTCTGGAGTGTTATTTTTATTTTGTTATTTTTTGAAACTGGAAGAATAGTTGTTGTCCAATAGTGGAAAACTTACTTGGAAGGTTGGTTGCAGTCCTTCTGAACTTTTTTTTATTGTGAAATCAGTCTCTTGTACATAGATTGATTAAAACTTCCACATACTGTCCATTAAGTTAAAACTTGAACACAGTTTTTAATACTTCTACTAAACAACTTCCTGAAAATTTCTTTTCGTGTGCTTAGGCATTGGAGAGAAGTATTCAACATGGGAGCCAACCAAACGAGAGTTAGAATTGCTACGACACAACCCCAAGCGGAGAAAAATAACCACAAACTGCACCATAGGTAAGCTCTAGAAATCCCTTCTGAAGCTGATACTCAGCCACTTGAATTTGGAAAATTTTGCAGTATTTTTCTGTAAACGTTTTTACCCTGAGTTTATTACAGTGGGCTTTCATAAGTTATTTTGTGACTGATTATTTTATGCCACCTTTTTCTCATGTGGAAGGATATCTGCTCTGTCACTTCAGCTACTGATGATAGTTGGCAACAAAGCAAGAAACTTTTTCACAGTGTGCAGTTGAAGACTTGAACAGATTAATGATGTTATCTCAAGTCAGTCTTTATCAGATCCCATATAGGTGTGTGAGAGGAAATCCTCTAGTTCAGGTGTATCCTTAATTATAGGAGCATGTAAGTAAATCTGTTTTAACAGATAGAATAAGCAGAGCGACGTCTTCTTGCTTTGTGTTTTAAACTCTAAATGGGGTCTGATTTTTGTACTGACTCTGAAATGATGCATAATTTGTTCTCCCGCGTGTCAAATGGCAGTTTTCAAATGCATATCAGTGCTTAATGCTTAGAGTTCAGTAGTTTGGAGCAAAGAGCTCTGAAATGCCGTTGTACCTCCTTATGGATGGAGAGTATTCAGGTAAGAGTGATGAAAATGAGTGCTTTCCAATTTATTTCCCACTGTGTTTTGATTGGGCAAGTAGAGGAGTAGAATCGGCTTCTTGACAACTCATAGGTTATTGGGCATTTTCCTGTCCTGTTCAATGCACGTTAACATTTCAGAGGTGAAGGTGCAGGTGTGAAATGGCGTAAAGGATTTTTCCTAATTTTTGAATTACTTATTTTTTAATCAGAATGGATCGCATTTCAGTGCATTTGCTGTTGTCACAATATGCCACATGTAATCAGTACAACTTTTATGCCATGAAACATAATTCAGAAAATCATAACCTAAAATACACCAGTGTTCATTTCAAATAAAAAGGAATGAGGAGAATTGTAAGCTGAAAATGTAGATAGCTTGTTAATTTTGAAGAGAAGACGTGTGCATTTTAATAGTAGAGCAGGAAGGATATTTGAAGTTTCCAAAGTGCAGATGTTTTATCAAGCAGCTTGGGGAAAAAATAACGAGGCAGAGATTGCTTGTATCATGTTCACAGTAGGATTCTGTGTTCTGTGAAACTGCAGTGTATTTTGTAAAGACTGCTGAAAACTACTTAAATGATAGAATTGCACAGGACAAAAAAGAAGAAGTTGGCTTGATAGAATTCTGAAGGTGAGTGTGACCTTTCTGAGGAGTAGAAGCACATTTATGTGTTGTTTCCAGTTTGAAAGAATGCTTGCTGTTAAAGGACTTTACATTTTTCAGTCTGTTTAAAAAGGACACGTCTGGTTGCGTGAAATCTCATACAACACTGGATGGGGGAGTGCTCATAAAACACAGGGGATGGGGATAAGGAAAATGACTGATCTCTTTACTTCTGCAGGCATGCTTTTAATAATTTCTCCTACTGAGCCCTGGAGCTGTCTATGTGCTGAGATTTAGAAAGAGAAAAAAATCAAAGCACCCAGGAGACATAATGCAGTTTTGGGCTACAGTTAAAAGCAAAAGACTAGCTTTCTTCCACAAAAATACATTGGAGGTTTAGCTGAAGGAAGAAAAGACCTGCCATTGTCCTTGAGCCTTTTCTCTCCGTCTAACCTGCTACTAAATATATATCTGCTTCGGAGTACTTTCCCTTCACTTTCCTCACGTTGACTTGTCTGTTTGCGGTTTCAGATCAGTGAAGAGCCTAAATGCAGGCTGAAATGCTGCAATTATCTGGACATGCCCATTTCTCTTTTTCTAATACTCAGTTCTTTTGACATCAAGTTTTATCAGTTCCATAGCAGATATTAGTGAATCCAGATAATCTTCTGAGGTAGGTAAGTGGTTCAGAGAATAGGCATCGTGTCCAATTATTGATTCTGAAAATGAGGATCATGTTAGTAGCCATCTGTAAGCATTGCACATCTACTTACAAAAAAGTTAAAGTATAACCAGCTACCTTTTACACATAAAATGCTTTCTACTAAATCATATTAAAAGGAAAATCGGGGTGTTTGCTTTATTTTTCTGTCCTAACCTCCAGAGGTGCACCGAGGGCGGTCAGGAGGCAGCACGTTTTAATGGCTCATTGATAACCCTCTGAGATGTTCTTTTGCTGATAGCAATTTCAGCATTTGTAGATGGCAAGTGTATTGCTATAACAACTGAAGGAGGTGGGACTCCAAAACCCTGACAAAACATGACATAAACGGATGGATATGCTTGTTTATGAAGATCTGGCATGGGATTTCTAGCTCTAATAATAACATTTATCAAAATCGATGTTATTCATATCTACAACACGCTCAAGTGATAGAAAAATTGCAACAAAATATATTCTATTGCATGTTTACGTGACACTTGTGCGGGTGAATGTGCTGCTCTGTGACATAACTCTTCTCGTACAAAGTAATTTCTTTAATTCTAGATTTCTAGCAGTCTCACAGTGCATCTCAGTGTTTGTGTGTGCTGCTTTTCTGAGCTGTTTGAACTCTGTACAGCTGCAGGATTCATCTTTCATTGGCATAATAAAATCTGTCTGAAGAATACTTGGTCATGAAATGAGTGTGTTATAATGGAGGATTGAGCTGGTAATTCATTTAGAGGAAACTGTGAGCAAAAATGCTAGCTTTTGATTTTGGTTGAAATCTTGCAATGGAGTAAATTGCTCTTCAGACGAAAACTCACGCCAGGCAGTGCTGTGCAGGCCACAGGAGCTGTGCTGATTCCTTCATTTTGGAATCTAGATGAAGAACTGTTCCCTGTGTTGCATCTAAGCGTTTCAGAAGTGACTTATTGGAACTTATTATTAAGCAAGTGGCAGTGTTGAATGTCTGCATCCTGAAAGCCATGATGCAAAATCCTTACGCGGGGTAAATGTTAACAATGCATGCATTGTGTTCTCTTGTCTTATTAGACTTGAAATGCAGAACTTCCATATTTAAAGATATTCAAGAAGAGTGTATGGTCTACTCGTACTATAAACGTATGATATGCTTTTTGGTAGCAGGATGAGCTCAAGACATTCTCACACCTTCTGGTGATCCATGTGTTGTAGCATGCTGCTTTTGTCCCTATGCTGGCACAACCATTTTTGGGTGAAAAGATGGAATATTGTGAGGAATGCAGAGGGAGGGGGGGAAGGAGACATTTCTTAAAGGTATTGTGTGTTATTTCAGTAGCAATAATGTGTCATGGCCTAGACTAGTCTTCAGAAATACTCATCATGATTTTGGGATTGAAGTTGGTGTTTCTGGTGTCCTATAAACACCAAAACTTCTATATGGAAAACAATATAAAACTTAGACTAATCAACCATTACATTAGTTTCTAGCAGCATAAAAGGAAGATAGGATTTTTCAGTCTCTTTCCTGTGAAGATGCTGCCTTCAATAAGTGAGGGCAATGATCAAGCTCGAGTTAACAAGCAAGTTCTTTATTATAGAATCAGAGTTGAAGTGCAAGTAGTACAGCATCATTCAGGCACAACTTTTCAAAGCCATTCTTCCTCTGTTGTCATTAGTACCCCCAGAAGATGAGTTCTCCTGAGTACATGAAGTATAAGCTTGGGATCAGCTGGTCTCTCATTAGCATGTGAAGTGACTTCGTGGCTAAAAATTGGTACATTAACAATGGGAAGAATTACACTCCCAAGGCACATGGGTAATTAGCAGGAGCCACCTGGGATTAGAAGGCAGAGGGTATAGCCTTTACAGAAGAGTGAGCAAATCCTTTTCAGAATGAATGGGAGAGGTGGGGGAGATTGCAAAAACCAACAGCCACACTGTGGGAGCAGGTGGTGTCCTGCAGCTGCGCAGCTGGGAGCATGGGATGTGACAGCAGCAGGATGGGAATAAAAGCTGCAGCAGAGCTCCTGCCTGAAGGAAGCAAGGGAGGAGGAACAGGGGGACCTGGAAAATACTTCTGGTTCTCTAGAAGCACTTTGTGATCCTTCAGAGTTCTGTAAGTTCTTTGTGGACCGTTCATGGGCAGAAGCAGTGGTAACTGGGAGGTATTGTGCTTTGAAGTCTTTGGCGGAAGTACTGGCTGCTGGTTTTATTCAGCGTGAAATTCTTAGCTCTGACTCATCTTTAACTAACTTACATTTAAGTGATTGCTTTGTAAGCAGTACTGGGTTTATATCTGAAATAAATATATCCACAAAAATTGCACCTCGAGTGGGATTTTAGGAAAAATGAGAGGTGATGGTGAATCTCTCAAGAATTCTGAAGCGTAAGTTGTGATTTACACAGTGGGTTGTAAAGATTTGTTTTCAGAACGTCTTGTGGGGGCTTTCAAAGTTTTGCCTGTTCAGCAAGATAAAATATAAGTATCTCTCTCCAAAAAAAGTACCCTTTTTGTGTATTGAGAGTCATTTGACTGCATGTCACTTGATTTTCCAAAGCTAATGCCAGGTAGGAAGTCACAGCATCTTTGAGCAGATGCATTTCCTGTTCATGTTTTGTTGTCTTGTCACTGTTTTTATGGAGTGAGTGAATGTTGAGAGAACCAAACCCTAAAAAGCATTTTTTATGAAAGCATTGCTGAAGACTTTGGTCTTTTCCCTCCTCCTTCTCTCCAGGTTGATGCTGTCCTTTAAGCAAAAGAACCAGCTGCGTATGTCTCTGGCTAAGGGTGAAGATGTTACAGCTGAGGAAAACAGCTTTCCTCCATCAGGGGATCATCCGTTCCTTTTATTTCACCCTTGTGCATTCATTCGGTCCCTTAATTCCAGCCATGTGATCCCACCCTCTCCTGGGCATTCACTCAGGCTGCTCAGTTCATTATCCTGGCAGACGGCATTGTGCTTTTTGTTGGCCATGCTTTGGCAAGAGCTGAGTTGCTGCACTCAGCAGCTTTCAGAGCTGCTGGCCCAAAGCAGGGATGCCTCAACTTGCGCAAGGCAGCAGCCACGCAGCGTCCGAACTGTTCTTTCACTCACCTTCCAGGAAAACCAATGAAGACAAATGCACTTGGACTGGCACTTCAGTGGGCTTGAGCTTAGAGTAAACCAGGAAGTACATTTTAAACAGAACAAAAAGCTTTGCAGGCTTTTTATTAGTCAATATGAAGAAGACAGCAGCGTTTTTCAGAAGGTAGCACCAGTGGTACGCTGCTGTGGCCTCTACTGTTGCTTGTTCAGTTGTTTTCTGTTTTTATTTTTTCCAAAGTATTATGCCATTGTGTGTTCTTTTTAAATCAGCATTATAAGGCTGAAGTTTGTGTCCGTGTTGGTCTGTGCCATTCACCATTCCTGCTGTAGTGTGTATGGATTGCTTCAAGGCTTATGGCTCTTCATTTTCAGACTTTGTCTGCAGTCTTCCTCCCCAGGAGGAAAATAAAAAGACAACTTTGGAGGTAACTAATCTAAAATCTGGCCTGCTTTTTTCCTAAAGACTGGAGAGTAGGTAAAACTTGCAGGGCATGTTTTTCAGCTAGTAAAGATTAGAAAGGGCGGATACTGATTCTTTTTACAAAGCACTTTTTGCCCCAAGGCTGTAGTCCTGCTTTCAGGTGAAGGATGCTGCAGCAAAGGGAAACACAAACTAGTTGGCAGAACATCTTTTCTCCTAAGGAATGCCAGGCAGCTGTAATGGGAAGGGAAGGGAGATATTCAGCAAAACTGACTGGTTTGGCCCATCGTTAGGGTACCTCTGTTTTTTCAGTTGATTTTTTTTTTTTGCAGCCAAGTATGGGTTGCTGAAGAAGCTAACAGACTTCACTAATGTATATGAGGAGCATTCTTACCAGCTCTTAAAAGTAAGATACTTCGATTTTTGGGATATCTGCGTACAGAAATCCTGTGTGTTTTCTTTCCAGTAAAGATTAACAGAACGTCAGATACAGTTCTAAGAAGTTACCTTGATGCTTGAGCCTGGTGATAGGTTGGCACTGAAACCAGCTTTAGCAGGGATGTGCTAAATGTGTGATGAGGAAAACCTTAGTCTCAGGGTTCTTGGTGAAGGTTTTAATTTGCCTGGCTTTATGTGGGGGTGGTTTAGTTCGCAGCAGAACAGCAAGCTGTGTATCTGCTGGCTGAGGAGTAGTGATTTTTCATACAGCTTTTAAAGAATTCTTGAAAATGTAAATGTTTTTGCTTCTTTTATCCTTCTTGTAAAGCTTGTTTTGCATGTTTTGTTAGTAGGGGGATAAAATCAGTGAGACACTGAAGTGTAAGCACATGTGTAGCTGCTGCAATACGAAGTATTGCTGGTGAAGAAACGTTTGAAAAGCTAGAATCACAATTTCTGGGCATTTGCCTCCAGTTCAGCCCATGAAGACAGCAGTACCAAGTTAAACTGTGCATTAGACAGGTTGGAATTGGGTTGAATTTTTCTGTTGTTCCTTCTTGGAAAACTGCTTTCCGTGTTACTTGCACAGAAAACATTTTGGTTTTGGAACTGTAGGTGGCTCTTGGGGATTTGAGACAAAGAAAGCTACACTGAGTTTACAGTATGAAGTTCCTTGGAAGATGGTTCTTGGTCCAGGACTTGCGTCACATTCCAAACTTCTGTCTCAAAGCTGATTTTCTTCCTCTGGGTGTTTGAAAGCGGACTCATAGTTGTTACAGATCCATACACATCACTTTTATTTCACAGACAGTATCGCAGTTTGACTTCCTAAAACTATTTTCTGCACCTCTTCAGATGCATCATCTTCATGTTTGGATCCAGGCAGGTAGGAGCACGGAAATTCCCCCTCCTTTATGTCAGTTCAACTTCAGTGTGAAATATTTGCTGACTCAGTTGTTACCTCTCTTTGCTGGTACAGTAGTTAACTCTCTTCCATGCTGTGCTTTTTTCACTGTGATTATGTAACCAGCACGCCATCAAAACACTGCAGACTTGTAACATGAAAACTGCAGTGAATGTTCATCACTTGTCATTATCTACTGGAACTTTTTTTAATGGGGAGGGAGGTTTCTTACCAAGAAAACCCCATTTGTAGCATATAGCCCTCTGAACAATGTATCTTTCTTTATCTGAAGCCGATGGTGGGCGATCTTTTGGTTGTTTAAAGTTAAATAAAGGTTAGCAGGGCATTTCTTTCTAGTGTTGTTCAGTGGAAAATAAACTAAAATAACGGATGCTTTATAGGAAAACATGTTAAAAATGCTTGGCTTTCTGCATCTGTCCTCCCTGTCCTCTAGCAGTCCAGAGGTCAGCAGATGCACCTCCTGTTTCCTTGAACACAGCCAGCATCGAGCAGTGATCCTCGTAAAAACAAAGCCTTCCTTGAAATGGAAGGTGAGTTCTTGCTGTGGAGTGCTGTAGTCAGTGCAAAGGTAGTGCCATAATCTCTAAATCAAGAGCTGAATGAGGAAGTTCAGAATTAACCCACAGAGCTACACTGACTGCTGTGCCCGTCTTGTCATGGGCAGAGAAGTACCCTTAGAGTGAGAGATACTTTTGTTACTGTTAAAAATAGATGGAAGAAACAAAAATACTTTTGGTTTGCTGCTGTATTTCCCTTGCTCGACTTCATGTCATTAGGGAGCAAGATGTTTTCACTGAGGCCAGCAGTCTCCAATCAGATTTGTTGATTTGTGGATCGCTTTTGGATTGTGTTTACTGTAACCTTCCGTTCTGTTCTTTCGTATCTGCTCCCAGTGCTGGGTTTTGTGTGGACAGAAGGTAGATGCAGTATATACCAAAATGAGTACTGTGCATAAACAGCATGTGGCATGGTTTGTGTGCCGTGGATGGCTGGAATAGCTCTGCGCCAGTTCGACAATAATTTGTGCATATTGATATATCTGGGTGCATTAAACTTCATTGGCAGTTATCCTCCTCCTTCAGTTATTAATTTGTGAAATCTGTTTTGAGGAAGGGTAAAAACTTGTAGGCAGCATATGGTGTGATATTGGGGGGAAAGGACGGCTGCGGGTGTGAATTTGATTTTGTCAGTTTGGTGGGAGTACCTCTTGTTCTTTAAGGATGCCATCTGCACAGGATTCTCACTGCAAGTCTTACGCTTCTGTGCCGCTCATACAAGATCAAACTGAGCTTTGAGTTTCACTGTTTTGAGGAAGGGCAAAGCGAATATTTAATTCTGCGCTACGTTTTGATGTATTTAATTTTGTTGATAGACTTTTTTTCTTTGCCATCATGTTGCCATATAAACCTTTCAAAAGATATGTTTACAGCCTAACTGGCGTCTAAAGGCCAGTTGTCTTAAAGCTCTGGATCAGTCATTCAGTGTTCTGACAAGCACAGCTCTTCACTCTCTGCTGTTTTTATTTTTTTTTTAGATGTTGAATGTCTCTTCTCTCTGAGCTTCTTCCAGTTAGCAGATAATCATTGTTCCTGTGCTCTGATTCGTGGGACATTTGTCTTAAACTTTGTGCTGCACGGTGTTTGAGACGGGACAAGCTCCTCCCTGAGTCTCATCATTGCTTTAGGGCTTCTCTATGCCTTTAATCAGTTCGTTCAAATTCATTTAGCTCTGTACAGCTCAGTGTGCAGCGAGCGCTGTGGTTGTAGGGGTCTGGTTTCACTGCTAAGTCAAGGTGTGTTATGCAGTGATGTACCTGCGTGGGGCGCATCATGTGGGCACAGATAGCCACTGCAGCTCTCGGTGTGACGGCATGTGCTGGGAGTGCATCATATTTCGTTTTGTCTTCCTGCTGATTGATCTTTGGGTGTCGTGGGGCTCAGATAATCAAAGACACTGCTGACTATTAGAGCACTGTGTGATAATTTCTGGTGCCATGTTTGAAAGGCATTTTTCTTCTGTTGCGTATTGTGACAGCTTGGGATCCAGATTACATGTGTTCATTCCTCAGTATGCTTCACTCCCTGCTAAGAGATCTCGGCAGAGATTGGATCAAGTCAAAGCCCAACAGACAAAATTACTTGGCATATCAAGACCCACTGAAGAAATTCAGGGAAGTTTAGTGCAAGTTCTGCTGCAGAGCTTAATGTCTTCTCTGTTTTGCTCCTTTTGACTGAGAGAGTCAACTAGATGGAGATGATTGCCACAAGTGAGTCTGTGCTGTATAGCTTTTTTATTTTTTAAGAGCATGATGCATTGGTTCTTGATGCCTGAGATAAAAATAATTTTGTGATGCAGATGGTCAATAAAGATGCTGAAGACAATAAATGACAGGCATAAAAGCTATCATTTTTCTTAGGAAGAAGAAAGCCTTCATGTAGGGTGGATTAAACTGTTTCCCAAGTTTATTTAAGGGCCTTTGCCTGGCTTTAAGTTCGGATTATTCTTCATACTTAAAATAGAAGGCAGCCATTGCTTTACCAGGAACAACATAGCTTCACGTCGTGGAAATTGCTCCTGGAATACTGAAGCCACCACTAAAGTCACCTTTAGTATCTACAGGGCAGTGAAATCAGAGGCAGCATGCCCAATGGCAAAGAATGGGAACTCGTGTGGGTTGTGGTTCATTTTTTGGCATCACCTTCTGTTCTGGGCATCCCTGGAATCAGCGTCTGGTTTGGAGTGTATTTCATCTTCTGTGCAACAACAGTCTGAAACACTGTGCTTTTTCATTTGTTTGATTATAAGTTGCTTGGCCTGTGGGGTGGTGGTGGTGAAAGACCAACCTGTCTCTTTGAGACAGAACCTCTGGTAAACCCTCCTTGGTAGACATTGTACTGAATCTCATAATCATTTGCTGCTGTTTATTCCCATATCATTGCTAGCAATTCTATGTTCAAATAAGCCACAAATCCATATCTGGTATGCTGAGCTTGACTGCAGTTTTGTTCAAATATTACACCACTGCTTTTAATTGGAAGTACAGTATGATTCACGGCTGCTGCTGAGCTCCTATGGAGCTGATTTATAGCACTGCTCATAAATGCAAACTTTTTCGTTGATCCACACGAGCAGGTATGACAGAAAGGAAATGAAGTACCAGATCCTGATGCTGACTGATTTTTGTATTATCCTCTGACTTTATTCTTGCATTACTAAAATGAATGATGCGCTGAGCCACAAATGCAAAAGCTCATATGCAAAATATCAATGCAGCCTAAAAGTGGCATTGAGAATACTTAGAAGCCCTGATTCTATAGCAGCAGAGGTTCTCTGTCCTTTCCTGGAAGCAGGGCAGTTAATTTTGCTTTCCAGGGCCTTATGGTAGGAATAGCTATGTGTGCATTCAGGCTGTGGCTGTTTGGCTGCTCAGACTGTGGCGTCAGACAGTTGCCTGCACTGGAGGTGTGTTGCAGCAGAGGTGTTCTGGGGGCAGGAGGGTTGACTGACATTTCTGCAGCCCCTCCTGACTGCGGCCGTGGCTTTTTGCTCTGACCTCTGCTGAGCTGCTCGAACCTGCTTGAAGGGTCAAAAGCTCATCACCGTCTGCAGGTGATGCAGACCCTTTCAAGGTGAGGCTGCTTTTTCTGCCAGACTGGCACATTAAACCATTTCACCGTGGAGTCAAACAGGTGCCAGCTCGGTGCGGCGGGAGCATCCCCTTGGGCATCGCTTAGCTGTGAGTTTGAATGAGCTGTCAGGTGAAAATGCCCTGCCTTTCCCACCTTGTCAGAGGTGGTTGCTCCGTTCTGTGTCGTGCTGTACTATTAATCTGGATATGTGAACAGCGCAATGAAGAGGTGGAGGGGTCACTTCATGCCTTCTCTTAGTCTGGGTCAGGTGTACAAGGCCATTACTGACAACTGAGAGCTGCTTCTCAACAGCTCCAACTGCAGGGAGTCCTGGACTCCCCTGTTGCAATGTTTTCTAACTGTGAAACAATTATTTTTAATATCTAATTAAATTTCACTTCTTGTGAGCGCAGTCTTTTTTTTATTATAGCTTGGATAGGCCACAAGAGTTAATTACAGTCCTCTTTGCAGTTGCCTTTCACGTATTTGAAAATTGTCAGCCTGTCTGTTCCTCCATTGGCACTATCTTTTTAATTAACTGACTCAACCAGTGGGTTCTTCAGTTAGTTTCTCAAGTCTCGTGTATTAATTTCATGCAAATTTTCACTCCTGTTCTTGCCTTCTCCTTGGGTTGAATAGATCTCTTAAATTGGGTGCTCTATTCCGGGCATCATCAGCGAGAGCCTTACTGTGTCAGCAGGGCAGAGTAACCTCCTCTCAGCCTCATCAGAAGCTTGTTGAGTTTCACAGTGTACCATTTGCCCCTTCAGTGCAGGATTATGTCACTTAGGTTGGATTGCTATCATAGCTGTTGCTGCTTATTTCCTCTTTGTGAACTTAAATTTTCTCATTTCCTACACCGTATTTTTTTAATTGAACTTAATTTCACATAGATTCTCCTATGTACTCAGTTGCTTTTGAATTGTTGTTCTGTCTTCCCATTACATTTTAACTACTTTGATGTAGTGTATCACTTCCGTAGGTCTATTTCATGTGATTTTATTTTGAAGCTGTTAAATAAAAATGCCAAATGCGATCAATGCAATCAGGAGAGGCAGGATCTGCACTGGATGTAATTGAATTCAGCTCTGTTGCTGAGACACCACCGTTGCTGTGGGTGTGTCTGGACGAGTTAATGTAGGTAGGCTGTGACTTATTGGTAACTTTTTTTCAGGCATTTTAAGGAGGAAAATGTGGAAATGGGAAATTTTGAATGGCGTTCCTCACACAGAATAAAAAGGGATGAATTGGGAACGTCTGCATGAATGCTGAGGTCACTATGGAGCTGTCCCAGTTGCACAGAAATGTGCCAGAAGTTATTGCCAAAAGACTTTGGGTTGTCATGTGAACCTGAATGAAACAATTGAGCACATGTTTCAGTGCTGCTTCTCTGTCCTGGCGCTTAATGGGAGATCTGTCTTACAGCCTAACTGGGAAATACAAACTGACACATTGCTCATATGTGTTTTGTTTTTTCTTACTGTGTTTGAACCGTTTGGCAGTGTGAAAGGTGAGCAAGTGCCTCTTTCTAAAAGCAAAACAACTCTTGGCCGGGACCTTACAAACAAGCAAAACCAACAATGACAAAAGCAAACAACCGGGGGAAAAAGAACAACCCAGCAGTGGACTGCAGAACATGTTGTGAAGGTCACAGCTTTGGTGTATAGGGTGTATTTCCTGGTGTGTTTTTGTGGTCTGTTTTCATTGGTTGGATTTTATTTTGAGTTGGTAGTTACTCAGCTGCAGAAGGAGTCACATTTGGTTAATCCCTGGTAATTAATTGACCAACCCTCCTTTGTTGCTGAGTAGTTTTGGTAATAGGGTAAACAGACAAGTAATGAGGATGATTCCACTTGCTATACAGCACTGCCATACCGAAACAGAGAACTTTGCAGGTTGAGTGATGCGTCCATCTAAGTAGTCTCTGTCTCCTGATACTGATGATATAGGCAAGGAAGAGCACTCTGTTCAACTTCAGCAGTTAATGACTTTGCTGTACGTGTGCCCTTCATGGCATAGCATTCTCTTCTCCAGTGTGCCATCTCTTGTAGCTGGACCTCAGAGTTTTCTGTTGGAAGCGGAATCAAGGACAGCTTATTTCTGTACGCATGAGAAAACTTTTTTCTAGCAAGTAATTTATTTCAAAAATAATGAAAAATATACAGTGATCCAAAATCTTCTGCCAGAAATTGGAAGAATAAAGATGGATTTTCATTTAGAATACAAATGCTATTTTTCCTGAGAGATGTCTTTTTTCTCCAGAAAGCTTTTTCTGATGTGATTGTTGTTCTGCCTCTGTAGGTGCAGGTAAACTTGGGATTTATGGAGCAGTTCCTAATGCAGCGGGTACAAATAAGTCTCCAAATAAGTCTTCTCTTTATTAGCAGTACTTCTTCATAGGTTCTGTTTTCAAATTAAAACGAATATTGAGTGTCATCAGTGAGTTTGTAAAATACTTTGAACAAAACAGTTGTAATTAGACTCTGCTTGTGCTGCTGTATGGGTTCCACACAGGAACTGAGAAGGGGTTCTTTAGCTGAAGTACCGTGGAATAAATCCAGTGCAGTGTCATGGTTTTTTGATGGCTCACATGACCAGTGGTGGCACAGAACATCACGCTTCTTACTGTGTAAGCTTCTCTAGTTTCGTTTATTTGCACACTGCTGCTCTCTGAAATTAGTAGATGTATTTTTTCTTTCAAAAGGGACCATCTTTTGAGAATAATTGCTACCACTGACCCCATCAGCAGAAGCTATGCTGCTTCTGGCATGCAAATGGAACAGTGGTGTGTTGGTTGTTTGGGGCCCATATTTGTAACAGCTGCGTTCTGGAAACGTGCAGTCTGGTTTCTACCTGGGAGCAGAGAGGTTTGGGTTCTTTTCCCCTCTTTAGGTACTGAGAAGTAGGGCAGCGCTCCCTTGAGATGCATTTTCAGAAAGATGCACTATAAATATGTTCTTGCTGTATGAACATAAGATGAAAAAAACCAAACTTTAAAAAAAAAAATGTTTATTGCTGTGCTGCACTGTATTTCCAAGGGTTGTGTTGAACTTGCTTCCTCTAAATATTTTAGTGAGCACTTCTTCAGCTTGCACCGACTTCTGATACGATTTGGTGGAGCTTCAGGGATTCACTGACACAGATGGGCAACTGGGAGGGTTGGGTTTGGGGCCAGAAAATTGCGCTCAGGTGGTGCTGACCTGTTCTTAATGTACAAAGGTTCTTGATCTGGTTGTGCTGAGCAGTTTCCTGATTCATGTCACAGTTGCATTATTCGCTGACCTACGTTTTTGCTTCCAGAATCTTCATTCAATTAAATCACAGGTTTTTCTGCTAATATTTGTTCAGTCTGGTTTATCTGCTCTTCTTCCCATCCCAGCACCAATCCTAGCTTTTGAGACAAACCTCTTCAGAGGGGCGAGTTAAGCACCTGATTGCTTTTCAGTCTTTTGTGTTCATGTGTGGTCCTCTCATTTCCACCTCCCCAGTGCCCCCTGCCCTCCATGAGAAGTGGAATTTCCTTATCTTGAGTTGGTGTTTTCATTTCACCTGCATGGGTGGACTTGCAGAACTGCTGTTCTGGACATTCCTGCATCACAGCAGCACACTTGCCCAGCGTTGCAGATCAGTTGCTTCGAGCATCTGAAAAATCAAAAACCATTACTGGAAGAAGATGGAAGAACTGAAGGTGACAAAGGTAAGCCTGCTGCTTTACAGCTTTGAGAGTGAGTGTAAAAGGAAATTCCTGCACAGGATTATGTCTACTCAGGGCATTGCACAAGTAGAATTCCTGCTGCTTTGCTTACGCCCTGCCTGTTTAGCATGTGGCAGAGCAGAAATAGTGGTGATTATGACCAAATATTTTCTTTGTTAATACCAAGCAGGATAAACCTGTCTTGACTGCAGTATTTATTTCCAGTACTTACATTTTTATCTGTAAAGTTATAAGTAGTGCTTCTGTACAAAACAGGATTACCACAGGAGCACCCATCTGCATTTAGAGTTGAGATATCTCACTGGTTGATCTTGCTTGTTCTGGAAACGGTTCATTAAAATCAGAGACAAAGTTACTACTAAAAAGCACAGCAGAAATCTACAGCGTACCACAGCCTTATAAGAGCAGTTAAGTCTGGGAATCGTTGGCATCAGCCCACCCTCTAGACAAGTACTGTCAAGTGATTAATACTGGTGGGCACTACTGATGTTCATACTCACAAAAGTAGACTGCTCCATTTAAGATTTTGACACATTATTTTTCTCTTAGTTTATGACTGTTATGTTTCAGTGCTGTCTCTTCCAGTTAAATATTGCCAGACTTTCTTAATGGAGAGGGTGTGGCAGACACAACTCATTTACTTTCTGAATATTGCACTGATTGGAATGCTGCATGGCCTTTGGTTTCTAGCTGATTCTCTCCCATAAAACTCCTTTTCCATAAGAGTTCCATGCAAGAGAATGTGTCTTTCTAAGTTCAGTCAGTTCTTCAGTACACGTGCATCAAAATTTGATGTTTTTAGGATGCTCCAGTTAGTTATGCAGTAGCTTAGCTGTAGTTCTGTGCATTGTACCTGTCCCATTTCAGATGTCAATTTGAGAGACAGTTTAGCAGCTGCAGTCATTGCTCTCTTAAGGATAAGAGTTATATATGCTCCTTTACCTTTTTCCAGTCAAGTGAGTTCTCATGTTTTACCACATTCACCGTTTTCTTACTTTTGAAAGGTTTTGAGGTATTCACATTTCAGCCTTGTCTGTTTTGCAGGTTGTTTTGTGTTGCTTCATTCAAGTGATGCCATAGCATAAGAAGCACCCTTTTTTTTTTTCTACCTGCGGAGGAGCGACACCGAAGACCAAGCAAGAGCAAAGCAAGAGAGCCTATGGAGTTGTAACTGGTTGTCTGGTGGAAGCTTTGAGGAAGATTGATTCTTCTTGTGGTCACAGGGAAACAAGGTCCAGCCTCAGGCATGTGATAAATGATGTTTAATAAATGATTCCAAAAAGCTGCCTTTATGTGTTTGCTTTTACTTGTGATTTTTCTACTAGATATCAAGGGGAAAAAAAAGATAGGGTGAGTCTCCAGGTGGACCTGCTGGTTTCCACTTGTCTTCTATGCTGCAGAGGCTGACTTTGAATGCTGCTGCTAACCAGTATAGCCAAGTCTTCCAGAGAGAAATAGGGAGAGAGCTTTCTGCTCAAAATACCCTGGTGCATCTCAAGCGTGTCCAGGGAGCCTCACAAGCATCTGTTGGCACAGATTGGTTCAAATAAAACCAGTAAGTTCTAAATAGATGATAAAGAAGTAGGCAGGAGGTACCAACTGAACATTTCTCCACTTGCGTAGCACGAACATCTTTCTGCTTGATATTGTTTGCAGAGATGTGTAGACTGGGGATTGACATAGGACTGTGTACAGTGTTGCAGAATTGCACTGTTTTTCAGACTGCTACACCAAATTAACTATTTAACACTTTGTTAACGACGTGCGCACATTTGTTGCCTCCCAGCGTGAAAATAAAGCAGCTGATTGCAATGAGCTTTCTGCCCAATAGAAGTTACTGCAATATACATGAGGAACTTTGTCCTGCACTGTGAATAAACAGAAGCACCAGGAAGCTGTTGGAAGGAGGGCTGTGTTTCGTTAGATACAGAAAAGGAGATTTCAGAGGGCTCTGCATCCATCGCCTGCAGCTCAGTGTGCAGCTCCAGCTGATGCAGTGCCGTTTCTCTGTGGTAACATAGCAACTGGACCACACCTCCTCCTGCTGAAAGATGCTGAAGAGCCCTTTGAGCACTGTCTGGTGTGCTGCAAGGGAACTGCACCATTTTTAATTAGCACAGCGTTGCCAGCTGATACTTTTCTTTATCTTTTTTTTTTTTCCCTGTAGAATGGCAAGGCAATTCTTTGTTCTCTATCAAGTAATTCATTTTTTCATTCATGGTTTATGTAGTAATTCTGTTTATATCGCAAAAGAGGACCACGCTCGTTTTAAATTGACAGCAAAATTGTATGTGTGTGTCAGGGCATTTTTTTTCCTTGTTTCAAAGTAAACTTTTGATTAAAAAATCATCATTCTTGTCCACCTGATGACCTTGTTTAGCACTCCTGTATGGTGGCATTAACATTTTGGAAGAGTACTCAAGGACTTGAGCATGTTTTTCTTCTCACTTAGACTTTGCAAATGACTGAAAGCTTTCCCCACTCCTACCCTCTCTTCAGTGGTGCAACAAAAGAGCATTCCTTTAAGCACCTTGGTTTCCAAGCACAAGAAATCATCTGTGGGCATTACTGAACGTTTGACTTAAGGTGTGATGAATCCTCTTATTCCAAATTGACTTTTGTGATGTGTGCTGTAGATAAAAGTGTGATGTAGTTAAAACACGAGTGGAAGTAGCACTGTTCACAGTTATTCTTCAAGGGTGTTTTGTTCAGATCTCGGGTTTTGAACGGAAAGGAGGAAGCACAAAGTCTGTACTGGGTGTCACAGCCTGGCTTTTTGTTTGGCTTATATTGAGGCCGTTTCCTTTTCTGGCTGTCTTAGGAAGATATTTGTTATATTTTGTCAGTACAAAAATCTTACTTCGACTTTGTGACCTGCCTCTTATATGACCTCAGAACAAACTGATTTATTTTAATGTATCATACTGTTGCAGTTTATCAGTTGTTGTTGCCTTTGGGTACGACCTTGAGGAGGGAGCACGTTTTGGTGGTGTTTGGAAAAATGGCCTCTGCAAAAATAGTGCTGTTGGTGTTGCTGTACTTTGAGTTTTATGTTCCTCTAAGAATTTAAAGCAAAACAAACCCCAAAAACAAACAAATCATGCTGTAGTTAAGAAAGCTCGTGGCAGTTTGTGACTTGAGTACATCAAAACCAATAGCCTACCTAAACGTAAAGTTGTGTACTTGGAGCAACGCATACATAGTAAATCTGTTAACACCAACGTGGAAATTGCATAAAAATGCAAATAATTTAAATGTACAGTTTTCTAAATACAGTAATGCTTACGCATCCCCTCCCCCTTCTGTCTTTATAGGTCTACGAGGGCTAATCAATCTTGGGAACACATGTTTTATGAACTGTATTGTCCAGGCACTTACCCACACTCCACTGCTGCGAGATTTCTTCCTCTCCGACAGGCACAAATGTGAAATGCAAAGCCCCAGCTCATGTCTGGTCTGTGAAATGTCTACGCTCTTTCAGGAGGTGAGTGCTGTTTGCTGCAGTAGCATCACCTTTCCGCAGATGTTGGCTGTTTTGTATCCCAAAAGGGATTGTGTTCTATTTGCAAATGTAAAAGGAATGCAAATTCTGCTTCCCCTTGAGGTCGCAAATCAGAGCAGTAGAGACTGAGATCCTGCTGTCAGAAATACCTGATTGCTGAAAAGGAAACTCTTGGCCTTTGAAGACTTGTGCTTAAGTCATCGTTGCTTAGGCAGTGGTGGGATTGGACGTAATGCAGCACTGCCTGCTTTTCTGAGACTGACCTGCAGTTGTTTATCTCAAAGCTGAATGCGTGTGTTAATTAAACGTGCAAGTTGTAACTGGAAAATATGGTACAGGCTCTTCTGGCGATAATGGGAATAAGAATAAAGCAATATGTGGCCTTGTGGTTTGAGGAACTGAACTGTGTAGGTTTGTGTAAGTATTTTACTGATGTTGACTCTGTGCTTCCTGACAGAAAACCCTCTGCTATTATCTCTTATGTGGAAACAAATTAATGGCTGGGAGGACGTAGGAAGGTGAATGTGTTGATACAGTTTGTACCTTGCATATATGAGCAGCGGTTCTTTTATTTTTCACTCAGGTGACTGGCCTTGCAACGTGCCTTTCCCTAAGTCTAATCTGTGCTGCATGTGATGGGCACGTTCTTGTCCTTAGCTGATAGCAGATGAGCTTTACTATTGCAATGAATTAAGGGCTATATGGCTAAACGTAAGCTTCAGGTTTTAAAAGGAGATGTCTTTAAAAACGAGCTCACACATACACTCCAGTCCTGTGCCTTTCCAGGATTCATCTGCTTTCTTGGTAAGCAGAGCAAAGCAGGGCCATAGTATGTGTTGGTACAAAGCACCTAAAGCAGCTGGGGATGTCTGTGTGCAGCAGCTTGGTGCAGGTGAGTTCAGTGTGTGTGCAAGGTGAAGTCCCCTTAGCCTTTCCAGTATGAAGTTGCTTTCTAATCACACTCGGCACTCACTGCAATCTGTAAATTTCATGCTGTTTATCAGTCATGAGCTGCATACTGTACTTCTTATTTTTGGATTGATTTTTCAATTATTCCTAAGCCTATCTGGAGAGAAGGTAAAAAAAACTAAAAGCAGACATAGCAATAGGTAGCAGCTACAACATTATTCAGACCAGACGTGGAGTTAAATGGAGAAATATCAGTAGACACAAAAAAAGTACAGAAATAGTTCCTGTAGACTGGTAATATAGAAATGTATTTGCTTATTATAAAGGAAAAAAAAAATACTGTTATGGTCTTCCATCAGATTGTTGTTTGAAGTCTAATTCTGATTAATTCTGCCATGTTCTGTTTATACACGTGCATTAAAAAAAGAAAACAAATCCCATGGGAAAGGAGGAAATGAGTATTGCGTTACAGATGGAGTGGCTGGAGGAAACATCAGCACTGCCTGAGCCTGGTCTGTGTTTCCTTTCCTGTATGCTCAGCCCTGCTGATGGCCTGAGATGCCTTTTGCTGGATTATGTATGAGCACGTAGTAAAGAATGGGCAGTTACAGTAATGGGGCTTTAAGTGCAGTGTTCTCATTAAATTTAACTGTAATCAAGCTTAATTTCACACACAACTTTGGGAATCTCAGCCTTCATTTTCCCCAATCAGAATTCATGCCTACACTTGCATTAGTTCTAATAATTGATGTTCTGTAAGATGCATGCAGATGAGCAAAGAGCCACCTCTGATTTTAGACTGTGGGAACAGCAGTGCAGTATTCTGTACTGCTATTGCAGCTAAGTGCTGTGGGAGGAGAACAAAAGGTGACTCCTCAAAGTAAAACAAGCGCTTTGTATTCCACAAACAAAACTGTTGTGTCACATCCAACTTTATTGGTTCTAACGTTAATAATACCACATTGTGTTCATAGCTCACTGCAAATTTCTGTTTCCCATTCAGTTGAATTTCTGCACGTGCAGAATTAAGACAGGTATCTTACAGTCCTGATCTGGTTATCTTTCACATCCCAAATGTATGGCATAGGATTCTTCATTCTAACTATTGCATCTCTGCAGAGATAAGGTCTGAATGAAGGACAGCCAACTAGTGGAGATCTCAGCACTGCGGTTCTTAAGAATTCCTTTGTAATTGAATTACCAGGGAAAGTTGAGTTCAGGTTCTATCTTGTTTTTAGGAAGCTTTCCCACCAGGATTAACGGATGCAGTTATCCCAAGGCGCCTTGCCCAGTGACAGACGATCGGGGCAAGGGTTAATTTATTTCATCTCCCCTCCACCCTTTCTTTTTCTGAAGGTGTGATCTTAGGCAAATGGAATGCCAGGGGATCTGGAGAATGCATGCAAGTAAGAATTCTTGTGGAGAAAGAGACCAGTTTGAACATTAAGTGAAACATAGGATATGTAAATAAGCAAATTTTACTATTCTGCAGTTTAACAGAAATGAATTTCTCCCTACTTTTTATTTAAAAAAAAAACAAAACATTTAATTATATAGGTTATATCAATGATTTGTCTGCGTTAAGTAGGAAAGTCTAAAGTTCTTCCACCTTGTGGTGGGTTGATGGTGAGTGCCAGTTAGTTCTCTAGACTGAGTTCTCACCTCGAGCTTTTCTTGCAAGCATGCAAAGCAATAATCTGAGGGTTTGTTTGTTTTTAAATAACTATCAATGAACGTTCTCACTTGAGCTGATGAAACCTCTTTCTCAGTGTAACCATGGCATGAATTACATGGCAAAAGAAAAGGAATGAAAAGGATTTGGGAAGAGCAGCGGTGGAACTAGATGAAGGGAAAATGGAACATACAGAATATGTTCATGAACCCTTTTTGCTGAAAGGGTTTGTGTACTCTTTTACCTACTGGTATTTGTGTTTTAGTTTTGATTTACCAACAAAAATTCATTCTAGGATGGTCCACATCCCAGTGTTTAGGTAAGTTTGTGTGTGGAGTAACCGCTCAGTGCATTAGGATGGGTGGATTTGTACTCTGTGACCAGAATAGCAAGGATACCTGGGAATGCAGCAGAATGCAGCACATCCACTCAGAAATGTAAAGAACAAAGCCTTCTTTGTTCCCATCATTAGTCATCCCCAGCAGCCTATCGAAGTTCCCAGCACAACTGTGTGAAGTTGAGAAGTGAGGACGAAAAGGAGAAGAAATGAGATGATGTATGGCTTTGATATCTTAAGATTGTTCAGGGTTGGAACAGCTTGTATATAAAATAAGTTGCAAGGGAAATAGAAAGTAGAAAAGTAGTTAGGACCCTTATTGTAGATAGAGACCTTGCATGTGGTAAGGGAGAACGCAAATTTGGGGCCTATTTAGTAAAATCTCATCTCTGAAATAAGAATAGAAAATACACAGAGCCTGAAGGTATTGCTGCTTGTCTGGATCCTCAAAGCTTTACATTTTTGGGGAAACCTCTGTCAGTGTTGTTATATTCTGGAAGATGTTACCTGCTCCCTTTATCCACTGTAAGTTTTCTGTACAACTGAAGTCCTTTGAGAACTAATTTCTAAGAGGAGCTGTTAGCTTTTCAAATTGCACTGGAGCCTGGGATGGGATTTATGCCTGTAAATTCTTGATTACAAGGGAAGTGTGAAGTTGGTATGTGTACAGGATACATCAGATGCATCTGTTTATTCACAGAATTGAGGAACATCCTTAACGTGCTTTTCTGGCAGGAAAAAGGAGTGCAGGTGTTTGTTTTGTTGTTTTTTTTTCCTCCCTGACCAGTATTGATATATTTTTGGTAGCAGTAATGCAAAATACAAAGCCAAGACTCTTCCAAGTCAAATGTTTAAGTGGGACAAACACGGTTACTCAAGTTGTGCATAAGACTGAGGACACTGCATCTTGCTTTAACCCAGAACAGCAATTAAATAGTGCCTCACCAGTCATTTGCAAATTGCTAGAAGTAATCCTCTTTGAAATAAACAACTCATACTGTTGGATTGAAAATGTTTTCAAAGAGAAAAATATTTTAATTTCTGCTTGGAAGAATTGTGCCACTGAAGTCTTTTAGAGGTGACTTACAAAGACAACCATTTAGATTTGCACAGTTAATGAAAAGCTTTGTGTAATAATGAATAAATAAGGCTTTAAATTGACTTTTTTCCTTCTGTTTTTTATCTTTTTCATGTATTGGATCAGTGCTGGTAAGTTGGTCTTTCCAGCAGCAAGGAAACAGCAGAGTTGGAATGGATGTTTTATGCGTTTATACAATACTGCTGCTGCACACACTCAGATCCTTTTGTTTCATTTTGGTGTATAGAATAGGGAGTCTTTCTCTGCTTCTTCTGCATACATGTATGGTTATCAGAGCTTTCCCTAGTTGTGTTTCTAGTTTCTGTGTGATAATCACCAGTAATGCAATGAAGCTTCCTGTTAGGTTCTTCCCATCCCAGTGAAGCACGAGAGAATGTAAAAGCTGCTGGCAGGTCCAGTGTCTGCAGTGGAGTAATTATGGAGAGTGCTGTTGGTGGAAATGACTGGCGAGCTCTGGGACTAATTGTAAGGAATGACAGAACAGAGAAGTTTTATTGCTGCAGTTCCCCGAATTATGTTGAGCAGCAGCTGTGTCAGCAGATTTCAATTAGCACACCACCGCTCCGCTCCCTTGGTGTCATTCTTGTTGGCATCCCAGTGGAGTATTGATCTTTTTATTTATAGAAACACTTTGTGGTGGTTGGCTGCAGAGGTATATCTTCTGATTTGGAAGAAGGGGAGCTCACAATAATTAAAAATATATGTATTTTTTAAGGAAATGCATTGAAACGTGGCTTTATGAGTAGATAAGCCAGTTCTAGCACAGTTTGCCCTCAGAAGACCAACTGTGTTTGTAGCCAAGGCCGGTGCTTGCACCTATAGGAAATACTCAGGCTGGGTGAGGGAGAACTTGAAACTGGGAAAGGAAGCCTGCTTTTCCAGTAAGAGGGAGAAATGACAGACTGCTGGGTTTTTTAACCTGATTTTTGTTGTGTGCATTTGCTGCTTGCTGTATTCTGTGTTTGGGAAGAAGAACTAAAAATAAACGTCTGTAAGTTTGGTAGGCTCATGGCAAAATGTAATTGCGGTGTTGCAGGTGCCCTTTACTGGCAAATAGCTTTTTATAGGTCAGGGAAGGCGGAAGGCCGTACAAATCTCCAACTGTTAAAAATATTGCCCTTAAATGCTTTCTTTTTTAACATTCCTCAGTGAAATACCAGTTGGATCAATGCATGTTGGTACACTGCCATGGAGAAGTTTGCGTTTGCAGATATTCTGTCCTCATCGGGCTGCAGACCAGTATTTCCAAATCCAGATGGAGTCTGAAACCTGGCTGAACAACCTTGTCTGGGCTTTTCCTCATGCTCTGCTGGAGCATCTCTCAGAGTAGCTCTCTGCATTGCTTTTGGGACCAGTACCATGGTGCAGCAGTTCTTGAACGAAGGCAGAAGTCAGCTTGCTCGGGGAAGGCTGCTGGCTTTAGCCTCAGGCTGGGGGTGCCAGAGTTGGTGTCAGGAGTGAGGAAAAGGTGGTGGCAGACTCAGATGAGATGAAAGGAGTTGCAGCAGTAGGGCTTGGATGAAATAGAGAAGGGTGAGGAAGGAGCTGAGCCTCAAGCCAGGAAAGCAGAGACCATTACTGGTTTGGGTTATTTATGTATGTATGTATTTATTTATTTAAAGTGGAACGTGGCAGATTTTTCAGAAATTTCTCTTTCAATAAAAGGCGTCGATATCAGGTTGTTTTGAGAGTTTTGTCCCTCTTTCGTTAATGCTAATCCGTAGCTAAATGAAAGAAACTTGTCAGTTCTGAGACTATTTCTTCAGTAGTCTGTGATTAAAAACTGTCTTTTTCATTATTAAGACCATCAAAGTTGAATGATTTAAATTTACTTGACTAATTGCGCTCATAAAGATTTTAATAATTAAATGCATTAAGGCTGTGTAACTTGTTAACAGTCATGTCCTTTTCTTTGCTTTGAGCAGTTTTACTCTGGGCACCGATCTCCTCACATTCCATATAGGTTATTGCACCTGGTATGGACTCATGCACGGCATTTAGCAGGGTACGAGCAACAAGATGCACACGAGTTCCTCATTGCTGCATTAGATGTGCTACACAGACACTGCAAAGGTAAGGCTTGTGCCGAGTCTTCAATCAACAAGGAATGTTGGATCAAAAGGAGGTAGAGCAAAGAGTATCTTCCAGTGAAGCAGTCTTAGCAAGTTGCTTTTAAAACATCTGATAGGCTCAACAGACAAGACTGTTCCCACTGTCAAAATTTCCTAATAAGAAGCAGACTGGTCTTTGCGTTGGTTTGAATGACCATCATGTTCTTCTCTTACTGGCTGAGAGTCTTTTCAGTTTCCATTTTAATTCCGAGTGTACTTGAGGTAGTTGGAACTCAGTGTGTCACCACTGATGAAAAGAACACAGGGGAGGCTGAGGCTGTTTTGCTTAAATATTATTCCGCTGTGTTGTGCTGCCCTATTGCTTACAGAAACATGAATAGGAAAAAAAAATGAATATTTGTTTTTGATACTGTGTTTATTAAGACATACACCAAATATGTAATTGTACAATATAGTAAAAAGCACTCAGTGGCCTGCTTCTAGGAGTGAACTATCTAAGGTGTAAATCAATGGATTGGTAATACTGTATGGAATTATGTATTATATGTTTGTTAATTGGATAAAATCTTAACTGAGAATTCTTTGATTTGTTGTTTGGTCTAATTTGATTCTCTTACTCGCACAGGCATTTTCTACTGTGCTTGTAAGGGAAGATAGTAGGGTTGATGCTGACAAAACATAAAAAAGTTTCTTTGTCACCAAAAATAAGCTTTAAAGCACTCAAATTTCCTCTAGTGCTCTTAGAAAAAGCTCTTAGAAGTTAGTTTTGTGGCTTGTCAGTGGACTATCAGAAAGAAGGCTGCTGCTGCTTCCTTGAAACATTTTGAAGTCTTGCTTTTCTCTTTGAGAGAGCCTTACGCAGTAGCAGATGTGCTTGTTCAGTTTCATAATAGGTGTCCTTCAAAAGAGCCTTCTCCAGAGCTAATACTTCCAAGGAAAGGTGTCCACAGAGCAGTCCTTGTGTAATCATTAATATCTGCCATTCGACAACCACTAACAGAAATTCAGCAAGCTTAATGAAAGAGTGTTGAAGTGCTGTGAGGAATAGAGTCAATCCAGGTACTCACCTCTCTTGCACTGTGTATAAACAGTGAAAAAACCCAGCTGCAAACAGAAGTGTTTTCTTCTTGCTGTAACATTTCTGAACTGTTGGCCTAACAAATTTTGAAGCTTTTTCACCTTCTCCAGTACAGAATGATGCATGTATTTCTTGCATGCTTCAAGATCACTTTGTGAAGGTGTAGTATTTTCTTAGAATTCAAAGAAAAAGCTTGTAACCATAAATGTCCCTGAGAAATAACCTGGAAAGAGTTTGTTTTTTTCTTACACGTGTTTTGGCTTTAAATGAAGAATCTCTGGAGTTACCAACAAAACGGAGCTTGCTCAGCTGTATCTTTACTCTTCATTCTGTTTGGCCTCTCTGGTCCAAATGAAACTGAAGCTGTGAAGAAGATCTGTATGACACCCTGGTTGGAAAGGACATGGTGCGTGTGTGGGTTGTTGTGCAGTTGGTTGGGGATCACAGAGTTGTTGACAACACACGGTTTCATTAAGCGAGCTCAAACTAGGTTTTTTAATCTTTAGTGCTGAGCTTTTGTGGCTTGTGGGTACCACTGGCATTCAGTCCAAGGACTGGAGTCCAGTTGTTTAATTAAAACCCTCAGGTTTGAGGTATTTGCATGAACGTAACGGCATCATTACAGCGCTACCAGTGGGAAGGTGGTGTCACGAGATCCTTCGTATCTGTGCACCCAGCTTTTAGAACATCTGCTTCTGAAGAGCTGGAGAGGGGATTGTATTAAACAATGGTAAATAACCTGTGCCACATCAAAGCCATTTAAAAGAAGTGGTTGAGCAGTTGTGTGGGAACCAAACCAGTTCATGTAAACCAGAACTTCAAGTACGGTCACGATAAGGCACCTTTGGAATGAGCTGGTTATTTAGCTGCGTAGTGAGACTGCTTGCCCACTTACATGCTTAGGCATGCAGGCAGACACACGTGTAAAATGCACATATGACAACATATTAGTAAGAATACATCCTAAAGTTACAGTAAGCAAATAATGCTTTCTCTCCCAGTATTAAAGATTTGTTTTATAGAATTAAAAAACTTCTCAAGTTTACATGTCATAGTAATCAAGTTCAGCAGTTAGACACAGTATTGTCATGGGTATAATTGTGTTCAAAAGCCCCATCTCCTGGATATCATCCATGATCACCATGGATTTAAGTACATAAGTAAATGAAAGTGCTCCTTCTGTTAAGAAGGATAAATACCCCATGATGCTGCTTTGACTGATGCCAGTTATCACTTTTCCATTCCATTTACTTTGCTTTCCAGGAAATGCTCTAATGCAAGTCAGAGGATGCTGTGAATTCTCATTATTGGTCTGTCATTACCTAAATTTGGAAAATGCAATTTTATTGTGCATTAACAGATAAATGTTGTAGTGCTGCATCGTACCAAGCACAAAATGATCTGCCCTAAAATTCATGTATGGGCTGGCCAGGTAGTCACAAGAAAAGAAAAGTTGTATTCCTCTGTGGATTGACTGGGGTCCTTGTCTGCCTTTTGTTTCAAGAAGAATGTGACTGCAAGGGAGCAAACTCTGTTCTGTGTGTCTAATGTATATGCAAAGGTATGTGCACCCCTTAACGCTGATAGGAATCTTCTTCCTTATTCTTTTTTTTTTTAATGGTTACTGAGTAAATACTTGGTTTTAGTTAATTGTAGTGAAATTGTGAAGCTCAGGGTTCCTGTGTGATCACCCACGTAAACCACATCTCAGGGGTGATGGCTCTCCTGTGCTCACACAGTTGTGCTGAGCTGCAGCATCTGAGCTGGGCGCATTCTGATGGCTCACAGGGCTGCTCTGTGCTGTGCAGTGACACCGGGTATTTCTGAAGGAAAAGGAGTTGAGTCTGTAGTGCTTATGCATCATATTTTTTCATTTCAACAGCTGGAAAAGGCTGAGTTAATTGAAAAGTAACATTTTGGTGAGGAAAAAATGGCTAAGCTGTTAATTCCTCCTCTTTCTACCATTAAGCTAACTGTGCACACGGTCTGTGCTTTAAAAGCCTCCTCCAAGTGAAAATGTAATGTTTTTTCCATCTGAATTCTTCTTCCAGCATTGCTACTGAAAGATGCTGCTCAGGCTGTACCTCCACCTTGTGCAGTTCAGTCTCTCTGGCTGGTTTATAGAGTTCAGAGTTCTGCGGTGCCATTGCATGTTGGCATTTGTGGTCCTGCTCCCCACAAAGGCTTCACGATGAGAATCAGAGCTCTGCAGTCACATATTAGTCTCTTTCCCAGGTTGATGCTACGATAAGCTTTGCTGTGTAGGTGATGGCCACCTCCTTTCTATTGGAGCCCAGCTAGTCACATGGACTTTGGCATGTGTTGACTTTGATCTTTCAGCTGTTGTGCACAGCTTTGATTTTCAGTATCTGAATGTATTTGGAATATAGAAGATGCTGAAATGATTGGGCATTGGTCTGTTGTTTCCTGCATGCGTTCTTAGGCTGTTCAGTGAATAACACACAGCAGATAACCTGCTCTTAGTGCAGGATCCTCCAGGAGTTCCAGGCTTCCTCATTTGTTAGAGAGGTGTCATGCAGAGCTGTATCTGCCCGCTCCGGGTAGCAGAAGTTCAGCTGTTAGTTGGTATGGCAAGCAGGCCATCCGTGCTGTGGGAGAAACTGACATTTATAATTCCACAGACTCCTGTGATGGCACAGTTCTGTTCATCCGAGTTCATCCCATTTTACTAACCACGTCTTGGTCTTGCTCAAAATTGGAGAAACTTAGGCCAGAATTGTTGAATTGTAATTTTTTTCAATATGGAGCAAGTCTTCAATTGAAAAGTTCATATTCAGCCCAGAGAAATTACTGGCTGCATTTTTTTTCTTAATAACAACAGCAACACCATCAAAGAGCAGTAGATCAGTATCTTTCTGTGCTAAGATTTGAAAAGCAGATAAAAAAAAATTGAAGTAATGCTGCATTTTGATCCTGAGCTTTATTCACCCGGCGCTACCCACATCTCTCACAGCAACCACAGAAAGTGATGGTTTCGAGTTGGTCGTTCCTCATTTATCTGCTTCTCACGAAGCAGTTTGTGTTCATCTTCAACAGCTCTGCTACAAAGCAAATCTGAAGCCTGGTGCTGAGGATCATGTCAGAAAGAGCTGTGCTGAGCTTTGGGAGCAAAGCAGGAGCCTGAGCTGTGTGTTGTGCAGGATATTCTCAGGAACTGGTAAAGCATGTGTGTGTGGAACATGTCATCTGCTGCAGTCCGTAGGAATTAATGTGTGCAGAGTTATGATGGAGGGCAAACAAGGACGTGTTCAGAACAGTGGGGACCAAAGCAAAGCAGAACAGTCAACGCTTCTGTCTTGTTTTGATAAATGTCCCATGTAAAATGTTACTAGTTTCTAATGCCTTTTTCTCCTTTAAAATACGGAAACCAGAGGTAAAACTAATTTATTTCTATTTCAAAACCACACTCAAGTTAATGAGTAATCTGTATATCTGTTTTTACCATTATTAGTTGTGATTTAACTTCAGTAATACATCAGATATGTTTGAACACAAGTTAATGTGCTTGGTAATTGCACAGGCATGGTAACATTTTGGTTTTTTAAAGTTCCACTTAATTTGAATTCAAGCTTTTAAACTAATTTTTCTTTCCTTCTCTTAACGACATTAGTATGTGTGTTGATGCAGTTTTGAGCTTAGTTTTACACTTGTTCTCACCAATCCTTTACAGCAAGCTGCTGATTTCTTAGTAAGAATTATAAACAGCTTTAAAAATCAAACCTGGAAAGCTAAAACCAACTCTGTAAGATAGAAATGTTACAGGTAACCTTAACTTGAGCACAACGACCTCACAGCTTCCAGTTCTCAGCTGCATAATATCCCTCCTCTCGGCATCTGTTCCACATTGACTGGTGCGAGTAGGTGGTAATCTGACTTCCCTCCCTCCCCCAGCCAAATGTCATGGGAAACAATGTAGAGTGGGTAATGCCCTTCTGTTTTGCTGTGAACAGGCTTGCAGGATATTCTTTTGAGACCCTCTCGTTACTGATGCTAATTGCCTTGTGTAATTGAAAAGGGAGCTCTTGCTCTCCCGGAGGCAGCGATGGCTGCCTATTACAGGTGCCCAGCAGGGATGTTACCTGCGGTCCACTGATACTCTCTGGATGCTCATTCTCTGCTTCTGCCCTCTTGCTATAGAGGGAAGGAATCAATCTGAGATTACAGGAATGTAGCAGTTGTTTTGTTTTGTTTTTTTTTAATGAAGCATTGAAAGCAAAGATAGAAAGCGTAGGGTTACATATTTTTTAAATCCACGTGTGGTCATTAAAGCTTATATGTGATCTTTTTGTAAGGTGAGGAATGTCTTGTTCTATCTGCGTGTGCACTCTGTCCACTACTTTAGCATAATTCAGCCCTTCTGAGGATCCCAGGATCAGAAAGATTCAGCAGAAATGCTGATCAAAAAGTGTCTGAGTCCAGGTCACCCCCACCTGGAAGCGTGCACATCTCAAATCTAATTGTAGAGCTTTTTGCTCGGCAGGCATTTTAAGGAGACAGCCTGTGATTCCTGGCAACTCAAACAAAAGTCGTAAAGCAGATGGATGAGAGCTTGGCTGAGGCATTTAGGATCTAATTGACTCAGGTGGCCAGCTGCCATTGGTTGGTGTCACCCATGTCATTACTTCCATACTTAGGATCAGGTGGAACCTTACTCAGTAATGTCTTTCCACAAACTTCTGAAGCACCACATAGCAGAAAGGTTGTCCCTTCTTAAGACTGCTGCAAGAAGACTTCAGCAAAGAAAAGCTTCCGTTGGTTTGTTCAGGTGGTTTTGGACACACTTGTCTAGAGATTAATTACTTTTGAGTAATAGCTGTGATTTGAGGAGTCAGCAGCATAGTACTCAATTTCTGAAGTAGCAATACTTGGTGGTAAGTTAAAGGTCCCAGGGAAGCTGGCAGAACTCTGTTGTCTTAGCAGTTTCTGTTACAGGATATTGGAAGGCACATGGAAATGTACTTTACAGAATAATTAGTTGCTGCTGTGAAATAATTTGTGTGCATCTGTTTGCAGAGCAAAATTGACTGCATCTAACCTACCTAAGGAAGTCAGCATAAGTCTCAGAAATGGAAGGAGAAAAGTGGCACTCCTGTTTTACCTATGGAGAGTAGAAGGAGCGTGCTTCAAAGCTGAGAACTGTGCCAAGAAGTTATTGCTTATTTACTGCATCCTCTTGTTTAATCTAAGAAAGCTGCATTGGCATTATCTCCGTGCTGATCATAAAAATGAATTGCTGTGCTCCTTAGACCTGCAGTGACAGTTCATAGGGTTTGGAAGATAGGTGTGTGACCGTGGTATCCCTTGAGAAGCTAGAGGGCTGCCTTGGAAGAATCTTTCCAGCTCTGATAAGAACATCTCTCATTTTCTGACTGGTGAAAAGTTGAATGGAAGGTGGATGCTGGAAGCCCAGGGTGCAGGCAGCAGGCTGATGGTCTCAGCAGCACTCCTCTCCTGCACAGCCCTCAGGAGTTGAGGGTGTTAGAATTAAAAAGCAGCATTTGCTGATGTTTCTCCTCTGTGTTCATTTAGGAAAATAACAAAACCCTGTCTAAGCAGAAATTAATGCTTTGTGGTAAAGCTCTGGCCATTTGGGTAGCTGCAAATGTGGCACGGTGGCCCTCTTAGTGAAGTTTAGAGAGTCATTTTCATTAACTGTTCTGGCAGTTCTTTCATCTTAGGAGTTGATCTTCACACCAGATAGCACAAAGCACATCTCTGCAAAGGGAAACAGGGCTGTGCCATGAAAAGGAATTTGCTGACCACTGTAATAGCTTCACCTCTACAGGAGTTAACCGCCTGTGGTCATGTTCTGATTCTCTTTTATATTTTTTTGTAGTTCTCTTTTTGTCTCCTCATTTTTATTTGCACAACGTTTTCAGGGTTCCACATTGTCTATGTGAACTTGCAGTATGTTTGAATTTCGTTATAAAGAGCTACTGGAGTCACAATCCAAGACAAACTGCTATTTCCTAGGAGGGTTTTTGACTTCTCAGTCTGTGTTTGCATTCCTCCAGGTGATGATAATGGGAAGAAGGCCAACAATCCCAACCACTGTAACTGCATCATAGACCAAATCTTCACAGGCGGACTACAGTCTGATGTTACCTGTCAGGTCTGCCAGTAAGTGCTTTTATTCCAATTCTGCTCTGGTTTGAAGCTGCATTCTCTCTGCTGCAGCAGTGTACTGAATTCTTTCTTGAGTATCAGTAAAGTAACAACAAAATTCCTGCAAGATGAGAACTGTTGAAATACAACAGCTGAATGCAATAAATTGCCAGTTAACTATCATATATTAAGAGATACCAACTATAGAAGGCTTCACAGACTTAGGATTGTAGATTTCTTACTACTTTTAAAAGGTGGATGATTTCCAAGATTGTGAGAGAAAGACTTCCCAGATCTCTTTAGTTCCAGAGGTCTGCAACTGTCGCTGCATTAGAAGAAAATTCTGATATGCAACCATATTTTCCTTCAGTTAGAAGCTGCAGGTATCTTCAGGACAGGTTTCCAAGAGGCTGATGTTAGCTGGTCTCGGGCAGCAGCAAGTGAATGTCTTACAAGAGTAAGAAAAATTGTGTTTGTTCTGCTGTGCACTGAGGCAAGCTGACTTCTCTTTCAAGATGTTTGGTGTCACCACAGTTCAGAAGTCAGAATTCCTGTTTTATAAACTTTTTTTTGGCTTGTATTCTTCATAATTACTCGCAGTGTCCCATAGGTGGGCAGTTGTGCTGTGCTTGATTTAATCTGTTTTTATTCTCGATTTCATGGAGAGATTTGCTGTAGGAGAAAAGTGTGAACTTACGTTCTTAGCTGGTAGAGCTGCAGAATCCTTGTAGTAAAACACTTGGTGTGTTATGACTTCATAGTAACTTGGAAGCAATTTTAATAAAAGAAATTCTCTTTTGAAAATTCACAAGCTTTGCACAAATGGAGACAGAAGGAAAAAAATAAAGGCAGAGTATTGTAGGCTTGGTGAGATCTCCTAGTCATAGTGTACTTTTACAAGAAAAGAGAACAACAACAAAACATAATGAATGCAATCAGAAAATGCTTCCACGCTAGGGGCTTGGGTCAGTGCAGAATACAATTCTGAGCAGCTTTCTCCATAGTCTAGCTGTTGGCTTGTCTTTAGCTGTCTTCTACAGAAATTTGTTTGAGAATGTACGCTTCTTGATGCGGTTACTCTGTGGCCTCTCAAATTCCAAATTCTACAAGATTGTCATTTGAAACTGCAAAACTTAATTCAGTGCAGTACTGTGTGACAAAAATATTTGGCCCTCTTTTTTAGTGCCTTTCAGCACCACCTTCCATGTCTTGAGCAGAGCACCAGCCTTCTGAACCAGTAGAGCTGTGTGTAACTGGTGCTGCTGCTGATGACTGGTAGAACAAACAAAGCATCTTTGTCTAAGTAACCCAACTGGATCACAAATAAATATATTTTGCATTGAAATACATTTCCTAGAACACAGAAAAGTAATGAGTTGTGGGAAAACACTCTGGAGCAGCTATATATATATATCTATGTGTGTATATAGATATATGTTTTTGTCATCTTTGAGTGCCCTCTAGGGGTGATGTAGATCCCATCGATCTTAAGAGCAAATATCTGGTTGGAGTGCACTCTCAAGTGAGGGAACCCCTTCATTTTATTCCTTCAAGTATGTATTAAACTCCTTTCTTTTTCACAGTGGCGTTTCCACAACGATAGACCCGTTCTGGGACATCAGTTTGGATTTGCCAGGCTCCTCCACCCCGTTCTGGCCTCTGAGTCCAGGGAGTGATGGCAGTGTCGTAAATGGGGAAAGCCATGTATCAGGCACCACCACTCTCACAGACTGCTTGCGAAGGTATGAATTGAGACAAATGTAATTTTAGTAGGGGAAAAAGAATTGGGCTCCATTCTCTTCTCCACAGGTGGCAGTGAACAATGGCAGCAAGTGATGCTTTGTCGTGGCATAATCCCCAAACATGTTATACGTATTTCAAGTTATGCACAAGGCAACATGGAAAAGGAATAGAAGAGCAACGGAGGGCCTAACAATGAGCAATCAAATCCAGTTGCCATGTGATGCAAAAAGATAATTTTATACTGCCTGCTGCAGGCAGTGTGGCTTTACATGGTTGAAAACAGTCGTGTGTGTCTCCATGTCATCTGAGCTTTGACCCTGGCCCTGGAGGGCTACAGGCACAGAGTGTCCTGCAGAACAGTTTGCAGCTGAGCACAGAAGTCTGTCTTTTTGCTTCAGAATTTCCAAATCATTGTTTTTTGGTTTTGAAAGCAGAAGATCTTTGCTGTCCATCTGAAAATTAACTGTCATGTTGAAGGAGGTGAATGAACGTTTAGCTCCTTTCTTAGTTGCTGATGCACTTCAGTGCAATCTGCCCAAGTAGAGCAATGATAAATGTCCAGTTGGGGTATCTGAACTGTAGCACTTAACGTGAATACCTCCAATGATGTAGAATGTGGATGGTGTGTGGTTTGTTTTTTTTTTTTTTAATTCTTTCCCCAAAATGTCACTTAAAAGCCATGAAAGCTGTTGAGGTGCTGGAAGATGCGAGTAACAGTGAAAAGTGATTTCAGCATGTGTGAAAAAGTCTGATCATATTGTGCATCCTTTTGCTTTTTAATGTATTTTTCAGGTTTACAAGGCCAGAACATCTAGGAAGCAGTGCCAAAATCAAATGTAGTGGTTGCCATAGCTACCAGGAATCTACCAAACAACTCACTATGAAGAAATTACCCATTGTGGCCTGTTTTCATCTCAAAGTAAGTTCACAGGGGGCAGACATGGCTCAGGATGTTTATTCCTCTTTCAGAGGGTGAGATAGAAGACGAGACCAGGAATTTATCTTTCACTGGCTCTTCTTTTATTATATCAATTAATATGAAGAACAAACTGAATGCTCAGCTAGATGTTCTATTAAGATACCATTATTTTGTCTGTAATGTAGCTTTGCAGTACATCTCTGGGAACCTAACAAGAATCTAGAACTGAAGTGGAAAGTCTAGTATGATACCTGGACCAGCCTAAAAGCCAGTCTCCACTAATGCTTATTCATTCTGTGCAGTAACATTTTTATGCTTCTACTCGAAGGATGCCTCAGAGAAAGCTCTGTGCTGAGGGGAGAGCATGCAGAGGTTTGCAGTGTGGAAGGATTCTTTTATCTTCCCAACTAATTCACTGAAGATTACTCTTCAGTATTTCCAATCCAAATTATGTCAGATGGGAGATATGTCATAGTTGGTGCCCTCAGCTTGTTAAGTCCTATGTGATTTATGTCTTAAATAAAAAGAGCATGACTGTGGTGCAAAGTAAGCATCTATCATAGAGGATGACTGTCATTCTGCATCAGCAAGCAAAGGGTCCTTGAAAAGCAATGCAGTGGGCCTCTGTGGGAGCAGCCATCACGTAATTGCATCTTTGATCTGCATGAGCTCTTCAGATGCAGACCTCAGGTCTTGAGCGTCTCCTGGGACAGAATGACGGAGTCCCATCATTGCTAGGCAGCAGCTGATGGTCACTGTGCTCAGCTCTTCCAGCTGCCTGTCTGGTGATAGTAGTATCAAGTAAACTACATAAAGGAAAGCAGTATTTTACCCCTGGCCGTGGCAACTAGAAACATTTTGAACAGCAGCCTTTGTGCTGTGTAACAGTGAAAGCTTCTATTGCTTCATTTTCCAACGTTTTTCTGTATCCTTCTTGTGGCTAATAAACTTTTGGATGATTTCTAGGCTTTGAACCCTGGTGAAACACGTGAGGAGCTCCAACAGTTTTGGAAATAGACCTTTATTTCATACTTGTCATGGCAAAGTAAATGTAGGGTTTTGCTGTAGCAAGCGATGTCTTTTCAGGTTCGTTTTCCAGCAGTCTCTAAGCTGGTTCTGTGCATTCATACTGGAAAACCTAATATTCTGTGTAACTATGGTGTCATTGTAGCACTGAGCAACTCATAAATTGTATTCAGGAAATGATTGTAGCTTGGAACTGCTGAATGTCATAACGACTCCATATCCAGCGTAGCAGCAATTTAAAATTGATTTTCAAATTTCGGCTCATTCATACAGAAGCTTGTTAATGAAAACATGGGATGCCACAGGAAGGTCTGCATTCATGAGAAGGGCTTGGTTCTGCTTTCCAGTAGAGAAAGGGTAGCGCAGGAGGGAAGAATTCCCACTTGTGTAACTTAGTGGTCTTTTAAGACTGTTTGGGACAATCATGCCTTCAGGTGGTCATCCTCACACATAACAGTGTTCTTCCCTCAGTTACATCTTCCATAGTAACCAAGGCAGTCCTCAATGTGATCAGCCAGATTAGTACCCCAAGTGGAATAGTCACACTGTTCCTTTGTTTTTCTGCTCTTCCTGCAGGCAGTTCCTGCATGGCTGCCTTGAAGTTTTAAGAGTTTTTAGCTGGCTGCTTGGCTTTTGATTTTGTTTATTTTGGTTTGTTTGCTGTTGAGAAAGAGTTTGGGGTTTTTCTTTTTTTCGATTCTTTTTTTTTTCCTTAGTGCAAAGTGATGGGCAAGAGGTGTAGGTGATTCTGCCCATTGGACGAGGTAGTATCATTATGCTGAACCCCCTTCAGTCTTATGCAGAATGTCTGAAGATGTTTTTGAAAATAAAGTATTCTTTCTGAGTGATTGTGTTTGCGTCCAAAATGCAAATTTCATTTCATGTTTTGAAGCAAAATTGAAACACAAAAGATAAGAATTCTGGAAGTCTTCCCTTTTCACGTCTGGATCTGTTGCTAGGGAATTGTTATGGCACCACGATTGGAAAATAATTAACTAGAAGTGTAAATAGAGCAGAATTTCTGAGAAACAGATAGGGAAGCTGCCTTTAAATAGAAACTCATTCATGTCTTTCTGTTATTTGTTCCCATTTCTATTTAATGTTCAATCGACAAGATGAAGAAAGGGCGGTGGGTACTGAGGCTGCTTTTGGCTGAGGGACAGGGCTCTTTTATGACCATATTCCATTTTTGCCATAATTTGAATTGATATTCCTGTGCAGGCTTGACTTGTGTTATTTGAGATGATTGGGTGGGTGGATTGAACGTGTGAATCTGATAGCAAGCTTTTACTGCCACCAGTTTTGTATGCTGATGTAGGCAGCAGCTGCAGTGCGTTTGAGTAGCGCACAGTGGAACTGAATGCTGCTCTGCTTAAAGGCTGTGTTTGCTGTCTTTTCGGTGTATTTTTGAACACCAGTTGGAAATGAATTTGTGTGGATACACACTAAGATAAACAATCAAATACTGTTTTATTTTCCTTCCACAAATAGTGACTTGTTTTTCTAGTAGAACATGTTTCAGCATTTACCTGGGGGATCCCTGTCCAGCCAGTTGGTAGAAGAAATCTGGGTGTCCCGAGCTGCTGACTGTGATCTGCTTTTGTGTACCTATGCTAAGGACATTTGTAATAGAGAGGCTTTGTCTGTCTCAAATGATAAAAAAATCTTCCACTTTGTCCCTAGCGGTTTGAACACTCAGCCAAACTGAGGCGGAAGATCACTACGTATGTCTCATTTCCACTGGAGCTGGACATGACACCATTCATGGCTTCCAGGTACGTACCAAGTTCTAAATCCCCCAGAGACCTGCATGGAACCTGACCAGTTCCATTCACATGCATCATGAACATCCCTAAATTGAGCCTATAGAGCAGTATGTATAATGGTACTTCTGGAAATGTGTATCTTTTCTTAGCTAATTTTAGATAAACTATTTTGTGTGTCAGAAAGGACTTCATACTTCAACTTTTTTTTTTTTGGTTAACACATGTTATGTTTTCTCTTGCATATTAAACTCATAGATTCAGATTCATTGTTGCTTCAGACTTTTAAGTTCTGTTCTCTGGTCCCCATGACCTGAGAGCCCACCTAGCAGTCATCCCATGTCCCAGTTGGTGCTCTGCAGTCTAGATGTAACCCAGTGCCCAGCTGGACATCTCTGAGGCTATAACAATCTTTCCTCTCTATTACTGTGCACATGCAAGCCTGGTTTGGTTGGTTAGTTTGTACCTTCACATTTTTTTTAAGAAGGCTTCAAGAAAAGCACATGGGTCAGGTTGAAACAGGCGTTTCTAATGAGTATTTAAACAAACAGGAAGGCTTCTCCCACCTCCCAAGTGGACATAATGTTTATATTGAACAAAAGTGTAAAGTTTTTCCTTCCATAAGGAAGAAATTTAATCAGCTCAACTAACGAGTATTTATCAGGTATTCCCTTCAAATATACAAGACTACATTTAGATTTAATTTGTATCTGAAGCAATGCAGAAAGCCCCAAAACATGACATCTCTGAATACAATATCTATTTGATACTGAAATGTTCATAGTAATTTCAGACTTTTTCCCTGAAGAAAAATAGATCCTTCTTCTAGGAGAGAAAGGAGAGCCCTGAAGCTCTGTTAAATACTGTTATATTAAGAATATATGGTTTGTTCCAGTACATTCTGGAGATTTGGAGACTTTTCTGTTCCTCTGTGGTGAATTCTCTATGGATAGAACAGGCTCTGCTGATGAAAGTTATCAAGCATAGTGGAATATAGAGGGGATAATCAGGAGGCATAGCTCAGTAATCTGAATTTCATCACCTACGAAATCAACAGCGTAATCCTATTGCTGCTGTCAAAACACAGAATGGATTTACAAGAGCCAGGATGATTGACCCATCAGAGGATAAGGGATTGATGTAATTAGATATTTTAGCAGGTGTAAAATACAAATTGTTTCTCAACCTTTTTTAAAGCTTTTTGGATAGGACATTTGACGTAAACAGATCTGTATTTGCAGCACCAAAGCCTTGACTGGCAGGAGAAATGGTGCTTCCTATGTAACGTTGCTGCAAGAACAAATAAAGCATCTTCAGCATCCTAATCAGCAGCCCTTCTCTGCTGCTAAGCAGCACTGTGCTTTCGATTTAGGACCTGGATTGAGCAAACAGGCTGTGTCATGTAAAGCCTATTTCCTGGGTTTGGGAAGCCACTGCTTTAAGTGACTGAATTTTTGTGTGTGTGTTGCAGTAAAGAGAGCAGAATGAACGGGCAGTACCAGCAGCCGACGGATAGTCTAAACAATGATAATAAGTAAGTGCTACATTCCATGACTCCTACTGTGAAGGGTGTAGTTGGCTTCTAGGAGGAGATATGCAGCCTGCTGCATGTCCTGCAGCGCAGAGCGCGTTACTGCATTTGACAGCACAGTAAGTCTGAAGTGTTGCAAAATAAAGCTTGGTTTGCCGTGATTGCGTTCCCTTTTCATGGGTTTGTGGCAGCTGATTTACTGGTCTGAAGATGGAAACGCCAGTAACTGGTTTGTGGACAAAATTAGCAGTTATGGTTCCGATGCCCGAAGGGCTGTGTGTTGCCTTGAGATATTCCTGTTTCTGTTGCACTAACAAAAACAAGTCTCAGAGGGCTGAAAGTAAGCTGTGATGACTTCAGTAATCAGGCTGGATTCTAGTCACAGTAACAAAGTGGCTGGGACAGGACTTGCTAAAGAATTTGAGGAGAGTAATTGAAACCAATCGACTTAGCTACATGGAAAAGGAGACTCTGAGACTAACTTGTTTAAAATAAGGTTGCAGGTTCAGTTGCTGCAGTCACGTGCTGATGTTGTGTATTTAAATTCCTCAATGAATTCCTCAGATTTCATTTAGCACTGGAAGTTTCATTAAGAAACTGGAATCATAAAACCGACAGTTATCTGGGTCTGTCACAGTTGTCACAGAAGCAGACACCAATCACGTGTGCTCCGAGTGGCCCTAAAGGAATTGACTCATCAGATACATGAAAGAAAACAGAATTGATCACTGTTGAGGTCTGCGCATGACGTAGGTTGAAGAAGTTGTTAATGAAGAAGATGATGAGGTGATGAGGTAACAGCAGAGGTGTCTGAGTTGCTGAGCATGCTGCGTACCTGTGAAGTGCTGTTGCAGTCCTAGAATCCTCCATGCAGGGGAGATGAAGGACTCCTCTCACAAGAGGATGACACAGGGACATCTGTGGCTCTGTGGGCACTCAGGAGCCATGCTGCAGCACTGCTGTCAAAAGAGCTCTGTAGATTTTGAAGATAAGTAGGACAGTATCAAGGGAGATTAGCGAGCTTATTTTACCATTGTGCAGCTGTGTTTGTTTGTAGGTTGGAGGAATAACATTGTAAGGAAAAGGTAAAGATTGGAGAATGTTCCAGAAAGAGCCATAAGTATATTTGTGGCAGGGAGCAAAATCTTAGAGCAAAGAAGTTAAAGGCAGCCTGATCAGTGTGTCAGTACCTTGCTTTGAGACATATGTCTGCTGGTTTTCAGGCTAGCGAACAAATGCACAGGAGCATCTAGAAGGCAGAAGCAGAGGCTGAGTATAATATAATATCTGGTAGACTTTCCAAAGTAAGGATAATTGATGAGTGTAGCAATTTATCACTGGAAATATCTGAAGATTGGCTGAACTGAAGACTGCCTCCTCTCGTACCCCTCCAGTGTTTTTTCTGGCTCACTGGAGTTAAGTAGTTCACTAGAAGAAAGCAGGTGGCTGAATAGTGGTCCTCTGTGGGGACGCATCAACTTTCATGTATTTTAGAAGAAAACTTTCAGTAGCTTGTATTGGTGAAGCTGCTGACTGTCATCAGAAGGGAATGCTGCAGTGGAGCAGGAAGAAAAATGTTCCCTTTCCCTGGGCAGAGATAGCCTCTTCCCAATCAACATTAAGAGCTGGTGTTTTATTTGATGGATCTGATGCTTTACTATTTCTGTATGTATTTATGAATGTAAGCTTTTACCTCTTCAAAATGTCAGTTATTTTTGTCTCTTTGATCCTTGTATTGATTGACTCTTTCCTGTTCCAGGTATTCCTTGTTTGCAGTAGTTAATCACCAGGGAACCTTGGAGAGTGGGCACTATACCAGCTTCATCAGGCAGCACAAGGACCAGTGGTTCAAGTGTGATGATGCCATTATCACCAAGGCTAGCATTAAGGATGTACTAGACAGTGAAGGGTAAGTGAACTGTGTGCAGTTTGTGGTGCCACAGCGTAAGAAGGACATAAAACTGTCAGAGAGGCCAAAGGAATTGGCCTTGATCCTTGTGAGTCCCTTCCAACTCAGGATATTCTGTGATTTGGTGATCTGAGGGAATCACTGGGGATTGGGATATATTTCAGGAATAAGGTTAGCTGAAAAAGTGAAGTCTTCATTCGGGCATTTTCAACCGTGGGCTTGCTACAGGAGAGATAAGCTTGTTTGGGTTTTGTTTTAATTATTCATGACATTTATGTTAATTCCTGCAGACACAGATGTTCAGCTTGCAATTTTTTAGACAGATTTTCCTGTTTTCCTTTTCTGAACTCCAACTGGGAAGTAAAAAAAAAAAAAGTCTCCTGTGATATCTGAATTTTGCTTTAGTCAAATCGTGTAATGTTAACTTACGCTCTGAGGTCAGCAGAAGAAGTAAGTTTCTCTTTATTGAATAACGAGATGGGCTACATGTCTGGAGGGAGCTGCCACAGGCAGTGAGAAGATCTGCAACACAGCCACTGTGCACATCTGGCTCATTATGAGCTGGTTTGGTCTCTGATCCGTTTCCCCTGTTCAGATGAGGGCTGACACCGAGCAGACCTCCACTGGTCTGTGCTCCACTGTGCAAAGGGAGCTCCATAGGAGTGGACCCAGAACAGTACAAATTGGAAAGCCCACAGATTGCTTTGTGGCATTTCAGGCAAGTTGTGCAGTGAGCCCATCAGTGTCTGGTGTGCAAAGAGAGCACAGAGATCAGTGTGCTGCCTGTTGGCTTACCTGCCTGAGGGCTGGATTCTGCTGTGTACAGTACATGTACAGTAATTAAGGACAGGAAGAGTTCTGTCCTGCTAAAACACCAGATTTGAGGACAGATTGAGACATACATGAGTCATGTTTGGTTGGGACACGTGAGTTTTCACCCACATGCCTGGTTCTTTCTGTTTGTCAGATAAATGGCAGACAGTTTGTGATATCCTAATGTCTGGTGCTCTGGTTATGGGAGTCTAAAGGAACAGTTGCATCTTAAAGCACTGCAGTTACGTGCTGTGCCGTGATGTGTTGGATGGATGAGCATCAACACTGTCCCATCTTCCAGAGTTCTAAAGTTAAGGTTCAAACAGCACGAGGGTTTGATGGACAACTGTTCCCTTTGCTGAGTCACTGGTGGAATTGTTTCAGCTGCCTTCTCCTGTGGGGAGCTGGGAGTATTGCTTCAATTTGAAAAGAACAACAGCATTAATAGCTCTCATTTTTAACAGCTGCATCCATGGAAATACTGATCTGCTACGATGTGCTGCACAAAGCTGAACCTGTACCTCTGCTTTCTTGCAGATATTTGCTGTTCTATCACAAACAGTTCCTGGAGTATGAATAGCCTTATCCAGCAGCTTGTCAGATATAAACAAGGAAGAAAATAAGCAAGCCTTCTGAATCGACACACAAACCTACCTGAAATAAAAAGACCCATTAAAAAACAACTAGCACTGAGCTGTAACAGGACCTACTTGACACTGGCTCCAAGCCTGGCCGAGTGAGAAATGAACAATGTCCACCGTGTGTGCGGTCCCACAAGGACAGCAAGGGGGAAAAAGGAGGCTGCAGTCAGTCACTTATCAGAGGAAAAATACAATGAAAGGAATGCTCTGGGTGGGGGAAATGGGAGCAGAGGAGTCCGGGCACTGGTACATCTCCTATGTTCCTCCAAAACGTGTGTGGGAAGGCGAGGGGGTGTACTCTCATCTCCATAAAGCATCTTCTCCATTGGTGCTTCAGCTCCAACGACCAATCATATAACAGTTAAAATTTAAAAAGAAAAAAAAAAAAAAAATCCAAGCCCATTTTTTATGCATATGGATCTGAAAGCAGTAGAGTGGAGGAGGAGGGAATGACACAACTAAAGGACTTTGCAAGTATCTTTTTATTTGTGAATTTTAGTTATTAAATAAATACAGTATGAAACTATTAGGCTCTTTTTTTTCCACCAACAAAAGAAATCCTGAATTGTGGAACTGAAGCTACAATACAGACAGGTTTCCAAGCATGCCTGCTTGCACAGGTAATGTTCAATGCCATCGGACTGCTCATGCAAAGCATCAGCACAGATTCGTTTCTGTTTGAGCCCTTTGTTTTGTTTTCTATAAATAGCTATTTTCTTAATTTTTTTCCTTTTATTCCCTTTTTTTTTTTTTTTTTTTCCACAAGAATGAAATTCATAAATGCAACCATCAGTAAAAATGACTGAATCGCTGTGTTTATACTGTAAGAGTGGTCTGGGTTCTTTTATTTTTCTCAATGTTGTGGACGCTTGAATTTCTCAAAGTCACTTGTTCTGTTATTGCTGCTTTTGGTTGATGCGGTTTTGGTTTGGTTTTGGTTTTTTTTTTCCCTGTTGCTTTCCAAAGGCGTGTATCTGTGTGATACTTGAAAGAAGCTCGGTATTGACAAATGTACCATCTGTTGGAAATGGTTGCTGCTGGGGGCAGCAGTGAGCGATAGATCAGCTGCTATTGAGCACTTCTGCAGTGCACTGGGTTTTTAAGTAAACAACACGTTTTCCTGGTATGTGCTAGGCTGGTATTGGTTCCTTGTACCCTCCCACATGTATTAACTCCTCGCGTGCTCTTCTCTTTGCAGCCTCCCTGTCTGTGCCCTTAGCTCATAGCAGCTGGTGCACCAGCTTGCTTTTGCTTTGTCACAAGCGCAGTTTTGTTCCCTTTTCTCTCCCATTTAAAGCAGCTCGGTGGCCCGTCTGGATAGCAGCAGTGACTGCTGGTGTGCTCTGTCTTGCTCCCAGGAGGCCGGGCTGCGGATTGAATTGCAGCCCATGAGAGAAACCATTCAGAACACAGAGCTAAAAAGAGCAAAAATAGCATTGCTCTTTCTTCCTTACGGAGCCTGGAGAGAGCTGTATTGAGGGTTAGGCATCGCATCCATCGGTGTAAGGGCCCTACTGAAACGAGCCTGAGCCCTGTGCGTGTATCCAAGCAGCCAATGCTGGACTTAAATGCAGCAGTTACAAACGTGGATGTGTTTCATCTTTTAGATCTGGTGCTCCAGAAATGGCTCTGGGGGTCTGACCTGCGTGAGGGGTGCGAGGCGGGCAGCAGAGCAGCAGGCATCGGAGGAGAATCAGTGAAGCCCACTTTGTTTTTTTCGATGAGCATCTGCCGAGAGAGAAGCCACACAAAAGGATGCTGGAACTGCAACTGAACTGCACGCAGACCAGAGAGCACGAGGTGCTTCGGTACAGCGCGAGATTGCTGCGACAGCTTGCAGGAGGGAAGGGAGAAGCAGCCGCTGATTGAAGCTCCCTGAATAGCAGCACAGCAAGCAGCCCGTGTGGGAGCACTGATCGCTACGGCAGCGATGGCGTGTGCTGGTTTCGTAACCCGTCTCCCCTATCGGCATGCTGGAAATAACGCCGGGTTGTAATAAGATGTAACCCGGGTGCTCTTGTCACCGATGAAAAATGGCTGGAGAAATGCAGATGAACGGTGCAACCCGCAGGACGGGGGGGCCTCCCTCCCTCCCTCCCTCCCTGAGCTGGGCACAGCACTGTGCAGATGCTCGGCGACGTTTTCTGCTGCCTTTTAATAATGCAGCAAGCTTGCAGAGGGAGCCGAGGAGCAGCCCTTCATTATTCCCATGGCTGCAGCCGCATCCCCGCCTGCTCCCGCTGCCGGAGGAGCAGTGCCACCGCGCGGCTGAGCCCCAATGCTGCTTTCTCTGTTGTGCTGGGGCTCACGGGGGCTCACGGGGGCTCTCCATCCACCCTTTAGAAACAGACTGCATAGGGATAAGGCCAGCTAAATCAGCCTCATTTTTCACCCCCACCCCCCCAACCTCTCTCAGCTGTTTGGAGCTCTGCAGGTGGCTTTCAGTGGGAGATGGGGAGTGAAGGAAGTTTCAGGACTCTGTTTTGGTTTCAGGAGCACAACTCCTCTGTATGAGATGCTGTTCTCTCTCCCCAAGTCCCTCTTTGGGTTGTACCCTTCTGCTTCCAGCAGTAAATCAGCACAGGTTGTTGGGGAAGCAGAGAGCATTTTCCTCCTTGATAAAAGTGGAAGAATGGCTGCTGCTGTACAAGCAGCACAACCCCTCCTTATGGCTCTCCCATACACAGCCTTTGCCTCAAACGCTGAGGAGCAGCCACAGGGCTCGTTCACTACAGAACGGGGAGGCTTCTCTGCAGAGCTCTGAACATCACTTTTAGGAGCACGTTGGCCATGCAGCACGGTGCTGCTGGGCTGATCCCACATTGCTCCCCAAGTGCTGCCCACTGCTGCAGCCATCGGCCCTGCTGGGGCATTGGGGCTGAATGCTTTGTGCTGAGGTGATGAGGTTTTGTTTCAGCACAGAAAGCTCGCTGTGTTACAGAGAAGCAGCGGAAGAGATGACTGAAAGCTGAGGTTGCTGCTAATGCTGAAGTATCTCCTGCTCACACACAGCGATGGCTCCGTGCAGCACAAAGCAGCTGGAACATGGCTGTCAGTGGGATCTCGTTGCTAGAGGGACAGCTTTCCATGCTGCTGGTACCTAATGAAAACTGGAGCAAAAGCAGCATTGCGAGGAGCTGCTTCAACCCCCCTGGGATGCTCTGGCTCAGAGTCAGTGCCTGTAATTCCCACGTGGTGCCAGGGTTTGACTGCTGGCCCCACTTACAGTGCCTTGCTGATACAGGAATGCTGCCAGTGTGGCAATCCATTGGTTTCTCCCAGTTCTCCAGCATCCAACTGCTCTATCTAGGAGCCTGCGTGTATTCTTACTGTGGATTTGACCAATTTGCTCCCTGTTACCTTTGCTGATAACTCTATTTATATTTCCAGGTGGGGAGGCCACGTCTGATGGTGAGGAATGTTCCCCTCCTGCTTATCAGGGTTGGAAGGAAGGAGCTGGCTGTGGGTGTGTGCGTTCCCTGCTTCCTGGGGCACAGATTTTGGCTCAGGGGCTGCTGCCCTCATCCATCGAGCTGGGGCTGGAGGAGGGTTGGGAAAGAAGGCTGGGAGCTGAGCACCAGCTGAGGATCAAAGGAGGGGAAGCTGAAGTGGTGCAGAATGTGAGCAGTGCCCAATGGGGGGAGTGAGGAGCTCACCACAAGTGGGGATGAGGAACTTTGGGTCAATGGAAAGGATGTGAGGGGCTGATGGAGGCAGAGCAGGAGCTGAGGCCGAGTGCTAACACAGGCAGAAGTGCTGTGCAAGGTTGGAAGGGAGCTGGGGGCTGAGGAAGGCTTTAGTTCGAACAGAAAAGGCTGAAGGATTTGGTGGGGGGGAACCAAGGAAGAACTGAGGATGGATAAGAGTAGAGGCAGAGCTGAGGCTGAGCGAGAGCAGAGGCTACAGGTGTTGGTGGGAGGCTGAGGTGGGTTTGGGGCTGTGGAAGTACCACGTCTATCAGGGTGGGAGGACCAGGCTGTAAATGCAGCACCGCACAAATCTCATCCCACCCCCAAAAAGGAGGAGGCCGAGAATTGCCACGTTGGTTGCCGGAGATGGACTCAAGCTTTGCCCTGCTTACCAGCCATAAGGCAAAGAAAGGCTGTCACTGCACCTTCAGCCTCCCATTGCTCATTCCACTTATCATGGGTTCCTCGTGGCCCTGGTGCTCGTGTGCTCTGTGGGTGCATTGCAGCAGCAGCTGTGCTGTGCTCATCCTGGTGCTGCCTGCCTGCCTTAGTCCTGAGACATGAAAGAAATGCATAGCAGGGCACAGAAGGACTGTATCTGCTCATGGTTTCTCCAGCTGTTTATTTTCCCATCACCAATTCGTGCATCTGATGACACTCCCGTGTATTCTTTCAAGTCTCAAGTTCTGGTCTAAGAAACTCAAGGCCTTCAATCTCCTCTTGAGAGTCGTTTCTCACCAAGCAAAAGCCCCACACCTCCCTTTAGTGAGAACTTAGTTACATGCACTGAACCCGCAGTTTTCCATAGCAGCTTTTGAGCATCACCGTTCCCAGTTCTGTCAGGCAGCCCCACCAGCAGCAGACCAAAACTCAGAGCACTTCAGAATCTTCTCAGCCTGGGATGGCTTTTCATATCAGAACCCCATTCCAGCAGTGCCCAACACAGCTCCTCTATTCTTGCATGTGAACAAAAGCTCAGTTAAAGGCGGAAGATGACAGTGTGGCAGAGGCAACGGCTGCGCATCGATTCCTTCGGCGGAGGCAAAGTGGTGCTGATGGAGGAGCTGGGATGAGCAGCCCCTGACCGGGATGCACAGAGGTGCCCACAGAGGTCGGGCAGAAGGATGGAGTCACTGCTAACTGGGAATTCGGGTGAGTGGAAGAGAACAGTCTGTGGCCTACAGCCCTTGTGCAGAGGCTGTGCTTTGTCCACCCATCCTGGTGGAAATGGGTGCTGGAGGCAGAGGGTGAAGCAGCTGTGGTCCAGCAGCACGGGGAGCAGCCCTCCTTTCCGGCCCCGTTCAGGAGCGCTCCCCGCAGTCACACCATGGGTGTCTTCTCTTGTGAAGGGGAACATATGATTTTGAAGTGGCCATCATTGGGGCTGGGGATCGCCCCGGCACTGCCCGTGCTGCATATCCCAGCGTGAGAGGCAGCAGCTCGTTCCCCTGCATGGCAGGAGGGGCTGTGGCAAGCTTTGGTCTCCTGCACAGCGGAGCCGTGGCCGGGGAAGCAGAAGCCGCAGGTTTCCACCGGCTCTGAGACTTTGCTGCCCTTGGATCCCTCACCGACGCTGCCTGCTTCCACCAGGTGATCTGCAGATAGAGGCATGAAATTCTGCAAAGCTGCACCACAGCCTGCAAGGAGGCAGTGCTGGAAGCGCAGAGTTTAATCACATGTGCTGCTGCTGTGCTTGAAATGCGTCGTCCGTGTTTGTCCTGCTGCCCCAAGAGCAGAGGGGTAAATGGGAAAGTGCCTAGGGCAGGAAGGCTGCAGGTGTAGGGCTAAAGCAGCTGTAACATTTATAATGTTACATGCCAGTTGTCTTAAGTGCTCCTTTTGCACTGTGTGCAAATGCAGTGGTGCAGTGCTGTACAAGACACAGGGGCTGCTGGCTCGAGGGCCACGCAGCACTGCCTGGGTTGGTGAAGTGCTCTGCTCTGTTATCTGAGCTCTGATAACCAAGGTTGAGCACGGGGTATTTAAAAGCAGACAGGAAATCCCTTTTCACCTCTCAGCTGCTCTTAAAAGCAAAGGCTGAACAACACAGCATCCTCAAAGTCCTGATCCTTCCCAGGCTGCGCGGCCCATTGCTGGGTTTGTTCCCTGCCAGCCCTGTGCACAGCGTGGCTCTGCTTTCAGGTGACAGCCACCCCCGGCTGCCCATCTCCTCCCCGTGCCCCCAGCACTCACCTTTGGCAGCGTCCTCCCGGCAGTGGCAGGTCCCAGTGCTGGCCTGGCAGGAGCCCACCTCTCCCTTCCTCCGCAGGTGTGTCCAGCCCAGCACCAGGGAGCAGATGAGGGCGCAGAGGCAGAGCCCCAGCAGTAGGTACACCACCAGCCATGGCTCCTGTTCCACACAAAGCTTCTGCTCCAGTGCAGCTGCAGGAGGTGATGCTGAGATCAGGGCAGCTGGCGGGGAGTGGCTGGCGAGCAGAGATCCTGTGGGGCAGACAGAGAGCAGAGGGCAGAGAGGCACAGAGCAGAGTGCCCAGAGCTGTGGGTGCCCCATGCCTGGAGCTGGTGGGGGGGGGCCGCCAGCCCACAGCAGAGGTGGGACTGCGTGGTCCCTTTCAACCCAACCGTTCTCTGATCTTTAGGGACCACCATTCCAACCCACATCATCCTATGATTCTCTGATCTTTAAGCTTTTTTCCAATCCAAAGCATTCTCAGATTCTGCAAAACCTTTCTGCTGTGTTGCTCACGCTGTCAGCTTTTTGATAGGGGAAGGATGCTAACAGCGTTAATGAACTCTGCTTGGAGAGAAGCTGGAAGCAGCCCTGCAGCTTGCATTTCTCGGGGCTGGCAAAGGAGATCTTTTCAACCCCAGTGTGGGACTTGCAGCTCACCCAGGTGGGAAATGCAACAGCTGCATGGACTGCAGCCACACCCTGTATCAGGACAAAGGAGCTGTGCTTGCTGCCTCTTCCATCCCATAAACTTGCACCTCTTCCACCTCTCATCCCCCGGCTTACCTCCACATGCTGCATCGCACTGCTTGGGGTGCTGCCCACAAACTGTGCTGCAGTTGATGCATTTTTTCACCAGCTCGTCGTAGTAGAAGCCAGCTCTCCTGTTACAGACTGCAGACTCTGCAGGAAGAGAAAGAGAGGAGCAGAGCTCGCTCTCAGCACATCCGTGGCCCACTGGGGAGGGATGGGGCCATGCATGTGGGTTTGTATGCAGGGTTTGGGGGCAGTGTGCCTCTGCTCCCCTCCCCTGCCATGCAGAGCTCACAGTGCAGCTTTGCACACCTCCTGATTGAGTTTATCATTACATACATAAGCTGCACCTGATGTGTCCCTTCATCAAGTGACAACTGTGGGTTATTGCTGTTAATGCAGCTCCAGAAAGGCTTCATCAGACCCCAGGAAGGAGTAGTGCAGGGACGTAACAGAATTGGGATTGGAAGGGCCCTATCCCCTTGACTCCTGTCCTTAGATATTGGTCAGCACTAATCAGATCCCTCTCAAGACTTCACAGCCCAGGGCTCTCAGCCTTTCCCTCTGTACTCCAGGCCCCCACCGTCTCTGCAGCCCTCTGCTGGGCTCTCTCCAGCAGTTCCCTGTCAGCCTGGGGCTGGGATCCCAGCCCTGGGCTGCAGATGCAGGCTCCTCAGGGCAGAGCAGAGGAGAGGAGCATCTCCCTCACCTGCTGGCCTCACTGCAATGCACTGCAGGGAACCATTGGTCTCCTGGGCCACCAGGGCACCCTTCCGGCACACAGCCAGCTGTTGGTCAACCACTGGTCGCCCTGCTGGCCACAAAGACGCTCAGCTCTTCCCTGCAGTGCCCTTCCCAGCAGCTCAGCCCCAACCTGTACTGATGCATGCAGTTATCCCTCCCCAGGTTACAGGGCTCAGCACTTGCCCTCATTGAACCTCACGGGGTTCCACTCTGCCCAACTCTCCAGCACACGATAACACGGACAACTCTCTGCTGGACTGCACCGAGCTGCTGCCAGAGCCCACTGCTGTGTTCCCCAGCACTGTGGGGTTGCAATTCAACGCCCCACTCACCACACAGCGCCGTGCACCTCCATACAGCCGAGCGCCCGCACACGAGGCTGCAGGGGATGCACACGCACAGGAGGCTGTCCCAGTACTGCTGGTTGGTGCAGTTGTTCACTGTTGGTTTTCCCAGGCACGTCCCATCCATGGCTGTGAGAGGCGAGGGAAACGTGTGCGGGGTCGGTGCGCCCTGCGCTGAGACCTGTGCAAGGGAACAGCCATAGTGACCATCGGTACCAACTGCTGAATCGGTTTGTAAGTCTAGAACGTTCTGAATTCCTCTGTGGCCCTGGGGCTGCTCCTGCCGCCCTGCACGTAATTTCTGACATCTCACTTTGGTGTGTCAGCATCATACCGAAACCCACTTCTGATGTGTCGCTTTTTTCTAAGCAGCAGAAAGAGAGGCGTCCCTCGGGGGCAGCTCTCAGCAGCACACGGGGGCCCCGAAAGTAGGAGTGCTTCTGCTATTCCTCTCTCTGTGGCTGTGCTCAGGGCTGGGGAGAACAAAGGGATGTGATGCTGATGGAGACATTGGTGGAAGCAGCAGAAAAGCTCAGGAGGGATGAAAATTTAAAGGATGCTGTATCCCTGTAAGGGTTTCGTTCTTAGCAGCCGTTTGCTGATGTGGGCACCCACATCCCACTGTGGAGGCACAGCTGTTTCCTGTGGGTCGGCTGCTCTGGATATGGGGAGCTGAAATGTTTGAGGCTCTGACATGCAGCACTGAAATCTGTGCAGTACCTTGGCCGGGGCTGCTGCTTTCATGGGGACACAGTTTGATTTCGGTATAGAAATACCCCTGTGCTCCAGGAGGGGTCTGTGTCTCTGCAGTGAGATACAGCCCCTGTAGTCCCAGTTGTTCCATCCACATTGCTGTGAGCTGGCAGATAGCAAAGTCTGCAGCACAGCATGGCTCAGGCCTGCACTCTCCTCTAATGCACTTTCAGGACTTTTTGTCCCCCAAGAGATGTCTCCCATGGATGGAGGCGAGCTGAGCGCTGTCCTGCAAAGCCAGGCCATGCATCTCCCTGCACACACCCAGCGCCCAGCCTCCATCCAAAGCATCATGCGACCATTCCAGCCCCACAGCACCAACCATCCCCACTGCCCCACAGTGCTCTCCTCTCCCTTCCAGCCCCTGCAAATGCAGCCCCCAGGCCAGCAGCCCCACCGAGGGTAACTCACGCTCAGCTCTCCCGCAGTGCCTATTGTCTCCCGGCTGCTGCCATCGTGCTGCCAGCTCCGGCCCTGCGCACTACTCTGCAGGTTTATAATTAGAGGTAGATTTGATTAATGCCTGGGCCATGTGTTTCCTGGGGCTTCCCCTTATCCCTTCGATGCAAATTGGCCACGCGCACAGCGCAGTGCATTGGCTTCTTGAGCTGCTGAGGGCTCAGGGATGGGGGGGAGGCACTGTCACCAAGCACAGAATGGGGATGTCCTGGTCCTGGTCCTCGTAGCAGGGAGAGGTCCCATGGGGTATGCGGATCTGCAGCCTTGGCATCACTCATCTTCATGGGAGCTCTTCTACCAGGGGGAACAGAGCAGAGCTGCATCAGGGGAGGGCCGGGTTGGAGGTAGGAGGAGGCTCTGTGCCAGAGGATGATGGGCATGGAACAGCTCCCAGGGTGTTGGGCTCAGCCCCACACTGCTGGAGCTCAGGGGGCATCAGGGCACTGTCCTCAGACATCAGGTTTGGGTTTGGGTGGTGCTGTGTGGAGCGGGATTGAGATTCCATGATCTGTGTGGTTCCCTTCCAACTCGGGATGTTCTGTGATTCCACAGTTCTTCTGCTGAGCAAAACGGACACCCTGGGATGGGCAGCTGGCACTGTGTTGTTGCTTTCCCAAGTTTTGCAGAGGAAAGGAGCAGCGATGTGAGCACGGGGCTGTGCAGCCAGAAGGATGGCACAGTGCACAGTGCAGGTGGGGAGGAGCAATGCTCCCACCCAAGGGTATCCCCACACTCCATGGGGTCTCTTTAGAAATAGCAAACCAGGCTGGGCAGCTGCTCTTTTCCCCTTTTTCCATTGATGGAGCATTGATTCCTGCCAGTTTCTCCCTGTTTCCCACAGCACTGCAGCAAGCGGCGGTGACTCAGCTCAGCCCGGGGGATGGTTCTGCAGAAGCAGCAGCTGGAGGGGAAGGAAGGAGAGATACCTGCTACTTTCTATAAACATCAGTGGGGCAGCATCAAGGGTTTTCCGTTCAGCACAAAAACTCCTGCCCTGTGTGACTGGGGCCGTGAGCTGGTGGGGTTGGTGTTGGTGGGATGGAGCTCATCGCCCATGGCAGAGAACGGTGCAGGGGACAGCTCTGCTGGGAGCATCTCATGTCAGGATGGGCGTCCCTGGGGAAGCGCCTGCTGCACGAGTTCCCATGGATCTCCTGCTCTGACTCCAAAGCAAAATCTCAGTCAATGGGCTGCGTTCCCCACCATGGGATATCGGAGGTGAATCTGCTCAGAGAGCAGAGCAGCCCAGCACCCCACGGCTGCGTGCAGCCTGCATTGAAGCTGCAGCAGGGAAGCTGTGCGCGTATCACAGCTCTGCACGTGTGGCTGATGGTCAGGGTTATGGTCAGGGTGAGAGCTGTAGGAGGGAAGCAGAGGTACACCTGGGAGACAGCAGCTGCATGGCTGAAATGATGCCATGGAGCCTGGGGAGGAAAACGCGCCCTTTGCTGCACATCCCTGTGGTTGTTCATGCTGCAGCCTCAGCCCCTGAGCTCGGTGCTCCAGGAGCCCATGGATTGCCCACCTGCAGGGCTGGCAGCAGAGGAAAATGTGATGTTGGCACTCTGAGTGTGGCAGAGCCAGGCCTGGAGCTATAGCCACATCTCTGCAGCTCTTGGGACTTCGCAGGGGAAACCTGCCTCTGCAAATAGCAGCAGGACACTTGCAGTTTCCACTCTGTGTGCCCTCAAGAGGGAAGTGAGAAGCACTTGGGGGTGCTTTGTCCCTCCTCAGTGAGCAGAGGAAGGCCCTGCAAGCTCAGCTTTAAAATTCTCAGCTGGTGCTGTGACTGGGACCTCACTCCCTGGTCGAGTACCTCCAAGCAGCACTGGCCCTCCTGTGGCCTCTGAGGTGGCACACGGCTCTCAAGTGCTGCCAAACACCAGGGCCCAGAGCAATGCTTTCCTGGGCTGTTTTGCTCAGGACTTGCTGCTTTCTGCATTCCCTGTGCTCACATAGGAATGGACCTTGGCCGAGGCATTTCTTGCACACATGCACCCTGTGAGATCCAAAAAAAGGCTGGAAGGGGGGAGGAGGAGAAGGGGAAGAGGAGACGTTTGGAACCGAAACTGAGCAGAGCACAGATGGTGCCGAGCTCATTTCTTTCACCCTGGCTCCCTGCAGACACCTCTCGAACGGCCGTGGCCACGATGCGGGCGGTGCTCCGCGCATCCCCAGGGGACGCCGCTCCGCGACCACAGCGGCACAACAGCCCACAGCCGCTCCTTCTGCTGAGCGGCTCCGTACCGCCACCCGCAGCCGAGAGCCCTCGGGGGGACGCGGGGGGGCGACAGGGCGAAGTGCTGCTCCGCACCGGGAGGTGGCAGCCTCGGTTCGCTCTGTTCCGCGCTGCGGTTCCCGCAGCCCCGCAGCCCCGCAGCCCCGCAGCGCACACCGAAGCGGGAGGTTCCGCAGCCCACGTGCGGCTCGTTTTGCATCACGGCCTCGTTCTGCTGCCGTCGCGTGGGGGCATCGCCATAAGGATGCTCGGAACCCATCCGCGTCTCCGTGCCGCGGGGTCTGACCCAGCAGCTGTGTTGGGCGCCGTCCCAGGGCAAAAGTGCCTCGCCAAAACCCGATGCAGAAGAGGAAGGTTACCAAAAATCAGGCTGGCTCCCCAAATCTGGCTCCATTTGGGGTAAGTGTTCCCTGTCCCAGTGCTGTCACAGAAGCACCGTGGTGCATGCCATGACCAAAGCACCATCGATGCGTGCAGCCTTTTCGTGAGCAAATCCTTACCATTGCCCCGTCCCACACCCAGCATTCAGGGGGCCCCATCCCGACAGCCCCAGCGAAGGGCCGTTCCCTGCACTGGGCCGAGGGTGTTGCAGGAGGAGGGCTGCTCCTTGCAGGAGCAGGCTTGCAGGATGCAGAGTTAATGCAGTTAATTTTTAATGCTGAAAAACCCTGGGGAAATTCCATGGGGCTGGAGAGAGGCCAGCGGGAGCCCAATGGGTAAAGGGGATAAAAGGGCCGACCCTGGGAATTACAGAGCAGGTAGGGCTGATGGCGATCCCCGGGCAAATGATGGGCTGGGTAACTGGGGACAGTGTCAGCCCAAAATTAGAAACAAAAAGTATAATTAAGGTCGTTAGTTCGGTTTCATGGATGGCAGCGCCTGTCAAGTGAGGCGGCTCGGGGGTTGGCACGGCTCTGGGCTGGCGGATCGCTAATTGCACGCTGCCTAACGACTGTCTGCAATGCAGCTCATTGACGGCCAGGTGATGTTTCCCTTTGTAAAAGCTGCATGATGTGGAGTCACCGGAACACACCTGGGGGCAGCCGAGGGGCTGTGCGTGGGGTGTGCCCTGTGTGGGGAACATCCCTGGTGCTGATGGGGACAACAGGCTGGTGAGCAGCACAAGAAGGGGATGTGATGGGGATCTGCTCTGCCCGGGCACCCAGTCAAAATCTGGGGGGAACAAAAGCGTCAGACTTTCCCCACTGAAGGCAGGAAGCAGCTGTGGGATATGGTCCCTCGCAGCCTGACTGGGAGAGTCATTAACCATTGGCCCAGTTTTAAGAGGAGGGTATGAACTCGCACTGACTGAATGAGAGGAAATCTCTACTTGCTGGGATGTGGTTTAACCCAGCTCCTGGGCTGTGTGCATGTGTGCAAAGCAGGGGCTGTGCAGGACCCTTCCAGCCCTGTGCATGCTGCACTCTGCTCTTGGCTACAGCAGCTGCAGCTGAGCACTGTGTGTTTCTCCCAGACGTTCATGTGGCTCCTTTGGCTTTCCCAATGGGAAGGCTGGGTGCAGGCTTCAAGCCACCTGGGGGCTTTGCTCCATCTGTGAGGCTGTTTTCACCCACGCACATTTCCAAGCAGCAGTTTTCCTGTGTTAGATGCATGGTTTTGCACGCTGAGCCCTCCCCTGTGCCCTGGGCATCCGTCCGTCTGGCTCCATGTAATGATGGCCAAGTGGAGGTGTGGGGAGACGGGCTGCCCCGGGTCATGCATGCAGAGAAGAGCTCTTCTGGATGCTCCTTGGGCCATGTGTCCCACATCCCCATCCCACTGATGCCCTCACATTGGATGCTCCTGGTAGCACCTCCAGGCAGTGATGCAGCTCTCCTTTGTGCTGGGCATCCCGGTGCCACTGAGTGCCTTCCAGGAGCAGGAGGGCATTGTGCTGCCCATCCCAAAGCAGGACCTGGTGAGTAACACCTCTTGCTTGTTTACCTGCTGCTGGGGCTCACTGACTCACGCAGCTCCTTCCCCTTCTGCCACTGCAGCTCCTGACGAATACTTTCCATTTTCCTATATTACTTTAATTGCCCTACTTTGGGAAAACTGCTCCAGACCAGCTCTGGGCTGCCATGCCCCAACCGAATGTCCCGAGATGAGGATGGTGGGGACATGGCACGCAAAGGAACACTCTGTGCCATGGCCGTGCCCATGATATGGTCACGTAGGAAAAGTCATAAGTGATGGATTCTCAGCAGCCCTGCTTGCTGCACACGGCCGAGGCAGTGCAGCTGAATGCAGACTGACAGGTTCACGGAGAGGCCCGTCCTGTTCTGTGGGATATTTGGAGAGCTGCAGCCAGCCCAGCACCAGCCCCAGCATCACCAGCACCAGTAGCACCAGCAGCACCAGCCGCATCCCCACAAGCTGTCAGCCCTGGCGCCAGGTCACAGCCCCGAGCCACCATGAACTGGGCTGCACTGCTGGGGACAACAACCCCATGTCCTGTGCTGCCCAGGAAATCACAGCCCCTGATCTGCCTCAGGGACACACGGTGTTCCCTGCATGGCATCTGGGGACACAGCAGCCCCCTGCAGTCCTGCACCCCACAGTCATCCCCACTCCGTTTGGGATGCATGAGGTGTAGGGTGCGCCATGTCCCCATGGACATCGTGGGATGAAAGGAGGGCTTGGGGGCAAAAGAGCTTTTTGAGGACACCATCTGTGCTCCGAGGGGCCGTGTTGGTAAGCACGCATGGTGATGGCATCAGGGATGCAAACACAGAGGGCGTTGCTCCTCGCACGGCAAAGGGCCGTGTGTGTTCTGCTGCGCTGGGATGAGGAGGAAGCTGAGAATCGCACCCAAAGCAGCAAAGCGTGGCACGGCCCCCCAGGAGCACTGCGAGCAAGCAACGCTGGCAGGAGAGAGAACGATGATTAAAGCAGCCTTTGATGAAGCCCCAAATTAATAAAGCAGCGAGCCATCGTGTCGCTCTGTATTTATTGGAGGATGAAGGCGCGGAGCCGGCGCGGGGACCCACATCAAACAGCGGGGCAGCGCCGGGCGGGGATCGGCGGCTGCGTCCCCGTTCTGTCCCCATCCCCAGCCCTGCTTTAGGGCCCTCACCGCCACCAGGGCACGTGAACGCTCTGCTCTGCATCGGGTCACAGCACGTTGGGCAAACAGAGGAGATCCTGGGGGCCCCAGGGCGGTGGCTGCACCCTCATTCCTTGCTTTTGTCCCCGCTGCCGCACATTGCGGAGCGTTGGCTGTGCCCCCATTGGGGTGTCCTGGAGGTCGGGGCTGTGCCTCAGGTTGGGGACATCGTTGGGGCGAATGGGTGCGTGGCACTCCGTGCGGTACGGCCCCGTACCGCTCCGCCTGGGGGGGGGGGGGGGGGGGGGGGAACCTTCATCGCCGGAGCGTGCGGGCACGGTGCGGAGTCAATATGGGGCTGAGGGGTCACGCGGGGTGGGAGGAGTCCTGGCACAGGGATACTTATGGGGCGGAGATGGATTCAGTGCGTGAAGGCGGTCCATTGCAAGGGGGGTCGCGCCCGGCGGGGGGCAGCGCGCAACTCCACGCACAGCGCAGGGCCCCACACCGTCCCCCCCCCCCCAGCGAGGCCCGGCCCCGCCCCCAGCTGTCAGCACCCCACCCTCCCCCACGGCCGGCCGGGAGAGGAGGAGCCCACAGGCGGCGCGCCGCGCCCTCCCCTCTCCTTGCGACCCATTGGCTGCGACGGCCTTTTGTTACCGTCGTCTTCCCTCCGCTATTGGTGAGAACCGCCGTCCGTCAGCGCTGTGGCACCGCCTCCTTCCCGCTGGCTCCGGAGGTGGAAACTTTGGGGGCAGCGCAGCGTCGGCCCCGCTCCGTTCCGCGCCGCTCCGCTCCGCTCCGCTCCGCGCGGCCCCGCCCGCCCGCAGCCCCGCCCCGCGCCGCTCGGCCCCGCGCGTCCGCTGAGCGCTGTGCCCCCGCTTTTTTAATCCCCTCTTTTTCTGTTGTTGTTATTATTTTTATTTCCGATTTTTGTGGTTGTTGTTCATCATTTTTTTCTCGTTTTCCCCCCCCTCCCCCACCCTCACATCCCGAGTGTTTTTGTTGCTGGTGGCGGCGGCGGCGGTTTCGATTCTTTTTGTTGTTGTTGCTCGAATTCCTCCTTCGGATCTCCGCTCTCCCGCCGAGCCCGGCTCTCCGCGCAGGCCGCGGCCCGCGATGGGCGCGGTGGTGGCGGTGCGGCGGTGCGGGCGCTCCGCGGGGCGCTGAGCGGACGCGGAGCGGCGCGGGGCGCGCCATGGCCGCCAAGGACAACCCGTGCAGGAAGTTCCAGGCCAACATCTTCAACAAGAGCAAGTGCCAGAACTGCTTCAAGCCCCGCGAGTCCCACCTGCTCAACGACGAGGATCTCAACCAGGTGGGACCTGTCCCCAAATCCTTTCTTTTTTTCCTCCCCCCCCAAATCCGCCTTTTGTCCTGTCGCTTCTGACCCCCGAGTGCCGTGCGGTGGCTGTGGGAGCTGTGGGTATCACAGGGTCTTGTGGATGTTTGGTGGCCCTATGGGCAGCAGAGGGTCCCATAGGTGCTCAGTGGCCCTGTGGGTAGCGTCGGGTCCTGTGTGTGCCTGGTGGTCCTATAGATTGCTCACCATACGGTTCTTAGGGTCCTGTAGGTACTTGATGGCTCAGGGCCCTATGGACAGGATAAGGTCCCTGAGGTGATTGGTAGCCCCATAGGTAGCGTGGGATGCTATGAATGCCATACGGTCCCATAGGTGCCTGGTAACCCTGTGGATAGTTTAGGATCCTATGGGTAGCATAGCGTTCCATTGGTGCTTGGTGGCCCCACAGATGGCTCAGGATCCAATGGATTGTATAGAGTTCTGTGGGTGCCTCTTGGCCCCCAGGGTATAGCCGGGGCTCCTATGGATAGCGTGGAGTTCCATAGGTTCTTCCAGGCCCTGTGGATAAATCAGGATCCTACAAATAGCATAGGGTCCTGTGAGTACCTGGTGGCCCGATAGGTAGCTCAGGATTCTACTGATAGTATAACATCCCATGGGGCTGAGTGGCCCCATAGATAGCTTGGGGTTGTATGGAGAACATAAGATCTCTTTGTGCTGGCCTCATAGTTAGCAGAGGGTCCTCTGGGATCTCTGGGGGTCTCGTGGATAGCATGATGCCCCATTGGTGCTCCCAACAACAACACGGGCTGTTATGGGTTGCAGGTGCCTGCTGAACCCATAAGTGTGCTGGGTCCCATGGATCCCGTGGGGAGGGGGGGAGGTTCAGGCACTCCATGGCTGATCCTTGCTCCCATAATCTGTCTGAAGATCCAGTGGGGATCCAGTGGCCCCATGGATAAATGCAGGTCCCATGGGAGCCCTTTGCCCCCTCTGGGTCCATGTCCATGTTGGGGTGTAACCAGCACAGCCCCCCTGGATCCTCTGGTCACAGCACCCTGCCCTATAACACCCCAGATTTCCTATGGAGAGGGCAGAAGGTGGCTCTAGGTTTTGGGGTTGTGGAGGGAGAAATGGGCCTTCCTCCTCCTCCTCCTTTTCCTCCTCAAAGCCTTTGCACCCCCGTGGGGCAGCACCCAGCCCTATGGGGGGGGAA
>NW_024884855.1:8634733-8814523 GCF_019232065.1 Centrocercus urophasianus | reverse complement strand
ATGAGATCAGACATATTGCTGTGCTCGCTGGGGGCGGGGGGGGGGGGCACACACCACATAATGAAATCTGAGGGCTAATATGGAAAAAATGTAACTGGAAAAAATGCCGTGCTGTGTGCGGGAAGGGGCGGGCGGCCATGCCCAGACAAAGGAGCGCCCTTGGGGGTGAACGGGGTGAGACCCCACGATCTGGTTGTCCCCTCATGGGGTTCCGCTGCCATCATATTGCTTTTAGGAGGGGGAGCCACAGTGCTGCACGCTGCCGCCTGCAGCAGAGAGTGCAGGGGACTGGGGGAGAGGCCCCCGGTCTCTTGCTTTGTCCTGGGAGGTCCGAAAGGGGGGGTGGTTCCAGAGATCAGGGTCACCCCGGGGATCAGATCTGTGCCCAGCTTTGGGGCTTTCACTGGGGGAAGCGTTGCGATCTCACTCAGCTTCTCCCCCGCAGCCTGGGCAGAACGATCCCACCGCTCCCCGATAAGATGGAGGCTCTGGAGCGTGTGATGCACGCAGCCGCGGCCCCGCTGCTTCCAGCGGCGCTTTGGGGTCTGTGCTCTGCTGTGAGCACCCGTGTGTGGTGGGCTCCAGGCACCCGGTGTGACAGCATGGCACAGCTCCCCATCCCCACTTCTATTGATTTTATTATTATTATTATTACTATTTTGGTGATCACTGTGACTTTTAATCCCCACGAGGGTGCCAGGAGCCCCGCTGCCTGTTGGCGACCCATCGCAAACCTTTGGCGGTATTGGTGGGTTGGGATTGGTGCCCCTAGGGCAGCCCCCAGCCCAGGATTAGCTGCAGCTCCCGGTAATCGGGCTTCAAAGGGCCGCTGGGCTCTAAGTCCCAAATCCTGCTCTGTTCACGAGTTGTTTGTGTGGGTTCGGTGCAGTGCGGGGCGGCCCCGTGGGTGCCATGGGAAAACATGGGTGGGGGTTGCTGTGCTCCCCCCGGCGTGAGCTGCAGCCCTGATCTCAGCGTGTAGTGCTGCCTCGTTCCCTATGATCCCCATTTTGGAGTTTCTCAGCTTCCTGGTGGGGTGCATTGGAACCTGGACCCCCTCAGCTCCTGTAGTCTGTAGGGAAAATGAAGCCCTACGATGGGAATTGACTTCAGCATCACACTTGGTCTGGATGGGAGGAGAGCAGAACGCAGCTCCGTCGCTTTAATTCTCCCTTGGGGGCACAGGACTGGCACAGAGCAGGAACTCAAGGATTCCATCCCAGCTCCCCGTGTCTTATTGCCCTTATTTTTGGCATGGGCATCCCAAGGACCACCCAGCAGGAACGTGGCACTCGCAGACTTTTCCCACCACCATCCCCGGCAGCGAGTTTGAATATTTTCATGGCCCTCCTTTAGACATTATTTCTTTCCTTCTGTTCTGGACACCAAACAGCCAGATGGGAAGCGGCAGCTTCGGGTGCCCCACTGCTGGCTGCGTGAGCACCAGAACTTTGCTTTAGGGCCTTGTGTTGATGCAGCTGTGCGGGCAGAGGGCTCATGTCCCTGGGGATGAGTGGGGCTGGCGCAGTGTGCTGGCCCCAGTGCATTGTCTTGCACCTATGGGGCTGTGTGACCCCAAGTCCCTGCTCTGCGTGTTGCTGCAGGGCAGCAGGGGAGGGGTTGTATCCTGGGCGTGCTTTCACCTCCACCCCCTACTCAGAGTGGGAGGAGAAGCCCCCTTGTTCCTGGAAAGCAGCCCCCACTGTATCACGCTGCAAAAATCTGCCTGTCATTCACTAATGGTTTGAGCCGAACAGGGGAAGGTTTTCTGCAAATGTCAAAGCTGCCTGCGCCAGCTGCTGCTGCCAGCAAGAATTTGGGAGCAGGGCAATGCCCGGTGCCCCATGCCCTGCAATCCTACATCGGGGAGCCCTGGCCCCTTTGCAAGTTTACACACTGCTGTTGGTCTGCACGGCGCCGCTCCTTATCTGCTGTGGCACCCAAGGAAGCGATAAATCCCCGCTCCTGCACTTGGAGCTGCTGCTGCTCAGTGCTGGGGGAGTGCTGCTGCAGGGCACGGCCGTGTGCCTGGGGCGGGTTTGCAGGGTTCTTTCCCCCACCCTGTAGCTGTGCTGTGCAGATATGGTTTTGTGGGAGAGGCTGCACGCTGCTGTGCCTGCATACCTAGCTGCCACCACTCGTGGGGTTGCTACTGAGGGGTGACTCCCATGGGCTGAGTGCTGCAGGGCTTTGTGGTCCTTGCTGCATCCCCTGGCAGCAGGCAGAGCACAAAGCAGCACCAATCCATTCTTGCGAGCAGTGCTAAAGGGAGGGCAGCCTGCTTCGCTGTCATGCCTCTTTCTCACCCCAATGCTGTGACATCTTCCCCATTCCAGCTTGCCCACAGAGACAGATGAGCTGTGCAGAGCTGCAGGTGCCCAGGTTCCCTATTTGAGGTTTGGTGGTGCTGACCTCTTGAGCTGTGCCAGGAAAGGAGGCAACAAACAGGGATCTTGTAGTCGGTGCCCGACTCGTTGGGTTGCTTCTGCCTCCACAAAGGCTACTGCTGTTTTGGTTTTAGGGGAGATGTGTGCATCTGTGTGGGCTGAGGCTGATGGCGCAGCACTGCCTGGGGCAGCAATATCCTCATGGTGCCAGCCTGTGTCTGGCCCCATCACCCAGCTCCACCTGCTGTTACAGAATCATAGAATCGAATCACAGAGTCATTAATGTTGGAGAAGACTTCTCAGAACACCACGTCCAACTGCTGAGCCATCCCCACTGTGCCACCAAACCTCTTCCCCGTGCCATCAAACCTCGTCCCCATGCCACATGCACACAGCCCCGTTCCAGGGCCCTGCACTGCCCATTGGAAAGGAGTGACCTGGCACTGCCCCACAGCTCTGGGGATGTGTGGGGGTTTTTCGTTACCCAATCCAGGAGCTGTGCTCAGAAGCTATGTGTCCCCATGGAGCAGAAGGACAGACGGACGCAGTGGCTGGGGCAGGGTGTGGGTAACCAAGAACAGGGGATGGGCACAGCACAGCCCCCAGCAGGGCACCCCACCAGGCTGTGAAGCTAAGCAGGGCCAGGCAGGGTGGGGGGCGGGATGGGTACCTGGGTGTGCCGCAGAGGTGCGACCGGAAGCGGCGCGGTGACGCTGGGGCGTTGCTGCCTGAGTCAGCTCTGCCGGTCCCACGGGGCTGTGGGGCTCCCACCCGGCACAGCACCATCCCTGTGTGCCCCTCTTCACGGCCGGGTGGCTCCTTCGGCACCCCCGGCCCATTGGCTTCATCACTGGAGAAACCGGCTCTGGTCTTCTGCCCACCCCAGGAATACTAGGATTGCTGCAACGTTGCTCTCTGGATCTGCTCAGATAGGAAGTCTCGCTCTGAGCCGTGCCCACGGACCTTATTTTAACCCAATGCAGGTGCAGTGGATTTATTCTGGGCGCAGTGTGTGCTCACATCCTTCTATTTGTGCCTCTCCGGGCACCGCTTTTGGCAGCAGTTTGTTTGGGTTTGGCTTTAAAAAGCGCTTCTCTGCGGGGGACAGAGCTGGGCTGCCCATGCGCTGGGTGCTAACTTGTACCTTGTGGCTGTTTTGGTTCTGGTATCTGCAATCGGTCTTCCGATTGTGCTGTGTTAAGGCTGTGTATTTCAGGTGCTGGAAAAGGCTGTGGCAAAATGGGTTTGGTGGGGCTGGGTGAGACCAGGAGGGGTTCTGACCCCAGTGGTGATGGTATGGGGTTATTTCATCCCTGTGTATGGGTCTGGTACAGTGGGGTTTGCTTGTGGAGGTGGCTCTGAGGGGTTGGAGGGGGACATGGGGGACAAAAGAGGGCTCGGTGCTGTGGTGGTGATGTTGGAGACGCTGTGTGCTGCTTCCTCCATCCTTTTCTTCCTTCTTGGCCATGATAGCACCTCCAGAACGGACTCAACGCGTGTGCTTTTCATGGGGAGCTCCGTGCCCCTGTGCCCCATTCCTACAAGCACAGACTCACCTTGAGTTACTCAATATTTCGCAATTTTGCTTTTTTTTCCTCCCAGCTCCAAAGTCCCAGTGTGGGCACAGGGCTGGGTGGTGTCACAGCACGGCTGGGTGGGGCTGTGCTGTGGGGCAGAGTGGGCAGGGGGTGGTGTGGGGTCTGTGAGTCCCTGCAGGGCTGGGGGCAGCAGTGCCATCGGGGCCATTTGGTGCAGGTGATGCTCCAGGAGATGCCACCCCGAAAGGGGCTGTGGGCTTTAAGGGATTGTGTTATTGCTTCCCACTTTACAAGGAGTGAAAGGACTGCTTATCTGGTTTGTTCCCACTTTGCTTGTTTGGTACTCCACGCATTTGGCTGTTTTTGGTGCATAGGCAGTTTCTTCTATTGTTCACAGGGATTTTTCCAGAGGGGAAACTATTTTTTTTTTTTTTTAAATTTTTTTCTTTAGCATTACAAAACCACAGCAACTGGCAGGAGGGATCTCAGGGAGGTACTGCGTTGGACACTGATTTAAGGGAAAAAATAATAATAATAAAAAGGAGAAGATTGAAAGCGAACAGCTTAAGCAAAGTGTTTCAAGAGGTGGTGGGAACGTGGAGTTCTTTGCCCCGTCCTGGTGTGGCAGCTCCAGCTGATCCCTCTCTGCTCTTTTCTTTCAGGCCAAACCCATTTACGGTGGCTGGCTGCTGCTGGCCCCTGAAGGAACGGACTTTGACAATCCTGTCCATCGCTCTCGGGTAAGGGACACCCTGTGGGTGTTGAGGGGGTGGGACAGGACGGGGCGATGACGCTGCACCCATCCCCTTGTGCAAGACAGGGAGGTTTCCTGCTGCAGGGTTCTTTCTGCTGGGTGTGCAGTTTGCTGGGCTGGAGCACCGCAGAGCCTGCTGCATTCAAGCATTGTGAAGTTACTGCTGGCTGCTGTTGTGTTTTGGTACCTTGATGCTCAGCTGCCCAAATGGGTTGCTGCTAGAGCTCGAGCCTTGCAGCACTGCAACCATGTGAGCAGAGTTGGAACATCCTCTACATCCCTGCCCTGTCCTGCAGCTGTAGGCTCCCATTCCTGCCACCAGTAAAAATCTCTCCCCCCTTACTGGATTCTGGGTTCAGCCCAGGCGTTATTGGGAGTCATGGCTCACCAGGACATGGGACTGTGGTTCACTGGAACCTCAGTGGTTTTGCTGTCCCTGAGCACCTTGGACTTTGCCTGAAGGGCTGAGAAAAACAAGATAAGAATTGCTGCACTGGGGCTATGAATCTGTGATTTTTTTTTTTTTTTTTTTTTTTTCCTCTTTCAAATTTCAGCCTGCTCAACCAGTTTTTGCTCTGGGCTGCAAACAGGCTGGCACGCACAGAAAGGCCCTTTCCAGATCCGATCTGGTGCGCATGGCCATGCTGAGAGAGGGCTGGGGGGGGCTCTGCATCATGCTGGAGCTGTGCTGGGGGATGTCCTGCGTTGTCACCCCAGCTTTGTGGGCTGGCACTGCCATGACTCCCTTTACTGTCTTCTCTTGCAGAAATGGCAGCGCCGGTTCTTCATCCTCTACGAGCACGGGTTGCTGCGCTACGCCCTCGACGAGATGGTGAGTGCTGCGTGGCCACGGCGTTGCTGCTGGTGGGAACCTGCAGTGTTGGTGCTGCTCCCGGAGCGTGGCACCAGGCTGATGTCCTGTGGTGTCCTGTGGAGCTGGATGGCCAAGCCCATGTGTTGGAGGGCTCAGTTTTGGTATAAACCAGCAGTGGGAATGTGCTGCTGACAGATCTGGCACTGGTGTGGAGTGCTGATCCTCAGGTCACTCCCCCCCCAGCTCCTTCCCATCCTACTGCTTGGTGCTGGGGAGGGTTTGGTGGTGGAGGATCACCATGGCTGTGCCTGGGGAGGAGGCTGTGTGTGGTGCTGGTGTAAAGTAGGTCAGGCGGAACACGGAACGCCTTCGTGCTGCTCATCCTTCCTGGGAGCCGTGTCTGCCCCCAGTGCTCTGGGAGCAAAATGAGGGAGGGAGGAAGGAAAGCAGCTCTTCTATCCATTGCGAGCTGCCAGGTAGGCTGCTGAGCCTGAGGAGGGTCAGCCCTGCTGTGCCCACCTGTGGCTGCCTGTTGGCAAAATGAAGCACGCAGCAGGTTGCATGGGGTTGGCACAGCACAGCCTGATCCTGAGTGCTGGGGTGCTCCTGGGTGAGAGGCTTGTGGAGCCGGGTGCACTGGGGTGCAGGGCGTGCATGCACGTGGGGTGAGGTGTAGGAGTGCAGGGCGATTCTCCAGAGCAACGCCTTCTGTTGTTTGTTTGTTTGTATTTTTTCTTGGAGTTGCTCCAAGTCCCGTAAATAATTTAAACATCTCCATTCAGAGCTGCGGAGGCTTTTGATGCATTTGTAGTGCGACAGCAACCTGTGCTGGGCTGCTGTTTGGTGTTCTACAAACAAAGCGCAGAGAAATGCCTCGAGGAGAGAGTTGAGAAATATGATGTTTGTGGGTTTTTTTGCTGTATTGCATCCCATCATGACTGCCCATGGCACTGCTGCCCCTGGGCAGGAGCAGCAGGCAGTGCCTCAGCCCCATTCTGTGCACTCATGTCCCCGTGATGCAGGAGAATGTCACTGCAGGGTGTGCTGAGGGCTGGGGAGTGTTGTGCAGCTCCCTTGGGCTGCCTGGGAGGGAAAAAAAGTGGGGGAAAAAAAAACAGCAGAAAGGATGTGTGAGGGGAGTGTTACCTCTCCTGCTGGCTCCTTGCACTGAGCATCACAGGAGGAGGGCAGGGAGTATCCTCACCATGGCCTTAGATGGAGGAGATGGAGCTGCTCCCCTGGGGAGCAGGGGTCTGACACATGGTGTAAAAATACCCCCCTGACCTTTCTGCACATCACGTCCCTGTGCTGGCTCTGCTAATGCCCGTGGCACTGGAGCATCCCTGCCCACAGTGTGCCCCACGCCAGGGCAGCATTGCACTGCCAGTGCCAGAGCTATGCAGGGAGGAGCTGATTCCCTTGGGGCGAGACCCAGAATGTGACAGCAGTATCACCTCTTGCTGTCCCTTGTGACTGAGAGCATCAGCTTCCCCAGGTGCTTTCTGCGTTTGCTTTGCTCTGGTGTGTGCTGTAGGTTCCTCTATGGCGGTTCCCAGTGTGTAGCTCAAATGATGTCGTGGTTATGATGGGTTTGGGACCCTCTTCCACCATATCAAGGGAGGCCCAGGTTGGATGATAGAGAAAATGTCTTCTCTGAAGGCAGGCATTGGAACTGCTGCCCGTGGAGATGGTGGAGTCACTGTCCCTGGAGGTGTTCCAGGACCGTGGAAATGTGGCACTGAGGGACATGGTTTGGTGTCATGGTGGGGATGGGTCGATGGTCGGACGTGATCTTAGGGGTCTTTTCCAATCTTGATGATTCTGTGACCCCACAGCAGCAGTCAGGGATGACTGAGTAATGGGGAATGGCCGTGTGCAGGTCAGAGATCCTATGTGGGATGCAAAGACTGAGCTCCATTCCTGCCCCCCAGCTTGGGCTGGAACTGTGGGGGGACACTGGTTTGTCCTCAAGATCTCACCTGTGCCTATGGCTCCACAGCAGAACCAGGGCTTCTCCCAGGGAGGTGCTGCTGTTTTGCTCAGGGAGGGATCCCCATTGCAGGAATGATTCCCCTCATTGTGCTCCTGGAGGTCCCGTGGTGGGGGGACACGGCAGCGTGCTGGGAGCTGGGCGGCAGCTGGGCAGGGACCTCCCAGGAGGTGGATTGAATTGCTCTGCCCTGAACCTGTTAGACATTAATTGTGTGGGTTTGGCAATTTCTGCTTTATTGAAAATGAGGAGGGGAGGAAGGCGTGGGATGCAGGGGGTTGGGGCTGAGCTCCCCATTGGCAGCGCTGGCCTCCTCTTCCTCCCCCTGACCATCAGCAAAGGGCACATCTGGTTCTGAGCTGGGGTCAGCAGCTAATGAGCCGCCGCTCTGCAAGTGGGAGTGGGGCAGAGGGCTATGCTGGGATCCCACAGCTCACTGCTGGGATTGAGGGAAGCTCTGGGGATCACCCAGGGATGCACACAGGGCAGATGCCACAGGCATTGGGATGGGCCAAGTGCCCAGAACCTCCTCTGTGCACCAGGAGCCCCAAATAGTGCCCAAATCCCATCAGTGGGACGGGGCGTGCATGTGGGGAAGGCACCGGTTTGGAAGCAGAGAGGTCTAAGAAGTCTGCTTTGGCACTGCAGTCCCCTGCTGAGCCACTGGCTGGACTGGGGCTGTTTGTTTTTTGTTTTTTTTTTTCTTTCCTCTTTTTTTGCTTTTTTTTCCTCCTTCTTTTTCTAGTTTGCAGCCCCAGGCTGCTGCATGCTGTTTTTACAACTGACCCAAACAGTTGCAATGCACCCATAAAAAGCACCCAGCCCCGAGCACCCCGCTCTCTGTGCTCCAGCATCAGTGCACACAAGGCTCACCAGGACCCCGCAGGGGGAATGAGTCCCTGTGTGTGCCCATCTCCTTCCCCCCCAGCCCCAGTCCCGGCGTGCAGCAGCGTGCCAGCAGGCTGCTCCCAGCTCCGCTGAGCCCTAGGGAAGCTGAGCCTGCTCCAACCTGCACGCATTCCTCACTCCCCTCGGCAGAGGCTGGGTGCTCAGGGTTTGCTCAGTGTTGCATTCCATACTGAACAGCCTCTCTGTTGCTTGCGCTGTGGTCCCATGAGCTGCGTTCCCCACTTTCCCCTTTGTGAATTATTTCCCCATAGTTTGAAGTTAAAGGACCAAGAAGCTCCAGGAATTAAGCTAAGCCAAATGCACCATGGGCATTGTTCTGGAGGTGAAAGAGGCACCCAGGAGGAGTGCAGAGCTTTGATACCTTGCCCTCTTTGGTTTCAGATAGCCTGAAGCCCTCAGCCCATACTCCTACCCCGACCTGGGGCTGCTGGTACCTGAGGGGAGGAGCAGGAACCCATGCCATGGTTCTGTCCCAGCAGCCTCATCCCAGCACCTTTTGTCAGAGGGGGGTGGAGTGTGGACAGCATCCAACAGCAAGTGCAGTCTGGTTGCAGAGCGTTTACCCCCTTCTGTTGCAATGACTGCTGCCTATAATTAGCTGTAGGTCTATTAATAGAGCCCTGCTGCATGGGAATGGCGTGGTGGAAAGGCAGCACGGGGTGGGCAGTGGTCTCAGTCCTACCCCTGGCTGGGACTGTGGGTAATGCCAAGGTGAGAGCATCTCCTGGGTGGGCTGGAGGACCTATGGGCACGGTTCCTTGTGCACATCCACAGCATGGGAGGGATTGGGGTCACAGCTGGAACCCTGCAGCTCTCTGCCCCTAGGAGCCTGCACAGGAGCTGTGGGTGGGAGAACTCAGCCTGGTGGCAGAGAGGGACCCAAGCAGGAGGGGTGTCCAAACATGGTGATGCGTAGCTGCGTGTAATTACTATTTCCTAATCGACCACCTCCCCAGCACACCCCGATTTTTCTTTCTTCAGAAGTAAAGGGGCACATTTAAAAATGTCACCCTCAGCAGATCTGTGCCATGATCACTTTCGTCCTCGCTCCCCCTCCTTTGTCACCAGTATTCTGAAAAGCCAAGAGAGTCTGCGTGTGTTTTTTTCCTCCTCGTTAGATCAAAGCGCTTTACTTCAGTCTTGGCATGGAATGGAAATTCATTGGCAGGGATTAAAAAACGAACCTTCAACATCCTGGCCCCTCCGTCCTTACTTTTTTTCCACCCGTTTTTTTTTGCCATTGAAGCAGTTCCAGGCTTGCCCTGCCCCCTCCGCCGACGAGCACAGGGTTGGGTGAGCCCATGCTCCCTTTGCATGCGGCATTTCCCCCCTCAGACACGGTTTTGCTGCTGCCTCTGCTCGCCAGATCTTGGAGACTTTCAGTTTCTGTTCGGCATGAAGAGCTTTTGGCTGGAATCAGAGCGCGTTTCAGATTTCAACAAGCTGAGACGAAAAGGGAGAGGAGCAAAGCAGCTGCAAGATGGGCAGCAGTGGTGGGAAGAGAAAGGGAGATAATGCATTTTGGGGGGGGGGGGAAGGTGCTGTGTAGGGATGTTGAGTGCTTATGTGAAAAGGGTTGCTTTAGAAATGGGGAAGTGTTGGGAGGATCCAGGAGGAGCAATCTGTTCTCCTCCAGGATTGTTGGGAAAAGAAGGGATCAGTGATGTTGGGATGCAAAGATCAAGAGCAGCCTTGTCAGAACACGTGGCACTGCTGCCCAGAGTGATGGGTGCCCATCCCTGGTGGTGCCCATGGCCATGGATGGGGCCCTGGGCAGCCTGGCTGGTGGAGGCAGCCAGCCCATGGTTGGAATTGGGTGATCTTTAAGGTCCCTTCCAACCCAGTCATTCTGTGATTCTCACAAAGGCTCTGCAGGAAGTGTAGAGATGGGTGGTGGTCCCAATAAAGCTCAGAGGTCTTTGGTTAATGTTGTGTTTAATGCCCAGCATTGTTTTTTGGGAGAAAAGCCTGGAAGCTACCAGGAGCTACCTGCTGAAGCCAGGCCTGAGCTGGGACCGGGCAGGAGGGTGGGAGGTTTGGAGAGTTAGCAGAAATGTGGAACTGGGAGAGCAGGATGCAGCCAGTGACCTCCTCATTAGCTTGCAGCTTTGATGACCTGGCCCAGGTGCTTCCTTCCTGGAAACAATGCAGTGCTTATTGTCTTCTGCAGAGCTGGAATGGCTCTGAGGATGAGAAATGAGCCCAGCTTCAAGTGGCTCTGTCCTTTTTACTTTTTGTTCTGCTCCTCTGTGTCTTGAGAGCTAGCAAATCAGTTCATTTAGAAGAGACATGCAAGAGCAGCAAGGGAAACAGGCTTGATTTTAAATCCCCTCTGTGTAGTTTATGGGAGATGGAACGATATGGGCACAGAGCAGAGTTGGGGTTTGTTTTTTGTGACTTAGGGCGGTCAGGGCTTCACACTGTGGCCTCCAGCCTGACAGCAGGAGCTGGGTGGAAGACAAGTCGTGATGTGCTGCTAAATGTCAGTGCAGGAATCAAACCTGCCTCTGGTGGCATTTAGTAGGGGAGAGGTCAGAGCTGATGTGGAATGACACAGCTAATTGCCGAGCACACAGTTACCCTCACGTGTCCCCACCCCTTGCATCCCTCCTGGCCTCCAATCTGGCTTTCGTCTGGTCCCACTGCACTGGGGACAGCCAGCAGATGGGAGCACTGGGGTTTACTGCTGGCAATTGCTTCAGATGCTTTTTTTGTTGAATGGCAATGCAGAAACAAACCGTGAAGCCTTTGGGAAGGTACATTTCAGTGCCTTCCCAAACAAAGCTATATTTTAAGCCCTGTCCCTCACCTTTTAATGAATTAGCCATCCCAGCTTACTGGGAAAACATAACCCTAGGAAGTGGTAGCATCATGTTTTTGTCCCACTGCTGTTTGATGCTGTGGAATGCATTGGCTGTGACAGAGCCCTGGGCCAGCTGCTCGCACTGCAGGGCTGCCATAATTCCTCTAGTCCCACCAGGGCCACCAGCTGAGGTCCTCAAGGACCACCAGGATGCCCTGGGCTGTGTGTTGGGTGGCTCTGGACTCAAGCATCTGTTTTCCCAGAAGTATTACATTGAACTGCATTGAAGTACTCCCTTGGAGAAGTGGCACCCAGCAGCCATCACATCCCTGTCCTCATCGAGGGTCCCGCTCTGCTGGTGGCATGGGGCACCCTGACCTGCTCCAGTGGGATACAGCCAGCTGTGTGACAGCTCTGAGGGGATGTGTCTCTAACAAGGCAAAGCTGCTCTGAAAATCAAAGCAAGCTTCATTATTATTATTATTATTATTATTATTTCTTTTCCAAAGAGATCCTGCATTCGGTGCCTGCTGACATGACATATGTGGATTGGAGAGAAGCAGCAGCAGCTTCTGGCAGGGGAGGCAGGGGCCAGGGGGGGCTCAGCAAGCCGAGCTGCTGATTACCGGGGGCAGCAAATAGCTTGCAGCTGCCTCTGCTCAACATGCTCTTTGTGGGGCTCGCAGCCACTCTTTGGACACAGCTATTTTTAATTTCCCTGAGCGTGTGTGCACAAAGCAAAGGGGTGGGCAGTGCTGCCGGCATCCCCCTTTCCTGTGCCCCCACCCCCCCTTCCTGGATTCATCTCATCTTCAAGGGAACTTTGGGATGGGGGGGGGGCCCAACCCCATGCGTCTGTGGTTTTTGTTTTGTTTTTGGGGGGAGGAGGGGGGTTTGCTTTGGGAGCCAGGCTCAGCATCCCCCCCACCCTGCGCCCGTGTGTGCAGAGAGCTGGGAAAATGCAGAAATAAATAAATAGTCAATTAGGCCGGCGTCCAGCTGAGGGTTCGGGATGGGGCGGAGGGGGGAGTGCTGCAAAAAGAGGCTCTGGCCAAATTTTGGAATGCCTGAGAAAGCGGCCAGAGCCGCGGGCGAGCGTGGGGGTGTGGGCTTCCCACCACCACTCATCCTTGTGGTGGCCCCCAAGGAGGAAAAGGAGGAGGAAGAGGAGGAGGAAGGCTGCCTCCAACCTCGCTCCTGGGGGTGGGAGGTGTGGTGTGAGCGGGGGGCTCAGCGGGGCCGAGCTGTGGGTCGGGAGCAAACTTTCCTCCGGTGGTTTTGGAGTCGAGGTGTGCACTCTGTTGAAGCAGCAGCACTGTTTGAGGTTAATAAATCACTTATTTGCAGCCCTTGCTTCTCTGTTATGGTAACGATTAGCGAATATGAGATTTCTGGTTTACCCTGGCCATGCATTATTCATCAGTCTGTGTAGAAGGGACGTGGTCAGGTTAAAACTTGTGTGGAGACGAGCTGAGGTCTTGGTGAGGTTTAGGAAGCAGCTTTGCACAGCGTTATTCAGAACAGGGGTTTTGCTGAGGTCTTCTGCTGCTGCTCAGTGCTGTTGGAGGCATTTATGAGGAAAAATAAGAATTCCCAGGCAGGGTATATGACTCCTTGCTACCTGAGTTACTGTAGGCTGCAACATAGGTAAAGCAGGGGAAAAAAAACCCAAAACACTGCTTGTACATGCCAGACATGGTAGTTGTGTGAATGTGCATTTGCTATTAAATATTCTGCAAGATCTTTCTGTTAGGCTCTGTCCCTTCAGAGCTGCAGAAAGGACTCTTCCCTGCAGTTGCTTGTCTGGCTGCGGGCAGGCAGAAGGATAGAGCAGCTGGCTACACATACTGCAAGGTATAATTACTGCAGGTAATCACGTGCACAGCCCCAGCATCATCCCTCACCTTCCAGCAGGATCTGGGTTCTTTGCCTGCACGTACAGCACCGTGCCTTGCACACTGCCACCTCTCTGCTGGGCCCCCAAGGGTATTTCATGGCCATGCATTGCCTGGGGGCCGTGGACCGCACCCTGTGGTTGCCCCTGCTCCCTGCTGGGTCCACAAGTGTTGATGCTTCAAGTGTTCCCTTTGCCACATTGATGGTGGGGTCCCTGGCATGCACGTGGATTTTGGATGTGTCCCAAGCACCCTCCACTTGTGCAGGATTTCCCCCTTTTGTGATGCTGCAGCTGGGGAGAAAGGGTGGGATTTTGGAGCGCCTCAGCCCTTTCCTCTTCATTTCATCAGCCCTGTTGCAACTCCATCAGTAAAATTTGCCAGGGTGCTGGGGAGCTACTGGGATATAATTAGGGGTTTGGTTTGCTTTTCTGGCTGCTTTCCCATTAGGGGAAGGACAGCGAGGATTATGGACTGAGCAGATGTGTGCAGGAAGGGGACGTTTTGCTGTCATGGCTGTTGATGCGGTGTGCAGGCTGAGGCAGGGGGATTGAAGAAACCTCCCTGGGCTCATTCCCTTTCCCTGTACCAGCACTGGATCACTTCTCTGCTCTTTGGCCCACTCCCACTTTGCAGCTCCAGCTGGAGACCCCCGAGCCCTGGGAGCCCAGCCCTGTGGTATTCCCAGCTCAGCAGGAAGTTCTGCAGAGCTCATAAGAAGAGCACTGGGGAGTAATGAGCTTTCCAGGCTAATTTGGCAGTATTCAACAACTTCCACTGGAGCATCTGTGCCTGTGGGAGCTGCCTCAGCTTCCAACAGATCCGGGGCTGTTGATCTCTAGGGGCTGTTTTAGGCTTGTTTGCAATTGGTGATGCTCATACCATACTTGATGGTCCTCGATGAAGGTGAGGGCTTTGGGGGGAAATCATGCACTGTGTGGCTGGTGAGGTGTGGGAGAACACACCAGCTGCAGACCAGGAGATTTGTCCCTTCAGCCCCTCTAGGCTGGAAGGGAGATGGATTCACTTCAGAAACATCTGGGGACTTGAATTGGCTGTGCTGCTTTCCTTGGGCAGCTCTTATCTTGGCCGTGTCCATCCTTGGCGGTTCAGAGAAGACAAAAAGCTCCCAAATTCCTAGCCTTGATCTTTCCAAGTTGCTCAGCATTCCTGCCCTGGTGCCACGTGCAGTGGGGTGATGTGTAGGGCTGGTGCCAGGTTTCTGCAGGTCTGTCCTTGTGATGAGACACCTGCAGAGCCCTGTGGCAATGTCCCAAGGAGAGATGTGGCCATGGGGAATGGATCCCTGCATGGCCAACCCTCAGAACCCCTCTCTCCTCCTGCCTGAGCTTCCCCTAGTCCTGTCAGCCCTGTGGCTGGCTGTCTCAGCCTGGTCTGTGTGCCTCTGCACGTCGCTGTGCTGCCTGGTGGCATCTTGAGCCTTTAGGCCATGGTGAGTGTGCCCCTAGAAGAAGACATTGGGAATCATACTAGCAGTACTTGTTGCTCTAAATGACATCGGAGCCTGCACCAGCTGCAGTGATTTTCCTGCTCAGCAAGAAGGCTGGCTCCAAAACCAAGCAGCAAGTAAACTTCACCTGGGTTCATTTCCTAAGCTGTTTCCCAGGCAGTGATTCTCTTTTCAGTGAAGTGCCTTTTGCACCTTTTTGTAGCTTCCTTAAGGATCGTGATCAAACTGAGCAGTGGCCCCTTCCCAGTTTTTCTACTTCTGGGTGCTTGCAAGGGCTCCTATCCATCATGGCAGTGGCCTGCAGCTCCCTCATGGCCCTACATCCCTGTCATGGCAACCTGAAGCTCCCTCATGGTAGAGTTGACATGACCAGTGTGGAACTGTACAATTTAAAGCGCAGTTTGCCAAATGCAGATGGAATCCACCTTTTCCTCCCACCCCCCAAAACAGCTGCGTTCCTCTCTTCCAAGCTCCTCATCCCCTGCTGTGTTGTTGGGTCCTGGGGAGCAGTCTCACTGGGTTTCTGCTGTCGGGCTGATTGCCGTGACAGCCCATTGAATACCACAGATAGTTCCTTCCCTTTTGACTGGGTGCCTTTGCTGCAGGGAGATGCCATGCTGGCAGCTGCACACAGATGGGGTCGGATCGGTATCCTGCCCTCCCCCACTCCTTCTCATAAGGGCGGGGAGGACATTTTGCATTTGAAACTCTGATTGCTGTCATCGTGCATCCGTGTCGTGAGAGGAGTGGGGCGTGAAGATAGGATTGTGTTGGCAGGGCTGTGGCATGGGGAGTTTGGCCACCGTTTGGTTTGCTCCATGAAGTTCTGGTTCGTGAAAGGCCACCGCAGGAAGCTCGGAGTTTCCACTCAAGCCACAGCCCAGCTGAGACCACACTTTTGTCCTCAGCATGGTGTCAGTGCTCTCTGCATCTTCTTCCCTTCCAGCAGGGTTGGAGATGGAGACCTGGGTGACCACCTGGTGACCATCCCGGGTGGGTAAGGGACATTCACCGACCATCCCTCCCTGTGCTGACACTCGTGTGGCCTGCAGGGACAGGCTGCAGCCATCCCAGCCATGCGTGACCCTTCGGAGGCTCTTCAGCAGGAAAGAGGTTAACAGGAAGGAGGCAGGCGAGGAGCTGGCTGCCAGCTCCAGACCCCGCTTTGGGGTGGGGAGCAGCTGGGAGCTGCATGCACAGCGCAAGAATCGCCTTATAAGGCCAGGACAAGCCAGCTCCAGCCTCCCACTCCGCTCCGGCACTCGCTCCCCAGGCAGGCGCCCACTGGGGATGGGGATGTAGAGGGGATGTGTGGTCCCCAGCACTCTGCCTGGGTGCCTGTGGGGTCGGTGCATGGCACCGGGTGGGTGAGGAGCCCGGGGGTGCTCACAGCCGGCTCATTGCCTTGCTCTGTGTTTAGACTCGCTGTCGGTGGACGTAAACACCGGTTCCGTAGAGAAGTGGCCCCTGGCTGAACTCTCCTGCCCTATCCCTGTGCTGTGCCCCCTCCCCAAACTGCTCCAGGGTTGGGGGGGAGGAAGAAAATTCTTTCTGCCGGGTGAAAGCAGAGCTGAAATTGTTGTATCTCTGAAAGTGTTGTACAGGGGCCTGGTGTGCAGGGACACGCGTGCACAAGGCGTGCACATTCATCCTCTGAGCTTTGAGCATGTTCCTTGAGGGGGAGACCTCAGGGGTCTGAGCCTGCTGAGGTTTCTCAGCAGTTTCCATGAGCAGTATCTGCCCATATGGGCAGGCTGCAGGTGAGAAAGGTGTGCATAGGTGGCTGAAAGCAGATACCTGCCCACCTGTTGGTGGCTGGGAACAGCAGAGGATGGGCAGCGCTCCTGGGTGCAGGGAGGTGCAGGAGGGAGAGCACAACCTTTGCTCTTTTGACGGATGGCTGCTCCCATGCATCCTGTGCAGTGCTTGGAGAGGTCATTTTCATCCGCCTTGGTGTAAATCCAGGATTCTCTGCCTGCTAGATGATCTATAAGTGTAATAAAATCCTCCCGCAGCAGAACTCTGCTTGCATTGTGGCCACATTGATAGCATTCTGTGCAGGAAGCATGCGATGCTTTGTGCCTTGCTCCATCCCACACCGTGTCCTGCTCACTTCCCACCCTGAGCATGGGGCTGAGCACCAGGGACAGGCAATGCTTTTAGCAGCTCCCTTTGCAGAGCACTTAAGAGCGCTGTGGATGAACAGCCTGCTCCTCGGCAGCCACCCTCATGAATATTTTAGCTCAGAGAATTAACATTTGTCAAGAAGCATTTATGGAGGCAGCCTGGATGCTCTTCCTCAGGCGTGCCCAACTCACTGCTAATCTGGGGCACTGCTGGGAGCCTGAGCAGTGCAAACCCACACCAGAGCCGTTCCTGTGCCACACTGGGGCCAGACAGAGGAGCAGGACCGTGGGGAGCAATCAGCCCCCATCTTCCCTCCAGGCCGGCCAGACCCTGGTGCCAAGGCAACCAGCCTGCCATGCGAGATAGACAAATGGTAGTTTTTTTTGTTCTTTTTTTTTTTTTCTTTCTTTCTTTCTTTTTTTTTTTTTTCCCCTCCTGGTTCTTGGCAGAAAGTAAAATGTCTCTTTTGTTTGGTTTCCTCCTCCCCCTGCCCCATCGCCTTTCTTTAAAGGTTATGTTCCAGATTTCACCAAGTTGACGTTGTGTAACAGCCTGGGAGCATGGCGTGGGCACGGGCGCTGTGCCCCCAAGGCTGGGCTTTCTTCTGCAGGGCTCCTAAGGGGCTTCTGCTCCCTCTTTCTCTCCTTTCTGTTCTGTTCCCCTCCATATTCATTCCTCACACACCATGGGAAGGAGGTAGAGTGTGTGGTACACAAGTTTGCCATGTTGGGGTGCTGGGGCTGGGCATGGTCTGGCTCTGAGCATCACCAGTTCCAGTGGATACATGAGCAGAGTGCAAAGCCTCTTGGGTTTGCTCCCCATAGTACAGAATTTAGGGCTTCTTTTCGGATGCTCCCCGGGTGCTGCAGCAGAGCTCTGTCTTTGCCCAAGGGGCCACGTCCTCACTGTGCTCTTGGTGCCATTTGCTTTGGTGCATGCTTCCACCTTGCAGCATTTGCATCTCGCTTGGTTTCAAAGTGCCTGCGTGAGCAGCGAAGAAGGAAATAAACGGATGTAAAGGGATTTAAATCCCAAGCAAGCCAGGCTGCTTGTCTGTCCGGTTCCATCTCCTGCCCAGAGCTATGAGGTGCAGGGGTGCCTCCTAGAGCCATCCCCAGCCCCTTTTCCCCCCTGTCCTGGCTGTGTTCCCTGTGCATAAAGGCTGTGGGTGGGGAAGGGGTTGGACCCATGCGGCCATGCAGAGTTCATGGTCCTGGAGGCCTTGGCACAGCTGAAGGCAAGGGAGACAAAAACGTTTCTAAGACTCCACTTGGAGCTGGGAGAAAGTTTTTCCGTAGGGTTTTTATAGCTACCGGAAAGCAGGGTTTTATTTTTGTTGTCTAAGACAAAAAATCCTCTTAGGAGTTGACTTCCCGTGGCAGTGAGCAGGGGGGGCTGAGCTGGAGACCTTCTGGGCTGTGCTTGGCTTTTCTTCCCCTTCCCCCTGCAGGATTTCTGGATGCTGATGTTGGTTTTCACAACCAAAAATAAGAGGTTTTGATGTCCCTGATGTAAAGTTGGTCCCATTGACGTGCGGCGTGGGGGCACCAGCACCTCAGCTCCCTGTGTGGGGTGCTCACACTCCCTCCTTGACCCATTTGGGGGCACAGCCATGGGGAAAGCTCCTGGTGAAACTGGGATGTTTCCCATATCTGCATATGGATAAGCCGGTGCAGGGGTCTCAGTGAGACCAGCTGAATTCTCTGGGTTGTAGGATGGGGCTTTTGCAGCTCTCCCTGGTCACCTCTTCTTTGCACGCTGCTCTTGGATGTGATTTGCTGGAGCCTGTTTCTATGGTAAAAATCTTACCAGCATCTGCCAAAAACTCATCTCCCTGTTGGCCTGGCCATCTGGAAGACGAGAGGGGGCTTTGCTGGGGCACAGAGGTGGTCATGGGCCGTTCTTTGGTGCTATGTGCAACTCAGAGGGGTCCCTCTGCCAACTCATCTGGGGCTCATGCTGGCCTGCAAAGAGCTGCCGTGGTGAGGGGGACCCCTGTGCCACCATATCTGGCAGCAGGGCACAGCAGCTGGGGATGGGGACAGCAGGGATGAGGCATTGCCACTGTAAATCGGATGAGCTGGTGCTGCTCCAGATGGACCTGTCAGCTCTTGTCAGCAGTGACACTGATCTAAGTCCCTCTGTGTCCCCTTGGGCTGGGGAGGCCACCACTCATCTTGCTTAACTGCATCCCCTTAGGGCAGGGGGACCAGGAGGTGACACCGTGCTTTCCGAACCTATCGGATAAATGAGGTCCCCTCCATGCCTTGACCCTTTAGAGCATCCCAGTGGCTGCCTGGGAGAGATGTTCCCAATCTCCATGTTTCACTAACTTCGGTGGGCAGAGCTCTGCTTGTGGACAGAGCACTGGGTGTGTAGAATCCTGGTGTCCACCTGGGGAGGTTTAAGGCACTGTGCCCATCTGCTCCTGTCTTCTCACGTATCCCCTTTTTCCTTCCCCTTGCAGCCGACGACGCTCCCACAGGGCACCATCAACATGAACCAGTGCACAGATGTGGTGGACGGGGAGAGCCGCACAGGGCAGAAATTCTCCTTATGCATCCTAACGCCAGAGAAAGAGCACTTCATCCGGGCTGAGAACAAGGAGATCATCAGCGGGTGAGTGCAGGCAGACCAGGGCTGGCTGTCAGTGCTGCCTGGCACTCAGCTCAACTCTTCTCCTCCTTTTTGGCAAGGTTGGCTTTTCTTTCCCCTTCCTGCTCCCTGGCCTGGCGGATCCCTTCTACCTGCAGCAGGGCAGGAGTGCCATCAGGAGTCCCTGAGCCACCAGATTCATGGGGTTAGCATGAGCAGCAGCTTGAGTGGATGATTTGAGTCCGTCCTTTGTGCTGTGCCACGAGGCTTTCCAACATCTGTACACCTTGCAGAGCCAGAGACTGAGGAGGTTCAGCTACTGCAGGGAGCTTCAGATCCTAGAGCTCCCAAGCTGCTCATTACTTCTCAAGGCCATCATTCCTAGGTCATTTAGACCACTTAACATGAGCATATGGCGGTATATTCTCCAACTCCCAAGTGCTGGATGCTGATCTAGAAGCATCCCCTGACATCTTCTTCCTGATCCGTCCGGAGGCATGGTACCTCCTCTATGCTTCCTAGCCTGGCACCAACAGAGCTGGTGCATCCCATTGGAACAGTTTCTATTTCCAAGCACTTTCCTTGGTTGTAACTCCCCCGTTTTAGTAAGCGGTGGTTGAAATAGGCATTTCTCTGGCAAGAACTTGGGCTTTTGCTCAGATGAGTGTTGTCATGGGACAAAAGTTCCCTACTCCACTGAGACCAATGAGTGTGAGTGACATCAGAGGGGGGCTGGCAGGGTGGATGCAATGATTATACCCCAAAGTATGGTCCCTCATGCCCTGCTGCGTTCTTCTCCCCACACTCCCATTCACAGCTCAGCCTTTGTTCCTGTCCTGCCAGCAGCACGAGGGAGCAGCATTGCAGAGCAAGGTGGGGCTGATTTATTGCTCATTGGCCCGGCGTTAGATTTGAAGCAGCGCGTTTGCTCCTGACTGCAAGCATTAATCATCCCCAAGCAGTCCCGCTCTGGGCCCAAGCCAAGCGGGTTTCATTTGCAGTTGCAGCACGACAGGAAGATTTCCCGGGCTTGGGGAGAATTTGTTTTACGTTTGTTGCATGCTTCTGGCATTTATTGCTTAACCAAAACCCACTTGATGTGGTCATCTCAAAGTGCTTTACAGCTGCAGCGTGCGAAGTGGGGGAACAGGAGGGCAAAGCACGGAAGTCTGAAGCACAAGCATTTTCCAGCACTGCAGATCCTCTCTGAGCTCCCCGAGTTGCAGGATTGGCTGTGGGAGAGCCAGAGAGGGTGCCCTGAGCGAGAGGCTCACGCGCAGGATGGGTTTCACAGTGCTGAGTTCATGCTGCTCTTTCCCAGACAAAAGTGCATTGTGTGCAGTGTGCTGCTGTTAGCAGCTCTGGAGGGAGAAGGCCCTCTGGTAGCTCTGGAGCTCTCGGCTGGCTTTCAGGATCCTTGAATCCCTGCCCTGTGCCACCCTCGGCCGTGAACTCTCTCTTGCAGTGAGTGGTGTTGAGCCAAGGCAGCCTGGAGCTGTTCCCTGTCCTTTCTCCCCTCCTGCCTTGCTCTGCGAGTTGCTTTTCTCCCACGTCTGGGATGGTTGCTGGGTATCGTGGGACCCCAGACCAGCTCAAAGGGATGAGTTCCTCTGCATGTTGAGCTCCAGCTCAGGATAATACTGACAGCCCGACTGCCAACCTCTGGGTGTGGGGGTTTGGGATGGAGGCTGCGGCTCCCTGGCTCTGTCTCTGGAGGAATCAAAGGGCTGGTTTATGGGCAGGGAGTACTGTCTTACTCCCCACACCTGCTCAAATGAGTGTTGTCCCCACACCTGGGAGCGAGTATTGCTTCTGTCCTGCCTGCTGTTGTCAGCACACATTTCACCCGCTGCTCTTCTTTGCCCACAGGTGGCTGGAGATGCTGATAGTCTACCCAAGGACGAACAAGCAGAACCAGAAGAAGAAGAGGAAGGTGGAGCCCCCAACTCCACAGGTAACCCTGGAGGGGCACAGCATCCCGGTCCCTTGACTCCCTCTTGGGGAGCACTGCTCCCAGCACACATCCCTCCCCAAACCAGCAGGGCACACTCGGTCTCCTGGCACCAGCCCTGCACGTGCTGTCCCAAAGCTTTGTGGTCCCAGGGGCCCGGGAAGAGGTGCTGACCACTCGAGGGGCCGTTTTGGTAGAAGTAGGATGAAATTCCATCAGGCTCCAGTTACCCTGTCGGAGATGACCTTGAAGATAATGGAAATGAAAGGAAAATAGTAAAGGCCAGGGCTGAGCTGGGAGCTCCGGGGGCCGGAGCTGCACTCCCCAGGGACCCGGCGATGGCTTCGCACTGGCTTTGACTATAAATGGTAAAAACCGGGGCCGGCCGTGACTCACTCGTTCCTGCCAAGCTCCCACGTGGCCGGAGTGGGGGAGAATCCCACTGATGGGGAATGTGACCCCAAGGCAGCGCTTGTCCTTTGCTGGGGCTGAGAACTGCCGCAGCTCTGCGGCCATCTGACCTCTGCAGGGACTGAGTGCTGGGCTCCTCTATGGGGCTGCTGCTGTCAGGAAGGGAAAACCACCTTGGGGCTCCCCTGAGCCCCAGTTTTCTGGACCCCAGCACAGTGATGTCTCCACGCAAAGCTGTGTGTAGTGTCTATTTGAATCAGGTTTCTGCCACTCCAGGTAAAGTTACCTTAATCAGTAGGAACAGAAAGAATGAGATAAAATGATGCTTTTTCTGCACTGTGCTGGAAGACTGAGGCACTCCTGCCAAGGGAAGGGATCATCACAGCCCCTTGAGCATTGGCTCCAATGATGCTGCAGGGGATGTATCTCCTCTGTGGCATGTTAGGAGTTGTTTGGCCTCAATCCTGCTGCATGTGGGGCAACCCAGTGAGCTGGTGCAGCGGGGCAGGGAGCCCAACCCAGCACTTAACCCAGGCTGGGTTCAGGAAAGGGGGCAGAGAGAGGAGGAGAAAGGGGCAAGGAGCCAGAAAAACATCATTCTGGGTTGCATTTTATCGCCATGGCAACTTCTTGGAAACAATACAGGATTCGAGCTCCTGAGCACCAAATAAGGGAAGCGGCTGTGGGGAGGACAGCAACTCCCCATGCATGCAGCCTGACTCCCCGTGTGCTTGGGGATGGGGTGAGCATGGAGCCTGGTGACACTTCTCCCGCATTGGATTGAGGCACAGCATCTCACAGCCTTGTGGGATGCCATCCTCCAAACCTCATCCTGCTTACAGCTCTCTTTCCACTCTCTCCAGAGCATCCCATTGCTCTCAGCCCTGTGACAGCAGTGGTGCTACTGGAAAAAAAGCTCAAATTCACTTTACAGATCTAACCTCTGTGTGGGACCTGGCACTGGATGGGTGCTTTGCAGTTGCAGGTGCTCATGGTCAACCTGCAGAGCCAGAAGGGAAATGTGGAAGCACCTTTGCTTCATCCCCCGAATTGTGCCGACGCAGGCAGCAAATCAGTGCCAGGGAGAAAACCAGCACCAAATCCCCCTCTGTGAAATGGCTTCTCCTGAAGTTGGCTGCTGTTCAGCTCTCTCTCCGTGTGCTGGGGAAAGGCTGATTCCTTTCTAAAGACGGCAGCACGCTAATCCGGCGGCGGATCATGTCTGAGAGCTGCTGAGGGATTGATGGACACCTTTGTGATTTAACAACAACAAAAAAAGAGAAGATGTTTAGGCTATTCCTGCCTGTTCTTACTCCCATGCCATTTTCCTTCTCCCTCTTACATCAGGGCTTGGCTGTGCTCCTGGGGCACGAGGCTCATTTTCAGCTCGCCCCATTGTTTTGCACCTTCACCCTGCTGAATGCTGGGATGGGAGCAACACGAGGGAAGCTGGGAAGTGAGGCTTGTGCCAACTGCTGCAGTTTGGGCAGGGGTTGCTAGATGCAATGCTGGACTTGTTGTCATCTTTACTTTGCAATCAGCTTGAGGTCTTAGGAGAAATAGGTCAGGTTTCTCTTTCACTGTTGGCCATGCAGGGGGAGGAGGAGCATGCTGCCCTGTCTGCTCTCAGCTCCTGGGAAACTGAGGCATGATCTGGGGCTGAAATCTGGGGTTGGAAGTGCTGCCCTCTGTTTCGGGTTTGCTTTGCATCAGGCTGTGTGAGATGTGTGTAAGGACAACATGTTGTGGTGTTACTGCAACATGAGATTGCTTCTAATGATGTTGGGACACGCTCCTTTTTTGAGCCATTGGTTCTGGAAGACAAGGAGTTAATTGTGCTGCTTGTTTACAGAGAGCCTTTTGGCCCTCGTTTCTGTGTCTAATTAAATACATATCTACAAATAATTATACGGGGGCATGTGTGAGAAGTATATAAAGATATATGTCTGACGATCAGCTTTGGCTTTTGAATCAATGGACAGAGCATGGCTAAGGCTGGAAGGACCATGGCAATGTCCGACCCCTCCGAGCAGCAGCACCTCCAGCGAGTTGTTGCCCTCCGGATCATTTACCTCCAACACTGCATTCCTTTAGGATGAAATTTCCGAGGGGACTTTTTTCCATACTGAGGTCATTTGCTGATACGACAAGAGCAAAACATCTGCTGAGGAACAAAGCCAAACCCCACATGAGCTGGGAAAGCTGCTGTGCATCTCACCAGGGCTGCTATGGGGAGCCACTGGCACCATCTAATGTACAGAGTCCCTTGCTTTTATCCTATGGGTGTTGTTCTAGAGTAACCTCAGTGCAATACTGTATTTTCCTTTCTAAAAGCAGCATCCTATTATGCAGTGGAAGCACCCGGGAGGGACACGGTGCTGGATGGTTTTTCTATTTTGTATCAATGGTCCATAACAAACTGGTTGTGACAAATTAAGAACGCAGCTGCTAGTGGCAGGGAATTAATTTTCTTCTACATCCAATATCCTTTCGCTTGATTTCTGGGTTGCTGTTTCTTTTTTTTCTGATGTTACATTATGACAGTGAGCAAATTCATTCCTGGCACGTGGACCTGGCACTGCTCCGTGTTTGTGAAGCCTGCAGACAGAGCGGGGACACCCAGATGCACACACAGAGGGACATGGGGAAGGCTGTGCCGCCTTTGCTTTGGTTACCAAGGCTGCACTGCTCCCCAGAACTGCTGTAGTAGAAATGCTAAGTCAGGGCCTGAAACAATGATTGAGCACCTGCCGGGAAGGCAGGGCCAACCCAAGGGAGCTCAGCTGTGTACAATGCATCTGAGTGACCAGAAGGGTTGGAGCCAGGATCTCCCTCTCCCCAGACCTCATTTAAGGGCTGACAGTAGAGGTAAGGGTATCTCTTGCTAGATATCCCTGCCTACTTGAGGCCTTACAAGAGAAAGCAGCTTTTTTTCCTTTGTTTCTGTCCATGGCTGCTGCATTTGGGCTTACCATCACTTGCTGTAGCCTGCTCTACGTTGCTGTGCTTTCTGTTGTGTTATTGTGTTACCACTGTAAATGTGCAGGGAAGGTGCAGGGCTTCTCTGGGCACAGAGCCCCTCTCACCCAACTGTTCCCTGTCCCCATCAGGAGCCTGGCCCTGCGAAGATGGCTGTGACCAGCAGCAACATCCCCAGTGCTGAGAAGGTCCCCACCACCAAATCCACATTGTGGCAGGAGGAAATGAGAGGCAAAGAGCCAGCAGACACGAGCAGCAGCATCAGCCCAGCACAGAGCCCGGTGCAGGGGGCTGCCAGTTCCCTGAAGGATCCCATATTGGACAGCAAGGAAGGTAAGGTGATGCCACGTGGCCCCGGGCACCCTACCCTGGGGTCCCTCCTTGAGCAGGAGTTAGGACAGGTGGACCCTGAGGTCTCTGCCAACCTCAGCTGTGTGATTCTGTCATTCTGAGAAGAAGGTCGTGTCTCATCAGCCCAAACTTGCTCAGTAAGACTAAGCTTATAAGTTAAAATGCTTACCCAGGGCTCCTGGGGGCCACCTGTTCTCACATGGGGAGGAAAATGGGAGGGGGAATGCTTTCATAGCACCTCTGTGGCCCCCTGAGGCAGCCCATAGGGTGTGGGGGCTGCCAAGCCCTGAGTGCTGCTTCCTCATCCGGCCCGTGCAGCAGGGCCCTGTTTATATTTGGTCTCCCTGATTAGTCCATGGAAGGCGCCTGGGGCCACAGTATTGTTCTCCCTGAAACAATAGGGGCTGGGGATTTTTCCTGCCCTGGGCTGAGGATAAGTTTCCTTTATCTGCATGATGGGAGCAGAATAGAGCTGCTTTCTTCCTGCTCCCAGTGCAAAGAGTGATGCATCTGTTGTGTTTCCTTGGAGCCGTGGCTGCTGCTTGGAGGGACAGAGGTGGGAATGGGTGGAGGCTTTCACACTATGCTTCCCCCCCAACCCCCGAAAAAAGAGAAGCTTCCTTGCTCATATAAAGCCTACTCAGTTTCTTTGAAACAAAAAACAAGCAGAAGTGAAAAGTGCTAGAATTCACACCTTTCCTATGCTTTTTAATGGGAGAGACTGTGAATCTTCGTGTTGTTCCCACCTGGGAATAACGTCTGTGCCACCCCACACCTCACTGGGATTCTGTAAGGTATCTTGTGCCCCCAGGATTGCCAGCTCCCTACAAGCATCTCCCCTTCTGCACAGGCTAGAAGGGTTGGGATTGGAGTCAGGGTGGGAGAGCCTGTGATGCTGAGGGACTCAGACTGTCCCTGCTCTCATTTCCTGCACCGTTTCTGCTTGGAATCGTGACATTTTTTTTGTTAAAGACAAAACTCAGACTTGAAACCAAATGTGTTTTTCTTGTCCCTTAGATGAGAGCTCCATGAATGGGGACCGGATAGACTGTGGGCGGAAGACTCGTGTTGAGAGTGGCTACTTCTCCTTGGAGAAGACCAAGCAAGACTCGAAGCTGGAAGAGCAGCAGCTGCCTCCACCACCGAGCCCACCCAGCCCCAGCACCCCAAACAACAGGTACAGTTATCCCAAATCGCCCTCACAGGAGCATGCCCAGCCCTTTCCTTCCCCAGGTATCCGATCAGGCGACCGAGTGATTCACAGCTTTTCTCTGAACTCCTTGGACTCGAAGAGCAGTTGCCCCATGCACAAGGACTCCAGCAGAGATGTAGGAAAGGGAGCTGAAAAATCGGGGCGTCCCCTTTCTTTTAAAGCCAGCCGGCAGTACACAACCCTGGCCGACGTTCCCAAGGCCGTTAGGATCAGTAATCGTGAGGCCTTCCAGGTGGAGAGGAAGCGGCTGGAGCGGAGAACCCGGGCACGTAGTCCTGGGAGGGAAGAAGTGGCCCGGCTCTTTGGCAATGAGAGAAGGTAAGGGATGAGTGGTTCACCTCCCTCTTGCATGCTTGCAGCGTCAGTGAGGTTTGGGGTCGCCCTCCCCGGTGCAGCCCTGGATGGGAGGTATTGGCAGGCTGTGTTGTGAATCATAGAACCGTGGAAGGGTTGCTTTGGAAGGGACCTCAAAGTCCATACGATTCCAACCCCTGCTGTGGGCTGGCTGCCCAGGGCCCATCCATGGCCTCGGGCACCTGCAGGGATGGGGCAGCCGCCACTCGGCAGCGATGCCAGCACCTCACCACCCTCTGAGTAAAAAATTCCCTCCTAACATCTAACCTAAATCGCTCCTCTTTTACTTTGGCCCCTTTGCATTGCAGCAGTTGTGGATTTTGGGGCAACCATGTTGTCCATGCACACCATCCAGGCAATATGATGGCCTTAGCAGTGGATGTCAGCCTTGTGACATTTGGATGCCGCATTTGCAAGCAAGCCCACCCTCCCTGTCCCCTCCCCGGCGCGGCACACGCGGGCAGCTGGCACTGTTAATTAGGTTAGCTCTCTAAATGGTGCTAGAGCCGGGTGCGTTATGCAACTGCTTAATGAGCTGAGAGAGGTTTCAAAATGTCGTGGCATTAATCTGCGAGAAGAGAGTCGGGTGCGGGGCTGCAAACAAGCTTAGTGCAGAGGAGGTGAGGAGGGCATCTGCAGGCATGCTCAGCAGTCATTGGGTGAGGTGAAGGATGTGTTAGTGCAGCGAGGGCAGCAGAGCAAACCGGGAGATGGGCCCCGGGCGAGAGGACTATCTGCCAGTCTGATTTTCTCGCCTTGATTTTCCTCTGGGCATGTTCTCTCTAGTGTGATTTCAGCAGCGCTGCCGGTTCGTTTCTTCACAGCCCCTAAAGGACTGTTTTCCAGCCTGGTGTCTGAGAGCTGGGAGCAGGTGTGGGAGCTTTGTGCCCATGCTGTGGGTTGGCAGCAGGATCCTGCCTCTCCTGATCCCATCCCGGCACTGGCAGCACGCAAAGGTTGGGGCAGAGGAGCAGGGCATGGGATTGGATTTCTCCCTGCCTTGAGAGTTCAGAGGGGAAGGGTGCCAGGCAGGAGCCCTGGTCACCCCAGCTGGGGACAGGGCTGATAAGCTCAACTTGTAGTGTGTTGGTTCAGGTATGGATGACATTGTGTCCCTATGTGGTTGCTTGCACGGTCCCCAGTGCTGACAGTCTCTTGCTCCAGCCCCCATGGGCACTGTGCAGTTTTGGGATCTGGCATGCCAAAAGGAAACTGGGATCTGCCAACAGGACAGAGAAGGCAGAGGTTTGCATGCAGGTAGTGGGGATTACAAGAGAATGTTGCTGCCAGGCAGTGCCTTTTTTTAACATCAGCTCCATGCACTTCCTGCTGGCAGGTGCCTTTTCCAGAGGAAAATCTGTTTATACCAGCTCAGCTGGACTCCTGGGGCCTTTAGCAGAAATGCATTGCTGCATTGAAATGAGCAAAATGTCTCCTCTTTCTCAGAGCTGTACTGAGAGATGGGCAGGGATCTTGTGCCCATGGAGCTGACCCCAGTCCAGCACAGGGTGTGGAGTCTGGGGGTGATGGATGCAGCTCTGTGGGGCTCAGTGGGTTTGGTGCCCATGTCCAGATGGGCTCAGCAAGGCGCAGGGAGGCAGTTCAGCATCGCACCAGAGAGCTCCCATCTGCCCTGCTCACCTTGGCTTGGCTGCTTTATAAATACAAGTTCACTGAGTGCACAGATTCCTATCATTTTTTTTTTTTTCCTCCCCCTTCCAAATTCAGGCTGTGCTTATCAAGGTTGAGCAAATACAGTAACTCACATGCATGCTGCAGGGTCTGCTTCTCCTGACAGATTTAGCACTATACCTGATCCTCCTCCTCCTCAGTAACCCACTAACACGTCTGTGAGCATTTGCCTGAAGTCCTTTACCCATGCATGAACCCCACGGGCAGCATCAGGCATGGCTCAGCTTTGCCTCTGGACTCTCAGTGCAGCCAAACAGGCTCGCTCTGGTTATCTGGGTGTTTTTGTCCCTTCCTCCCATTTCCTTCTAACCCACTGTAAATCAGCACGGGAGTGTCAGAGCTACGGATGAAAAAGAGCTCTGTAACTACCCGGTGTTCCATCCTGAGTGACACACCTGTGGTCTGAGCTCCAGATAGAGCTGTTTTTCAGGCTCCTGCCCTGTCTCCCCATAGTAAGAGCTATTACGTGACTGATGCCCATGACTGTGCTGGAAATATTCCATGTCGATCATTAATTCCCAGCACTTAACTCCACGCCCCGTGCAGACGTCTGAGCTTGTGGTTGCTTCTGAAACATGCATCAGAAGGCAGCGCCGAGCAGGAGATATCTGTGGGATTTTGGCACGTGGGGGTCTGTGGAGTGCGAGTTCCCTCTGCTGGCACACACAGGGTGGGGCCACGGCTCTGCAGCCCACAGGGATTGAGCCACATCCCTGCTCCCTCATCCCAGCCCTGGGCAGGATGGGGCTGTTTCCAGGCAGTGATTTGGAAACCCCAGAGATGAATCTTCAAGCCTGTTTTGCACAGCACAGGGGTCTGTGGCAGATGCAAGCTGAATTCTGTGTTTTTGGGTGTCAGTCCCTGTGTGCCAGCAGAGCGGGGATAAATCTCGGTGCATCTCAGCAGCTTTGGAAGCTTTTGGGAGGGGTGTTGGTGTTGGATGGGGTGTCCTTGGGGTGCAGGAGCCCAGAGCTCGCTCCTTTGGCTTTTCTTGCACTCTTTCTGCACTGCAGTCTCTGAAAATGCAGCTTTTCCAATTGCCCCCGTGCTCTGCTTGTGCTGGAAGGAGCCTGCTGTGTCAGAGTGCAGCCAGGGCTGGCGATTGTTTCTAACCTCAGTAAGCAGCAGAGCTACTTTTCTTTCTCAAATTCCTTCTCTGGAGCTTCTTGGGATGTAAGGCTTTGCTCTGGATGCTGCTGCAGCAAAGACACAACTGCCTGCTCTCTAAAACAGAGCTTTCTTTTCCTTTTAGAACTATCTTCTTTGTTTTTGTGTACCTTTGGGGAAAATTCCTCGTCCTTTTCTTGAGGCTCACTGTCTCTCTTGCTGCTAAATAACGAATGAATCCACTACAAATAAGCCCTTTCCTCCAGTCAGAGAACACTGCTTCAGTGACAGCTTGCTGGCTGTGAGAGCTCTCCTTCCCCCTGCACACACCCCCCCAGCTAACAGCCTCAACCTGCAGCTCAGGTTCCATGCCTGGCAGAGATGAGCAGCCCGCAGAGATGAGCAGAGCTCCCTGGGATGAGTTCCATAGTGCAGCACCGAGCAGCAGCACAGCTTTCCAGCCGCTCCATCCCTCCCTGCCTGCAGCACAGCACTGTCAGCATGGAGCTGTGTTCCCAGGGACCCCTCACAGTAACCTCTCTGAAACACTGAGCTGATGGGACACACGATTCTTTCCTGTAATCCGAATGATATTAACCCTTGGGGCTGTGATTGGGTTGCAGTGATTTTTTTATTTTTATTTTTAAATTATTTTTATTATTCCCTCCTCCTTTTTCAATGATGAATTACTGGAATAGTTTTGATTTTGTTTTGTATGTAGATGCAGATATATAATTTCCTCTTCTGTTCATTCATTTTCCAGCCTTGTTTTCTTCCAGGTCTTGTTGCTCTCCACCTTCTCCTGCTGTGTTGCTGTGTGACGTGTCCGCCTTTACTTCGCCTGCTTCGCTACCATCTCATCTCAATCTCAAGCCGTAGAACAACCTGGTGGTGCAGCCCCTTTCATGAGAAATCAACCTGCTTTTGATTTTGTTTTTATGGTTTTTTTTTTTTTTCTCTTGATTTGTTTTTCTTCAGGCCTTCATCTGTTAGGGCGCAGATAACGTTAATTCACGAACCTCTTCCTCCTTCCTAAACTGAGTCTCAAAGGTTTGGGCCCAGGGGTGAAAAGGGGACAGCTGGGTTAAAAACTCATCACCAAAACAGTTCTCCGTGTGTCGGTGATGGAGGATGTAGATTTGTGCTCTGTGAGCTGGGTGCTGTGACGCACATCTCACCTGAGCAGAACATCCTGGGGAGATGGAGAGCTCTGCGTGAGCACTGGGATCTGTGTGCTCCCACTCTGCAAACTGGGAGGCAGTGGGTGCTGAACAGATGTCCCCAGAAACATCACAATTTAAAAAGCAAAGCTCCCCCCGGCCCAGTGCAGTTCCTTGGTCCTGGCAGCCTGGCTCTGAGCAGCAGCTCCCAGCGGGCTGAGCTGTGCTCGGAATGTGTCTGACTGAAGAGATTTGGTGCAATGTTAGTTTAAAACTAAACATCTCATGGTTTTTTTTTTTTTTTTTTTTAATTTTTAATTTCTTTTTTTTTTTTTTTTTTTTTTTTTTTTTTTTTTGTGAAAAGTGTTAAAACAAAAATGTTTTTGGATGACCTGTTTTCCCTCATGTGGTTACCCTTGTGATTTTCGTGCATGTTGAGGGTTCCTGATTTTAGATGTTTAGATGCTGTTTTGGGATCTTCTCTGGGCTGAGTGTTTTGGAGGGGTTCAAATGGGAATTGAAACCTCACAGCTTGGGGCTCAGCTGATTTGTGTCCTGAGGATGGATTACTGCTATGCTTTCCCAGGTTGTGCTCAAAGCCCAGAGGCTGGTTCTTGCCCAGACCCTTGGGGGTGCCAGTTTGAGACCAGCAGGTCCTTAAAAAATTCTGTTATTTTCACTCCTGTGGGTCAGCAGACAGCTTTTCCTGCTGAAATGGCACTTTTAATTCCACCTGCAGAAAGCCTGCTTTTTTGCCTATTGGGAGCATCCTTCTGCAGGGTGTGTGCTGCTCCATTGTAGTTCTCCATCCTGGGAAAGCTGGGTGCTGTGATGTGGTGAGGGTGCCCAGCTGCAGGTAGGGGCCAGGTGTGCTCCTGCTCCCTCCAGCTGCCTTGCAGGCCAGCTTCAGCAGAGGGCATGGGTTTTTTGAGGGATACCCGACTTACAGCTGGATGCTCCAGTTTGGTGCATGCCCTGCACGGACTGAGGTTTTACAGGATACATGCAGGGTGATGTGGAGCCGCCCAGCTCCCAGTGGGGTGTCATTTTTGTGCTCTGCAGTCTCAGGTTGTTGGTAGCTGCAGCATTATGCTGTAGGAGCAATGAGTCGAGCAGTTGTGCAGTGACCTCAGGCAGCCCTCGCGCGTCGGGACTGTGAGCTCCATATGACTGCTCGTGGTTTAAGCAGCTCTGCCTTCCCCTTTCTGTCTGTTTTCCAGGCGATCTCAGGTAATTGAGAAATTTGAGGCATTAGACATCGAGAATGCAGAGCACATGGAGACGAGCGTGCCAGCAGGAGCTGCCCTTTCCAGCGAGACGCGGCAGGGCAGGAGTGAGAAGAGGGTCTTCCCAAGGAAACGGGTAAGCAGTTTCCATACAACCATAGCACCACTGAGGTCTCATGGTGGGGTTTGGGTTGAGCACAGTGGGATCGTGTGCAGGGCAGCACTGCTGGTTCAGCCCATGCATGTTTGCTGCTCACGGCTCTGCTCTCTTGGTCCAGGTGCAGGTCAGGGCAGAAAATCAGGTTGTCTCTTCTCTATCCTCTGGAATAGAAAGAGGGAAACGTCAGATCTAGCACAGCAGGACACATCCTCATGGCATGAAATAACAAAAAGAAACAGGCAGTCTTGAGTCCCACTTGTGCTCAGACGTATTGGGAGCAGTTTATTCCCTGAGAAGCCTGAAAAAAGATCTTGCCAGTGAGGTGACACTTGTTCTGAGCCTGACGTGCCCCCGAAATATGTGGGTTTTTGTGCCATGAGCCAGGGAGCAGGACTTGCTGCCCTAGTTCTGTGCTGACCCAGGCTCTGCTGTCTGCACAGGACTTCACGTGCGAAGGGACAGCCGTGGGCTCCATCCTGGACGTGTCTGCATCTCCGCTGTCCCCACACCGCCGGGCCAAGTCACTGGACAGAAGGTCCACAGAGTCCTCCATGACGGTGAGCCACCAGGGCTGTGTCCTCTGCCATGTGGGTGAATGCCAGAGCCTTTCCCAGGCAGCTCTGATGGAAATCTCCTCATCTGCTCTCCCTTTAGCCAGCACATAGTGCATCTGCTGTGGTTGGTGTTGGAGCAGATGGGTTTGACTTGAATCAGGTGTGGCTAATGCTGAGAGTTAGAGCTCTGCTTTTTGCCTTTTCCCCTCTACTGCTGCAGAAATTAAAACAGGCAGTGCTTCATGATGGTGCATATTGGAGTAACGGGTACCAAGCCAAGTTTGCATTTGGTTTGGTTAGGAGAGCTAATACGTGGCCCAGTTTTCTATCAGTACTTCCATGATGTTTGTGCAGTTGCAAGCTGGTGTTAGTGGAACAAGGTCTTCCATTTGCATGTTCTAAATGCTCACCAGACCTGGAGGCAAACAGTGCAAAACAAGCATGGAACACCCTCCACTCTCTCCACCCTTTGTAGGAACAGAATAAATACACTAATCTCTGAGAAGGATTACTTAGCCATTGTAAATACATGATATTTACATTTTTCATGGATGGACAGCTCGTATTCAAGGACTTCTCAAAAATGCAGTAGCTTAGCATTTCTGTGGGCTGTTCATGTAGACTTGTACTGTGACAAGAATGACTTTAAAATTCTTGGTAATAAAAAGGTACAAAAAGTGCATATCAAGTGACAGTGCCCATCGTCTAATGTGACTGCAAGAAAAACTTGCAGTCAGTGGGAAATATTCCCTGCATCCCTCCTGGTGCTTCTGGGAGTGATCCCACGCTGCTGAGTGCTTTCCTTGCTGACTGCAGGAAGTAGCAGGTGCTGTTTTTGTGCTGGGATTGCCTGTATTTCCAGGCCCTGAACATAGGAACTCAGCCTGGTGCTGGATCCATGCGTGGAATTGCAGGTGCATTTTCACTCCTGATGGATGACAGAGGGGCAAAAATGCATGCAGTGTTGCTAACTGTGCTTCTCCTTCCATTGTAATTCTGGTGCAACAGTAGGAAATCACAGCTGCTAGGAAGGAGACAGCCTACATAAATCATACAGCAGATCCCTGTGCCTCCTTGGAGCAGACATTTAGCCCCCACGCAGCGCAGTGATCCAGCTTCACCGCTGCTGGTTCCTTTGATTGCTGTGCTGGGTTTTGTCACCCTGTTGCCTATTCCCAAGCTGGATGTGGCCACTCTGACTGCATCTGTTCTTCCTTGCAGCCTGATTTGCTGAACTTCAAGAAGGGCTGGCTGACAAAGCAGTATGAAGATGGGCAGGTGAGTCGGGGGCAGCTCCTACCTGCTCCAGTGTGCCTTGTGCCTGGGCAGGCTCCACACGTGTGGGTTCCTGCAGCCCAGCTGCAGTCAGTCCTGGGTGGCAGTAGGAGTGTGCAGAAGATGTACACGTATAAAACAAGTGCCAGGAATGGGCTGCAGCTCAGTTTTTAGATATCATGGATAAAACAAGAGTATCGTATTGCTTTTTTTAATTTAAAAAAACAAAAAAGCTTCATCTTGCCAGGGGAGCTCATGGAGGGCGCTTGCTGTATTTCATCATCGCTTGCAGGGTTGAAGCACTGCAGCATCCTTCGTGTTGCTGCCTGCTCCTCTCTCCCCAGCCCTTTGGGGGGGCTGCTTGTGGAGCTGGGAGGGGAGGGGCTGTTGGTAACTCCTCTGTGCTGGTTGTTTTGTAGTGGAAGAAGCACTGGTTTGTGCTGACTGACCAAAGCCTGAGATACTACCGGGATTCGGTGGCAGAGGAGGTAGGTGTCACTCTGTGGGGGAAAAGCCATTGCTGCTGGGCTCTGTGCTCCCTACAGCCCTGCTTGTTGTCTCCCTGCAGTGCATCTCACCAAACCCTACCCTGCACCTCCTGCGCAGAACCATGGTGCTTTTGATTTGCAGTGTGTTACAGCATCCTTTATCTCTCTCTTCTCTCTCCAGGCTGCAGACCTGGATGGAGAAATTGATTTATCAACGTGCTACGATGTCACAGAGTACCCGGTTCAGCGGAACTATGGCTTCCAGATCCATGTAAGGATGGTGAGGGGCAGGGATGCTCAGGGCTGGGTGCTTGGAGTGGCTGTGGGGTGTGCAGGATGGTGCTGGTGGGTGCAGCCCACAGCTCTGAGCCGATCCCTGCTTTCCTCAGACGAAGGAAGGGGAGTTCACCCTTTCTGCCATGACGTCTGGCATCCGTCGCAACTGGATTCAGACCATCATGAAGCACGTTCGCCCCACCACTGCGCCTGATGTAACGAGGTAAGGGGAGTCACGGCCCCTGCACTGCTTGGCTGTGCAGAAGGAGCTCTTCCTTGTCCCTGTGCTTTCCGCTTTCTGAGCCTGTCTGCCCCCAGAAGCTCTGCCTCTTTCTTAAACCCCTCTCTCTGGGCTTGATCTGGATATACTTTGTGGGTGTGCAGATAATGCTGAGTTGCTCTTACGGGTGCAGTTTTCAAAGAGGGTTGAAAATGTGGCTTTAATTTGTGCGTAGGAATATGAAATACTGTTCCTATATCAAGGCTCCTCTGGATTCCCACCAGGTATTGTGAAACCACTTGGATTCAGCTGTGCTGGGTTCCCCCTTTCCTCTGGCTACTGTTCAGCATGAGCTGCCTGGCCCTGCTTGTGGGTCACAGGGCTGAAGGAGAAGCTCTTTGGCTCTGATAGACTTTAAACTCCATCCAGTGAACCGCCTCCCTTCTCTTTCAATGTTCCAGCTAGCAGCAGCTCCTTCCCCTTGCTCTTTAGCAACATCTGTGTCTCCTCCTGCCACCAGTGCCAGAGGAAGGGGCCCCTTGGTTCCCTGCTGTGAGCGCTTGAGGCTGAGAGAAAGGGCGTTTGAGCCCCTCACAGCTAACCAACCATGCCAGCCACACTCCCATGGGCTTCCCAGACACGGCCACAGCATTCACTGTCTCCTGTCTTTACTGTGGCTGCAGCCAGTAGGGTTTTGCCAGGTTTGCCCCTGCCTTGGTGGCATGGCTCTTCTCACTGGCTCTGCTGGCTGGGGATGCTCCGACCCCTATGCCCACCCTGCTTGGCACCCATTCCCAAGCTCCAGTGGGTTCACAGGATATCAGGGAAGCCACCTCTCTCTTCACTCCTCTGTGTGTTTGATTTTCATGCAATCCCAGGAAAAACTTCTCTTTGAAACTATCCGTGCTGAAGCCCAGGTTGGAAAACTGTGTTCTCTCCTGTATTAACATGTTGTGGTTTGTATATCTTGTGATTCACTGCATGCTCCTCCTTTTCTGCACCTCGGATGGGAAGTTCTGCAGTTTTCATTTATTTTTCTTTCTTTTTTCTTTTTTTTTGTTTTTTGTTTCCCCCTTTATTTTTCTTTTCAATGAAAGCCAGAAAGAAGGGAAGAAGCAACCTGGTCTTGACAGTTGATTCCCCCACACTGGTGCCTTCTGATGTGACTAGATGTGAAGATGAAGACCAAGGAAATTTGAGGGGACCTCTCAGCCCTTTAAGAGCCATATCTATGCATAGCCTAGCAGGTTACTGCATCTCGGTGCTCCTGTGCTCACTGTCTGCTGCCCTGAGCCCACGTGGCATGGTTTGACTCGGCTTTACCCTGCAGAGAAGGTCTGGGTGCTGGTCGTGCAGTAACTTGCTACGCTGCATAAACAGACGGCAGCTCTGAACCCCGAGCTGATGATGAGGGCTTTATAGGTGCCCTCGTGTTGTTTTTCACTGGACTGCTTCCAAGTGGGGTGCACGTGGGTTTGAGGCACAGCACTGAACTGCAGCTCTGCGTGCACCAGGGCTCTTTGACAAGCCCTTGGGCTGCGGTGTGAGCGCAATGTAGCACAGCCTGTTCGGTGTCTTTGATGCACTGTTGGCATCCTCACCCTGTGAGCAGCTTGGGATGGGGCTGCTGGCTCCCATCACCCTCTTCCACGTCTCCACTGGGCCCAGTGCATGCTTCCTTGTTACTCAAGTCTTAATTACTGTTTATATCCTAGCGTGTGGCAGCACCCTGGGGGGTGGGTGCTGCCCTGCTCCCTGCTCTGCCATCTCCAGAGGTGCTAATTACACAGCAATGGCCATGCAGGTGTAAAGCACGCAAAAGGAGCAAAGAGGCTGCTTCAGCCCCTGGTTGAGCTCCTAGCCCTGGTGTCCCCCAGTTCCCATACTCATCTTGGAGCTTGTGCCATGCTTGCAGCCACCCCTGTTAGAAACCAGCTGTCTGTTGCCTGCTCTGTAAATCTCTCATCTCCCCTTGCCACGTGGTGTGAATTTATCTGGATGGGAGGAGGTACAAAATGAGTGAGTAGCACCAGTAGCCATAGGGTGCTGCTGGGAAACAAAGTGCTAAATGTGGGGGCTGTCTGCTGAGTTTCCCAGCACTGTGCCCTTTGGGGGTCTGTGCAGAAGGAATGGGCTGGCAGGAGGTGGCACCTGTAAGCATGCCGAGGTTCATAGAGTCCTTGGACATCCCGAGTGGGAGGGAACCCGTAAGGATCATGGAGTCCAACTCCTGGCTTCTTCCATGTGGTGTTCAGAGCAACGTGCTTTCTGTTCCACAGCAACATCCAAGGGACCTCAGGACTCCCTTTCTTCCTACTGCTCTGCTCCATTTTAAGACTTCATCTCCTTTCTGTTTTACTTATTTAAAATGCAGTCGTAATCACTGACTGCACGTTGAGCACTTGGCTGGGAGTGTGCTCTGGAGTCGTGCAGCAGCATCCTGTGGGTGTGGAGTGAGTTTTCCATGGTGCCTTCTGGGTTTGTTGAGGAAGGAGTTATCTCCAAGCTAGTCTCAGCCAGTGACTGCCAGAATTTCTTGAAACCCAGCTCTGTTGAGCCTGTGGTTTGATTGTGGATGGAGGTACATTGGAAGATACTGGCTATGGACACATGCAGTTCTGCTCCAGTCTTTGTTTTGAGGAGAGGGGTTTAATCTGTGTGCTGGAGGAGCCCTTCTGTGTTGCTGCCTTTGGGACCAGTGGTGCACATGGGCTTGTGGAGCACTGTGAGCATTGATCTGCCTGCAGTGAAGGGCCCAGGCAGGTGCTCTCTGGCTCTGCTCCCTGTGCCCTTCTGGAAAATTCAGCTGGACTGTGCTGGAACCCTGTGGTTGTGCAGGACATGGGGCCCAAGGGCTGTGCTGCAGGAGGCATCTGGGGTTATCCTGGTAGCACAGGGATTGGCAAACACCTGCTGTTCTCTTGGGAGAGGATTCCTCTGCAAGGTTAACACACAGCTATTCTCTTTATTTTAATTTTGATCTGCATGTTCCAAGGCTGGCATGTCTGCCTCTAATGAGCTAGTATTGCATCATGAGCTGCCCGTAGGTTGGAGGTGGTATTGCCCTTCCCTGTTCTCTTTCCCTGCTTGATGAGTATGTCTCCCCTCTCATCCCTCTAACTCAGCACTGAAAGCCATTCCTTGCTTGAGAAACGGCGTTTTAGGGGATGGCCATGGTGTGTTGTGTAACTCTTGCTCTCCTCACTGCACCAACTGCGGCACCCATGGCAGATACGTGCCTTCAGTGTTCACAGTGGCACAGAGAAGTTTTGGGCCCTGTTCACAGGCTGACTCTGCTGAGCTTGAGGAAAACCCGACCCCAGTTACCAAAGGCATCTTAGAGTGGCTCTGTGCTTCTCTGCAGTGCTGAAGCCAGGCTGACTTTGTTGGGACTGGTGGCATCCTCTCTGCTAGCCCACGGTGTGGCCATGCTGATTAGTCTGTGCACATGGGCAGGTGCTGGAAGAGCACCTGAAGCCTTTCCCCAGCCCATGAAGGTGGTTTGGGGCCACTGCTGGCCTTGGGGTGGCTGCCAAGGAGGAGTGTGGTTGGGATCGGCCACCCCCTAGGGCCGCTTGCACTGTGGCTTCGCACGCCGGCACAACCTGAAGAAGGGCTGCTGTGCCCGAGAAGTGACGGGAGATGGAGGGGTAGGGGGACACACACCTGGCTTTGGCTTGGGCTTTGGCAGCCCCTTTCCACCCAGCTCTTGAAGGCATGCCTGAAAGTGCCTGGCCACCTTGAGCACCCGGTGACGCTTTCTTTTGCTGTCTCTCTGTCCCTGCAGCTCCCTACCAGAGGAGAAAAGCAAAACGAGCTCATCCTTTGAGCCCAGCCCAAAGCCCAGCGAGAAGCCGGACGCGGAGCAAACAGAGCTGGACTCGGAGCAGAAGCGGAGCCGTGCACGGGAGCGTCGGCGAGAAGGACGATCCAAGACCTTTGACTGGGCTGAATTCCGCCCCATCCAGCAAGCCCTGGCTCAGGAGCGTGCCAACGCCGCCGACTCCTCCAAGAGTGGCACCGCTGCCTTCTCCAGGGACAGCAGCACCGCCGACACCGACCCAGGCGAGCTGGAGCGGGAGCGGGCCCGGCGGCGCGAGGAGCGGCGCAAACGCTTTGAGATGGTCGACACGGTGGATGGAGCAGGGCCAGAGGAGACACTGAGGATGGAGGTGGATCGGATCCTGCCTGTCCCCGCAGACATCAAACCGCAGAACGTCCACGTGGAGATTGAGCAGCGGTGGCACCAGGTGGAGACCACCCCGCTGCGGGAGGAGAAGCAGATCCCCATCGCTCCTCTGCACCTCGCTCACGCTGAGGACCGGGATGAGGGGCTGGCAAAGCAGCACCTGACCACACTGCTGGAGAAGGAGGTAAAGCAGGAAGCCTGAGCGAGGGGAAAAAAAGCTGTGTTTATTCCTGCTTTGGGATAACAGTGAGCAGAGATGGTCAGGGTGCCTTGAGACATAGATCCATGTCCATCCTCTGTTCCCAGTGCTGCTCTTGCAGGTAGCACCCCATTGCCCTGTCCAGCCCGCATCAAGCAGAGGTGCTCCTGGTGTTTGTTACCCTGCCTTCCTCTAATGAGATGAGCACAACTGAGGCATATTAACCAGACTCTACATTTAAGCTCTTAATCCTGTTTGCCTCTGCAACTGTAGAGATTTGTGCCTACAGTTATGCCTACAAAATCATAAATGGGCTGGAATTGCAGTGCGTGCCACAAAAGTTCCCTTCTTGTGAGCCTACATCAAACAATCTCAAGATTTTAGGAAAAGAATAGGTGGCTCAGCTCACTTGGAAGAGGTCCACATGTGGGATAACAAAGGTCATTGTTAGTCAGGATTGAGGTGTATTAACTGGAATGAAAGAGGTACAGGCACAGGGTAACCAGGAGCATCGCCAATCTGAACTGGGGTGGGATTTGCCTGGGCCATGCCTGGCACGAGCTGGTGCCGTTCCTCCTTTGCCACATTGAGCTTCATGAATTAAACTCGAGCACAATGCAGTTCTTTCAGAGGGAGGGGCTTTGCCTGTTAAAATGAAATCCTGGTTGCAGAGCAGTGCTGTGGGAAGCCCTGTGCTCTGATGGCTGAGCCCGTGCCTGCTCACTGGACTCTGTCTGTGTTCGTGTCCCTCCAGCTGGAGCAGAAACAGAAAGAGGCCCTGGAGCTCCTGGAACAGAACCGACACCTGCAGGACCAGCTGAAAGTGGCGCTGGGTCGGGAGCAGAGTGCCCGTGAGGGCTACGTGTTGCAGGTAGGAGAGCTGGGAGGAGAGGGGAACCCATCCTCCCCTGCATCAAAGGGACTCCAATGTGCTTCGGTGTGAGCACACCCCAGTTCGTGGCGATGCACAGCGCTGAGCAGGCTCCAAGAGATTTGACCTGCTTGGAAAAGTTGCTGATTCTGTTGATTTAAAAGGTTTGCCTGCTTATGAAAACATCTGGTTTGGTTTGCAGCAGGCAGGAGATAATGCTGCCTGTTGTCATCCCCAGGAGAAGCTGTAGATAGGATCCCAGCAAAGCCCATCTCTTGTCTACTCTGTACTGTTTGCCTTTGCAACAGCTCTGATCCCCCTTCCTGAGTCCCAGGTGTTCCTGTCACCCAGTAGGACAGACATAAGGCTTTCTGAGCATCTCATGGCCCTGTGTTTCTCCTGGCCAGGGAGTTTATGTGGTTGTTCCATGGCAAGCCCAGCAAATGCAGAGGCATCAGTCATCCTGGGCAGAGCATCAGGTTGTCACACCTACAGCCTGGCTGCTGTATTGGAGCACTTTGGTGGTTTCTTCTCTTGCAAGATGCCTTTCCTCAGGAAAGCCTGGAAGGGTTTTGGAATTTTTGGCAGAAGAGGTGGGAGAATCTTTTGGGAAGCCTTTCCTCCCCACCTCCAGACGTTGGCTTTTGCCACCTCCTCCTCTGAGCGCATTTAAGTTCCAGAGAAGTCATGAAGCCTGCAGGGCACCCCTGCCTCTGCTGATTGGTGATTTGATCTGCTTGCTCCTGGTGAGCCAAAGTGATGCTGTGCTCCTGTGGCAGCAAACCTGACATCCTTGTTTGTTTCTCAAGGGAGAAATTTCCCCTGAGGAAACTGCAAAGTCAGAGAAGGCAGCCCAGGCATCTTGCCTTTCTGACCTGTGATCTCCATGGAGGAATTATTAATGCATTTGTTCATTTTGGAGCCCCCAAGCTATAGTGCTTGCAGAGAGCAGTGCTGTTTTTACTTGGCAATGTTGGAAGAGAATCTTTGGGGACCAGAAGGAGAAGAGAATGACACAGAGCTAGCAAATAAGTCAGGGCTCGGGAGACAGCCCCATCCTGTTTTGAACAGCAGATTCAGCATCCGTAGGGCTGTTTAGTGAGATGGGTCAGAAGCAAGGTTTGTCTGAGGTGCATAGAGGAACTCCTGCAGGGACATGTCTTGCGAAACTGAGTGCTGCATCCATCTGCTGTTGTGCTGCTGTGCTGAAGTTGACCCTAGCATGAAGGTACAGGGAGGGGAGGTCTGTAGGGGAGTTGACCCAACCTTTGCTGCAGTAAGAAGCGTCCCCAGCTTTGACCTAGGAATTGGGCAGGGTATTTGGAAGGGTCAGGGGTCTCTTCCTTGGGATTTCCCTTTCATTGTGTAGGAGCAGCGGGGTTAAAACCCTGCTGCAGAAGGAAGTAACCCCACCAAACCCTACTAGGGGTGGAAAGATGGAAGCAGGTTATTATTTGAGCTTTTCTGTAGCTCCAAACTGCAGGCAAACATCACAGCCTTTTTTTTTTTTGGATGCACTCTCTGAACTTGTCGCTCCCCCATACCTCCATCACCCCCAATTTCCAAGAGGTTCCTGTGCTGACCAGCTGGCTGCCAGCCCGTCCCTCCCGAGCCCCGTGGCAGCCCCACGTGGACACAAAGGATGCTGTTCCGTAAGGCAGCCGCTGAGATAAGCACCCCATGCATGTGCTGTGCACTGCAGCCTCTCTGCCCTCCTGTAACAACCCTTCTCTCACTCACAGCATCCTTGGGACATGGTGCCCAAGCGGGGGGGGCATGGCAGGGGCTCAGACTGCCCCGTGGTTTCCCCAGCTCTGGTCCCAGTGGGTGAGAGGGGTCACATACTAACCTGTCCCTGGGCGGATGTTCTTGCATGGTTTTTTTGGTGTAAAGCATGAAATTTAACTTAACATAACTGAGTGTCACATCTGTGGGCTTTCCTTACCAGCAACCAGAGTACAGCAGGGCAGGCCAAATTCCTAGGCTTAACGCTGTGCTTTTCTTGCCTCTTCCTGTCTGTGTATTTTTTTTTTAAAGATACATAATTTCTGTCGCCTATTGCATGACTCTCTGTGAGTTTTCTCTTTGCATGCTGCGTTGCTTTGATTTGAATCTCACAAAGGTTGGTTTCTTTTGTTTGACATTCTCATCATACCTGCCCCCCCCACCCTCCCTTCACTTGTTGGGCTTTTTATTTTGTCCTTTTTTTGTTCTTTGTTTGGTTTTGTTTTTTTTTACAGGTAGAGAACTTAGATCCTTCCTAGCCTTAAGCTCTAGCATAACAGCATCTCTCTAATGCACTGAGCAGCCAATAAGTCCTGTCTGGCAGCCCCTGAAATGACATCGCCACGCCGGCTGTCCTGTCTCGCTGCGTTCTGCTGGGAAGTGATGTCATTTGCTGCCACCTCACTTTCTGTCGTTGCTTTTGTTCGGTAGGACTGTGGTACCTGAACTGTGCACTTTTTGTTTCATAGCAAAACGAACCAACACACTAAAAGCAGTTCCTTTCTTCTCGGCCTGTCCCCATCCCTTCCTTCTCACCCGTCCAGTTTTTCTCTTGTCTGTCTGTCTCCGTTTTACTGCTGGTGTTTCTTTTTCATCGTTCTTTTTTGTTCTCTGTCTTTTGGTTCCGTTTGATTTTGGTTGTTCTCCTTTTAGCCTGTGACTGTACAGCTGTTTTGACGTTACGGTCCATGTTTTCTGTTACTGGAAAGCAGTTGTTACTCATTTAAAAAAAAAAAAAAAAAAAAAAAAGAAAAGAAAAAAAAGTTAGACAAAATAAAATTGTGCCAGGAACAAATCATCCCAATTGGAGCTTGTGGGGTAGCAGCCAAATCGCTGCGAGGAGCTTTTCCATGGCCTGCCTGGCCAGAGGTGTGACACTCAGAAGGGAGAGCCAAGAGTGTTACTAATCTAGTATTTAATCAATTTTTTTAAGACCGAGGTGGCCGCCTCGCCGTCAGGTGCCTGGCAGAGGCTCCACAAAGTCAACCAAGACCTCCAAAACGAGCTGGAAGCACAATGCCAGCGTCAAGAGCTGATCAATCAGCAGATCCAGTCGCTGAAGCGCAGCTATGCCGAGGCTAAGGACGTCATCCGGCACCACGAAGCTGAGATTCAGAGCCTGCAGGCGAGGCTCAGCAACGCGGCAGCTGAGCTCTCCATCAAGGAGCAGACCTTGGCCAAGCTCAGGAGCGACCTGAGGAGCGAGAAGGAGAAGGCCAAGGAGCAGCTGGAGGAGTGGCAGCATGGCGAGGCCGCGCTCAGCTCCCAGCTGAAGGCCAGCGAGCAGAAGCTAAAGAATGCTGAGGCTCTGCTCCTTGAGAAGACCCAGGAGCTGCGGGACCTGGAAATGCAGCAGGCTCTGCAGAGGGACCACCAGAAGGAGGTGCAGCGGCTGCAGGACAGGATCGCCGAGCTGAGCAGGCAGCTGAATGCCAGCGAGCAGACGCGCATCCTCATGGAGGAGAAGCTGCAGAAGAATTACGAGGCTTTGCTGGAGAGCTGTGAGAGGGAAAAGCAGGTTTTAATACAGAGTCTGAAGGAGGTGGAAGATAAGGCCAACGAGTACGAGAATCAGCTGCAAAATAGCGAGCAGCAAATGGAAATTCTGCAGAAGGAAAAGCTGAGTGCAAAGTTTGAGGGCAGCGAGCTTGTCCACCAGCTGGAGGAGCAGCTGCTGCTGAAGGAGGCCAGCATCCAGAAACTGGGCGAGCACATCAAGGAGCTCGAGAGGGAAAGAGATCAGATAAAATGTCGGTTCCATGAGCTCATGAATCAAGTTGCTGAGTCAGATAATGAGGTTGCAAAGCTGCAAGCCAAGTTGAAAATGGAAGAGACCAACTACCACAATCTGGAGCAATCGTTTGAGGAGGTGTCAGATCAGTTCCAGGGTGTGCAGAAAGTGCTGAAAGAAAAAGAGGAGGAGCTGAGGCATGTTAAGGAAATGCACTTGAGAATTGTGGAGAAGAAAGATCAAGATCTCAGCGAGGCTTTGGTTAAAATGGTTGCTTTGGATAGCAGTTTAGAGGAGACTAAAGTAAGGCTAAAGGCCAAGGAGGAGGCTTTAAGGAAATTAACCAGCGTAGGTGCGGAGCCGTGTGCTGAGGAGGCAGAAGATGTTGGCTGCCATCTGGAGGCTGACGAAAGTCACCCATCTCAGCTGGGGCAGCCTCTGCCAACTCACGATGCCCTCCCGGTTCTGACCTATGCGCTGAAGGAGGAGGAGGAGGTCCTTGAGACCAGCCAAAGGCGAGCAGAGGAATTTGACTCCCCTTCCAAAGCTGCAGAGCTCCAGGACCAAGAGTTGGCTCAGAAGGCCTTAGCAAAGCCTGATGTAGGAATCATGGGGGCCAAGAGGCAGAGAATCCGTTTCTCGAGCATCCAGTGCCAAAAATATATCCACCCAGATGGATCGGAGAAGAACTGGACCAGCAGTACCTCTTCTGACACCAGCCAGGACAGGTCCTTGTCTGAGGAAAGCATGTCTTCGGAGCCAGCTCCTGGCTATCCATCATCAGCGGCAAGCGACTCCGAGACCTACCTCTCCATCATCCACTCTCTGGAAACCAAGCTGTATATTACAGAGGAAAAACTGAAAGATGTAACCATGAAGCTCGAGAGCCAGCACGGCCATAACCAGGAGACTCTCATCGCCCTGCACCACCAGTGGGCCAGCACAGAGTCTCAGCTGCGGGAGCAGCTCCAGAGCAGCTTATCCCAAGTCAGCACTCTTGTCTCGCAGCTGGAGAGCGAGAGGCAGGAGAAGCTCAAACTCATAGAAAATCATGTTAGCGAGCTGGGAGGTTTCCAGGTGAAAAACGATCAAGCGCTGGCTTGCTTAGAGAAGTGCAGGGAGCAGCTCAGATCTCTCCCCAAGTCAGATAAGGAGCAAGAGAGCGATTTGTTCCTCGTTACTCTATCCAGCATGGAAACAACCTTATCGGGTGCAATCCAGGCCTTGGGAGGGGCACCGGCCCCACCGGAGTGTCAGCAGAGTGAGGGCCTCGTGGCAGGGTCCCCTGTGCCAGATGGGGGGGTGCTGGGTGAAGGGGAGCCCGTCTCTGAGGAGCAGCCAGCAGGGACTTTTGGTGCGGGCCAGTTGAGGTGGCTGTCTGAGAGAGTGGCCTTTGAGGCCTCTCTTATCAGCCAGATAGCAGAGTCTCTGAAAAATGCAGGCTCTGAGATATCACAGCTTCTCAGGGAGATCCAGGGGACGGCGGAGGTGGTTCTGATAGAGCCGTCAAGTGCTTCTCACACAGCAGCTGACTTGGCCGGTGTCCTATCTAAGAAGCTGCTGCTGGAAGGGGAGTTCTGGAGCCAGGTGGAGGAGCTGAGAGTGCACCTGAGCATCAGGCAGGGAGAAGCAGAGGGCCAAACAGAACCAGCAAGTTTGGGCTTTTCTCCGTGTTTTCTTAGTGCTGTAGCAGATGCTACATTGATCAAAGCAGAACTTGGGTTTGTGGCGCAGAAGATGAGGGACTCTTTTCACCAGAGATTAAAAATGATCGAAGAAGACCTCCATAACACCAAAACAGCTCTCCAGCAGCACAAGTGCATGTTGGAGGAAATTCTCAAAGCTTATAGGACTCCTGATTTTGACAGAGTTGTGCATCAGATTTCTGAAGCGCTTGAAATTCAGAAAGATGCTTCAGAAAGAGCCCAGATCTCCTGGGACGGGAGCTGCCTCCAAATGGGACCGTGCCAGGAGGGGGCCAAGGTGCAGGAGGTTCGTAGCCTACCAGGCCATGGCAGTGGTGAAGCTCTTGTTTCCATTCAGGAAGATCTTGCCCAACAACTAAAAGACAAATCCAATATTCTTAAGGAAATCTCTGTTGCCTTACTTTCTCTGCCTCCTGAGGAGGCCATGAGAGATTGCCAGAAGCTCTTCAAGATATCTCAGAGCCTTTCATATCACTCGTGCATGGGAGACCTGGAGCGCTACTCCTCTTTGTTAGTTCAGGATGCAATAGTTCAGGCTCAGGTTTGTTACGCTGCTTGCAAGGTCCGCCTGGAGTACGAGAGAGAGCTGAAGTCGTACAAAGAGTCCTTGCAGAGCATGGATGCACTGTGCCAGGAGCGTGTGAAGACCGTCTCCCTGCTCCGGGATGAGTACGAAGAGCTGCTGAGGAAGCAGCAGGGTGAGTACAGTGAGGTGATCGCCATGCTGGAGCGGGAGAACGCCGACCTCAAAGCCAAGGTCTCCCAGCTCGAAGGTCAGCGGAGGCTTTTAGAAGAGGAGGAGCACAAACACAGCAAAACTTTGAGCGAGTTGCAGGGCCGCTATGAGGAGGAGATTCGGAACGTGATTGAGCAGCTGAACAGGACGGAGGATGCTCTGAAGGCTGAGAGGACGGAGGGCCTCAACCAGCTGGACGCCATCGTCCGCGACAAGCAGGACATGGAGCGCTACCACCTGGAGCAGATGCAGATGCTGGAGGACAAGTTCCAGGCCAAGATCAAGGAGCTGCAGGCCATTCACGGCGAGGAGCTGCAAGCTCTGCAGGAGCACTACAGCCAGAACCTGCAGCGCCTGCAGCACGCCCTTGACGAATACCAGCAGCAGCACCCGGATGCGGTCCCTGCGGTGGGGCCGGGCGGTGGGGATGGCTGGGGGGCCGGGGAGCCGGGTGGCACCAGGCAGGGACCCAGCGGGGACCTGGACTCCATGCACGGCCTGCGGGAACGCATCCAGGAGCTGGAGGCCCAGATGAACGTGATGAGGGATGAGCTGGAGAACAAGCACCTGGAGGGCAGCGCTTCCATGCTGAGGGAAAAGTACCAGAAAGACTTTGAGAACCTAAAGGTTTTACCGCGTTTCGTGCTTTATGGTATCTCCCTCTGAGCGTACTGGGAGGGTGCATTCAGTCCTAGTGTTTGCCTGGCCTAGGGGCATCCCCTGTGCAGGGCATCACTTCTAAGCAAGCCCCAGAATGCTAAAAAAAAGGCCTCTGTAGAGCATGGTGTTTTATCCATGCTTCCTTTCGTCTGTGCTGGGGTATTCTAAATGCATTGCTGAGCAGGAGGGGGGAAAGGTACTGGAGGGAGGCTCAGCATCACGGCTGCTGGAGGTGTAGATGCCAAGGAGGGTTTCAAAATAGCTCCATGCTATCAGGCTCTCCTTCATTTTGAGCACTGTAGTGTTTCTCCTCGTGCCCGAGGCACACTGTTTGTTTGTGTCTTCCCTTCAGAAGCATTCCTGAACTCTGTCCTTCCCAGTCTGATCAAATCTCCAGTCTGTCTCTGCTGCCCTCAGAAACATGAGGTGAGGTGGAAACCTGTGCTCTCCTGCTGTACCTTCCCACAGAAGGATGCCAAGTGCTTTGCTACAGAAATCTCCTCTACACAGGGAGGTCACTGGTGGTGTGTGCCAGCAATTCGTAACATAACAAACAGTGCACAGTTACTGGAACCCCAGATTTAGGTGCAGAAAGCCCAGAGTGCCTTTTGGATTGGATGGTTGTGGAACCAGTCTTGTAGAGATGGTTCTTCTGAGCCAGATGGAGGATGTAGTGTCAGTAACACTAGGTACTGGTTTGTACGTGTTCTCATGTGCTGGATTTATAGCAATGCATTTACAATACGTGAATTACGGAGTCTCCCACCCTGTGGAGGAGCACCCAACCTTTTCCTCCAGTGTTAAAGGAGTAATGAAGAATCTTGCAAGCCAAGTCCAGACAGCTTCTGGCACTGAGCTGTGAGTTTCAGAAAAGAGAGCTGAAGTGAAAAAGGAAAAATTCCTCCAGACTAAAACATAAAGGGGTGGGAAAAGGCACTCAGCTGAAAGCTGAGGAGGGGAGTGACACAGGTTACGTAGAACTACATAACAGAGTGGTGGTGCATAGAATGTTCATTAGTGTAGGTCAGTAGTTATGTTTTTGTCACTTGGGGAGTGAATTTGTTCCCCCTTAAATCACTCATGGAGTCCCAGTGGCTCCCAGGGGGCAGTTCTACTGTCTTCAGAAATGAAAGAGAAGCCCATGTGGGGCTGGAACCCTCCCCCTCGCCCCGGGTCTGACGTCTGCCCTGGGGAGTTCAGGGCCAGCTGTGTGGGTTTCTGCTGCCCCACTGCCATCATAGTGCCTGGGGTGTTATATTTGCCTCCTACAAGGCCGTGAGCAGGATCTGGGCAGGAAATCCACGTGGGATTTGAGCATTCACAGCTGGCGATTCCCAAATCCCCTGAGTGCTGCTCCCTATTTCCTGGCCTAAACTCAATCCTAGTCGTTGAATTAGGAAATCATTTCCCATGCAACATTTCAAATGATGCTCACTTGTGAATTAAGGTCCATTGCTGTTATGAGCCATCTGCTTTCCACCCAAAGGTGACCACAAATGGAAGCATGGATTGCAGAGGAGAGCAGAAGGGGCGCAGCAAGCTTTTTTGCTATTTCAACATGTTTGCGTTCCCTGAATGCTTCTGACCCCAGGCCTATCCCTGCCCTTCCACTGTCAGGGGTTGAGGACAAACCCTGACCTTCTGAGCTCCATCCTCAGCTGGCTGCTATGTGGATGGGAAGGGAGAAGACCCCAGGATGGCAGCCAGGCGCCCTCCACCCACTGTCGTGCTGCTCCCAGTTCAACTCCATCCCCTCATCCCTCTTGCAGGCAACATGTGAGAGGGGCTTTGCAGCCATGGAGGAGACACACCAGAAGAAGATCGAGGACCTGCAGCGGCAGCACCAGCGGGAGCTGGAGAAGCTGCGGGAGGAGAAGGACCGCCTGCTGGCAGAGGAAACAGCTGCCACCATTTCAGGTATGGGGACAGCCGTGTGCTGATGGGGGAGGGTGTTTGCTCCAGGATGGAGGAGCTGCACAGGGGTGGGACGAAGGCTGGACAGTGATCAGAGGGAGACAAGGAAGCGCTGGTGTTTTGGATGGAGTTCCATCTTCTGGTTCTCCAGGCTTGGTACGCATCTCACTGCCTGGAACAGCGTGTGATCGCTTTTCGGTTCCATCTCAGAAAGGCATTAACCATTCATTGCTGCTCCCACAACAAATTCCTTGTTCGCTGCCGCTGGGAGTTTTAAAGCACTCAGGCTCAGCGTCTCTGCATTAGGAGTCCTGCAGTTCAGGAAACAATGTGTGAATTGGTCAATTTCTTGGACTTCACTGAACGGTGGAATTTGCAGAGCCCTTTGCCACACTGGGATGAAGGGACTGCAGAGCAGTGGGGTGGCTGGCTGGGCTGACTCTGTTTATTGTTCCTGTAAGAAAACAAACCAAAGAGGCCCTCTCCAACTGTGCTCTTTGGGCATTGCAATGCCAGGCATTAACGCTGTGCCACCCCTGCAGCCATTGAAGCCATGAAGAACGCACACCGGGAGGAGCTGGAGCGAGAGCTGGAGAAGTCGCAGCGCTCACAGATCAGCAGCGTGAACGCCGACATCGAGGCCCTCCGGAGGCAGTATCTGTAAGGCTGGCTGGGGTGGCTGTCTTTCATGGTGGGGTCAGGCATCTGGGAGGCCCCTGGCTCCTCTGTGATTTTGGCAATGAGTTGGAGTCAAATTGGCCTTCGCAGGGGCTTCTTCCCTCAGTCCCAGCTGCAACCATAGGTTCCTGGTTGCCTTGGGGGTTTCAGGGGCTCAGTTCTCCACACTACCCAGTGGCAGCAGCTTTATGGTCACCAAATATGCAGAGGTGATGCTGCTTTTCTTGCTGCTGTTACATGAGGACAGCTGGGCCACATCTGACCAGGCAGGGCCAAAGTACTGAAGCCAACCAAAATGGTCAAATAGCTTTGTGAACGCTGATGCATCTACGTTAGGTGTGTGTGAGTGTGCAGGCTTGATAGATCTCAGCCCCAGTTTTGTAAACTTGCCCACCATTTAACCTCCAGGAAGAAGACTCCTCTGAGTTGGTGGCCAGGTACCATTGTGCCAGGGAGGGAAGGGTTGGCTTGCTCTGCATTCGAGGTTTTTCCCGAAGGGAGCACACAGATCCCTGTCCTCAGTCCTTAGGTTGTGCTGGACGGGGGTGAGGTGCTCGAGGAGGAGCAGGAACGCGTGTGCAAATGGTCGATGTCTCTTTGGCAGGGAGGAGCTGCAGTCGGTGCAGCGGGAGCTGGAGGTGCTGTCAGAGCAGTATTCACAGAAGTGCTTGGAGAACGCCCACCTGGCGCAGGCGCTGGAGGCTGAGAGGCAGGCCCTCCGCCAGTGCCAGCGGGAGAACCAGGAGCTCAACGCCCACAACCAGGTGAGGGCAGGGGGAGCCGGGAGGGTGGGGATCAGCACGGTTTGGTTGGACGTGGTGATATTAGAGGCTTTCTCTAGTGTTAATGATTCTATGGTTCCATGTCATCATGGCATCGTGTCTTTGCTGCCCCAAGCTGGCTTCCTTGTGTCCAGTTGGGGTGAAACTGTGAGGTTTGTGATAAAAGATGCCCGTGAATGGCTCCATAAGGCAACAGAGAAGGCCCTAAGTGGGGCCAAGGAGACGTCACCATCTCTCTGCTGAGCCCTGGCTCATTCTGCAACATCTCCCCCTCTTCCAGGAGCTGAATAACCGCCTGGCTGCGGAGATCACGCGGTTGCGGACCTTGCTGACCGGGGAGGGTGGAGGAGAGGCTGCTGGGTCGCCTCTCACCCAGGGCAAAGATGCCTACGAGCTGGAGGTGAGCACCTTGCGTTGGGTTACAGCGGGGCTTGGGGTCCCAGTTTCCCCATTTTGTACCAGGCAGTTTGGTTTTGTTGTCTGTGAAGCTCTTGGTGTTTGTGGTGTGTGCAGGGTGCTATCACGCTGCTTCTGTCCTTCCAGGTCCTGCTGAGGGTCAAAGAGTCAGAAATCCAGTACCTGAAGCAGGAGATCAGCTCTCTCAAAGACGAGCTGCAGACGGCACTGAGGGTAATGTCTGCTGCAGGACTGCTTCTGCATATCCTAAGAGCTGTGCTTGTCTCCCCTCTGTGTGCTTAGATTCCAGCTTGCTTCCCCCCGGATTTAAAACAGCATTTCATTTTTGCCCTTAATTAAACTGAATACCTGCGTTGGTGTTGTCAACAAAGCCTCCCACAACTGTCAGCCCAGGACTTATCCTTTCTTCCTTCTTGTGGGAAAACATTTCCCTTGAATGTTTTTTCCCTGTGCCTGTCATATCAGAGATCTGAAATGGCAAAAATAATCAGTGTTAGAGACCTCCCAACATTGGATCTGGTCCACTTTGGACCAGATGCTGGACTCTGAGCTTTCTGTGCATCTGGAGTCCCACGTATCTGCTTGGTGCAGCTCTGAGCACATGGCTGGCATCGCTGCCCGAGGCTCTGAAGTGCAGAGCAGGGGACAGAGCTCCTCGCTGGGTGAGCAGGGCTCTGCTCCTCCTCTGGCTGCTGGTGCTGAGCTGCTCCTCATGCATTCCCCTCAGTTCTGGCTGTCTGTCTTACGCTCTCGGGTTGTTTTTGTTCCCTTGCCAGGATAAGAAATACGCCAGCGACAAGTACAAAGACATCTACACAGAGCTGAGCATTGTGAAGGCCAAGGCAGACTGTGATATCAGCAGGTTGAAAGAGCAGCTGAAAGCAGCCACAGAAGCTCAGGGAGAGAAATCCCCTGTGAACACCACTGTATCGGGATATGGTCAGTGCTCTTCCAGCCGCTCTGAGCCATCTTTGGGTTCCTGGTTTAGCGCGTGCATCCTGGTGTCTGAACCCTTGTGCAGTACTTGGTCTGAGCACAGGGCTTTGCATGGTGCTTTTTTTGCCATTTCACGTTGGATCCCACCTCTGCTCCTTGTGGAAACCTCACTGGGGCAGCAAGAAGTGGGCAGCCCAAGCACCCCCTTTCCCCAACCCCCATCCTTCCAGCCTCAGGAGAGGAAGCTAGTGGATCTGAAAACCCTTCTGCTACCTCCCACCTGGAGAGCCTTGTGCTGAGAGCCTCCTGCCCAGGCCTGGCTTGTTGGGATGCAGAGAAGCCCCCGTTTCTTGTAGGGGACACTGCACTAATGCTGTCGTTTTGCTTCTCCCCAGATATTATGAAATCAAAAAGCAACCCTGATTTCTTGAAGAAAGACAGATCCAGTGTTAGCCGGCAACTAAGGAATATCAGGTCAAAGGTGAGCTCACAGCTCTTCCCCTGCAATGCAGGTGGCCAGCGTCACTCTCCGGTGGGGATTTAAGATGAGAAGAAATGGGAAGGAGAAGAAAATGGAGGATTTCCCAGTCATCATTACTAACCTGGATGGCAGCTGGGAGAGCACTGAGCTGGTGGATGGGATGTGGTTTGCAGAGCCCACTGCCCTGGAGTGCCCTGATATGTAGGGGTGGAGCTGCTCCTCGCCTGAAACAAAGACAAAGTTCACCTGTTCTTTGATCTTTCACAGGTGGACTGTCCCAGAATTTGCTCCCCACTGTCAGTTGAAGTTTAGGTGGTAGAAAAACACACAGCATTCCGGGTTTTGCAGGGTTCATCACTGTAAGATTGTGGGTCTTTATGTGGAACAGTGATGTCTGGAAGCTGGGCATATTTAACACACGCTTTCCTTGTGTGTTAACACAGCACAGATGGCCCTGTGTTTTTCTGGCCCTTCTGTATTGCTGTCGGTCCCAGATGCCAATAATTCTGCCTGGTGCTCCTGCTTGGCATGCTGGCTGCCAGCATTGCACGCTGCCTGGTGCTGTGGGACCACAGAGATACGAAGGGCACACAGAGCTGCTCACAAAGCATCCTCACACGTGGGTCAGTCAGCAGGACGATCGACATGGGCACATTGCTTTGCCTCTCCCCCCCCAGGCAGCGGGGGTCTGATGCTGATGTTGGAAGTGGTTGGGACCTGGGGCAGAGTGAGAAGCCAGCAAGCAGAGGCTTCTAGCTTGGGAAGCAGCTGGCATGCAGCTCTGCAAGCAGCAGGTGTCAGCGTGGGGTGCCTGTGCTGCCTCAAGTCAGCAGGGAGCAGCTCGGGGTGCACCCAAACCTGCAAGCTTGCTGTCCCAAGTCCAAGGGTTGGTTCCCCATCACCACTTCAGCTCAGAGTATTTATCTTGCTGTGCTCCCATGTGCTGTTGGTAGGACCCCCGGGGAAGGAGGGCTGTGCCAGGGCACTCTGCCTGCTCACATCGCTGTGTGGGGGGGAGGGGGAGGCGGCTGGGCTGCGCGGACGCCAATGCCTGTAGGATTTATGAGCTTTTTGTTTTGTTTTCTTTATTTTGCTTTCTCCTCCAACAGTCCGTTATTGAGCAGGTCTCATGGGATAACTGAAATGAACCCGAGTCCAGGTTCCCTGCCACGTAGGTAATCACACCGGCACCCACCGAGCGGCACAGCTGCCCACTGGAGCGGCCCTCGTTGCATGCACTGCTCACACCTCCATGGCAAATGAGAGCCCTTCTCTTAATGACCCGTTGGTTCATCTGTGGTGAATGATAGTATGGGAGGAGGGGAGGAGCATTTTCTCTGCTCTTCCTGGGGAATATGGCTTTCTCACCTTTCTTTTCCTCCCACCCTCCCCAACACAGCAAACAGCACGGAGTGGATTTGGACGCAGTGGGGCACATTTTCCTGTTGGCTTTGTTGGGAGTGTGGGATGCTGAGTGTGCATGCTTGAGTTGACTGCGCATGCCTCAGACTAAACTTCAACGCCACGGGGGTCCCATGGGAGAACCTTTTTTGCTGTTAGCCAGGTGGAGGAGTGGATCAGTGCTGCCTGTAGATGCATTTCCCACTGAGGTCTGTAGTATGCAGTAGTGCTCCTGGGCTCAGCTGCAGAGGGGATTTTCAGGCTGCCCCCAGTTTTCTCTGTAGCTGCTGCTGTAGGTTATTTGGGTGTTTCCTTGTCCAGTGACCTTGCGCTGCTGCCCAGTGTCCACCCACTGTTCATCACCACTTGGCACCACACATCCTACAGGATTCCAGGACCATCTAGCAGAATGGTGGGAAATGAGCATGATCCTAATGGCACAGACACTGAGGAACTGGAGCAGTAGTTAATTTTCCTGGCCCACGGTAAAGGCTGAGGTTAGGGAATGATGAAGGGATAGCTGGGGAGCCTCAGGGGCTCTGGTGGAAGATCCCCTATCGCAAGCTTCACCCTGCATTACTCTCCCCTCATCAGTAGCTCACATTTCATTGTGAAATCCCTAAGGGCTGGATTTGCTGGAATCTGTACCGTGAGGCAGAACAGCCTAATGGCTTCTGGTGTCTGGTTCCATATAATTAGAAATCGAATGTGCAAACTGGAATGCATGGGTTGCTGCTCATTTAAACAGCCCAAAGCTGACTTTCTGCAGGAAGGGCATGCTCAGACTTGGGTCCCGAGAGGCTCTGCTGTCAATTGGAAAGAAAGAATGCACTGTGTGAATGCAGAGCATTGCGATGCTTCGTTTCCATGCTACTCCCCGATGCTGTTCTGTATTTGTGAGCATGGGGGAGGAATGTTAAAAACAGTGATTATGAGAATGAGCACAGCTTCTTAGCACCGTGTCCTGCCTTGATAAACCCATGTTGAGCAAAACATGGCTCAGAAGTGCAAACTCTGTGATGACCAGGCAGTGCGGTCAAGGAAATGGAGCAAGAGCCCCCTCATGGTGGTTACACATTAGTAGAAGGGTTTCCATGTGGGTCTGTGCCTGCTGGAGCTGCCATGTGCTGCAGAGTGGGTCGATTGCAAGATGAGTGGTAAGGCTGCTGCAATTCTTGCATTGTATCACCAGGAAATGGCAGCAGGATGGAGGGAGGGCTGACTGCCAGCCCTGTGTGGCTCCCTCGAGTGACTGCAGGTTAAATCTGTCCTATCAGGGCCAGATTTGTTTGCTGATAGGACTGCACCCCTCATATAACTCTTCTGTATTTCCAAGCTCAAGCAACAGAAGATTGTATTAACAGTGTTGCTGAAAGCTGGCAAGGCAGGGTTTGGTTGAATAGCTCCATTGAATCTGGATGCTGAATCTGCCATCACATCCTGCTGGACCCAAAGAAGTGAGCCCTGTGTCACCCCATGTGGCAGGAAGGTTAGGGCTGGGTGATGAGAGGTGGCATTGGCACTGGTGACAAAATGCAGTTCTCGGGGCTGCTTGAGCAAAGTGCACAGGTGGAGCAGAGCCTGCCCCGTGCTGCAGCCCTGCAGGTGTATGGCAGTGAGTCCTGGTCCCTGCGGGCTGTGGGATCGCGTCCCACCCGGAGCTCGCCCCATTTCCAGCAGCATTAAGCTCACTCATCTGCTTTGGTCCGTACCCGGTTAACCTGCACTCTCAGCTCTCTCCAGGCACCGTAACCACACCCCACGGCTGCTGTCTCCTCCAGCATGCCCCACTAATCTCTCTGGGATGGCCTCCCCCCCTGCTGCCCACATCCCCCCATCCGCGTGCCCCCTGCCGCCCGCCCCATCCCACCTCTTGTCTGTCTTTTTCTCCCTCCCAGAGCCTGAAGGAAGGCCTGACCGTGCAAGAACGCCTGAAGCTTTTTGAATCCAGGGACTTGAAGAACGACTAGCTCTCCCCGCTCCGCTTCACCACGCGCACCTCTCGGCTTGAGGCAGCACAGCACCAGCACCGTTCGTCCCACGCCGCTCACCGCCGTCCTCGCTGACGTTTGGCCCCACAGCTCCCTCACCACCCCCCTTTTCCCCGCTTGTGAGACGCTTCTGAGACTCTTGAGAGGGAGAGGAAGGGATTGGGCTGTGGGTTTTGTGGGTTATTATTATTATTATTATTATTTTTTCCCCTCTTCAGCGCTTTGTAGGAGAACCCTTCCTTTACTGTAAACCATTACACTAAGTGTCAGTATTAAGGCTCAGTAGCCTGTGAATAAGCTAGCTCCGTCGTACCAACGGCTTGGTATGCACGCAGGGCTGGGTGGCGGGGGCCATCCCTCTTACTACTGTCACGAGCCCCCAGTGCTCAGAGCACACCGGGAGCTTCATTTGCCGTTGATTGCGTCGACTGCATCTCTTGCACCTGCAATAGGGGAAAGCCTGTGGGATGCTGCCGGGGTGCCTGGAGGAGCCACGCCTGGCTGGCAGAGGACACAGTGCCCGGGCACCAGCATTGGGTAGGGGCTGCTGTGGGCACCTGGTGCGCAGGGGAGGGGGGGAAGCGTTCCTGGGGCCGAGCTGTGAGGTCACTTCTTGCCTCTCCTAGATCCAGCCCAGCACTGGTTTGTTGTTTTTTTTTTTTTGCTGTTACTCCCTTCCTGTCATTGAGTCCCGTGTACGTTAGGGTCTGTGCGCATGTGAAACTCCCTTTTCCTAGTCCAAGGAAAGTAGAGTAGAAAGTAGAGCCAATATTGACTGAAAATGCACAGTGCTCAATGCATATAATGCTCCTTTTTTATCAGCTTCTTGAACTCAACTCTTCCTGTCAGCAGGGCAGCTCCTATTTTAATTCGTTTATCTTTTCCTGAAATAAAAGTCTGAAAACCAGCCTGTGTTTCAGACCTGCTCAGTCACAGCAGCTTCTGTATGCGGAGCAGGAGGTGCCACGAGGTCCATAGGTGAGTGCAGAGCTCGGTGCTGGCTGCAGGAGCATCTCCACATGCTTTGTGCACCTACACAGCCCCGGCTGTGAGTGGGGTGAATCATTGCCCCATCGCTCCCCAGTCTGACACGGCTGCATCACTTTGGATTTCGGGAGATTTTTAGGTGGAGCTGAGCTGATTCTTGACTTCTCTGTGCTCACCTGAGGCGGAAGCAGGTGTGTGCTGATTTGGGTCTCTTTGGGCATGGTGTGTGGCCAGCTGGGAGGTCCATCTGCAAGGATAGAGCTCTCACTGAGTGCTCCAGCAGTGCCACCAGGCATACAGAGATGTTCTGCGCTGCGCCTCCGTACCTGGCTGTGTGTGGGAATCCTGGAGATGGCAGCAGGGATCCTCAGCCACTCGGATATGAAGGCTCTTCCCTCTCCAGCAGGTGTCCACCCTCTCAGATGTTCTGCTGTGCAGCCTCACCCCAGTCTGAGCTCACCGTAGTGTTCTCCATCATCCAAGCACTGGAGGAGCCTTGGTAGCCCAAGCCTGGAAGAGGGACTTTTGGTGATCAGGTGTGTGCATGGGGCCTCTGCCAGCATCTTGTGTGACTGCAGGCTGGGTTTGGTGGCACTGGCTTGCACGGGCTTTGCTCTGCTCTTGGGATGCTTCCTTGCCCCGTGCTCTCCTGGCACATGGAGCGAGGATGGTACATGGCATCATCACTGTCACCACTCATCTCTCCCAAGGCTGCACTGGATACAGGAGAATGCCTTCCTCCTCTCAAGAAGCACAGCAGGACTTTGTCCTTCTCAGCCACCTGAGCAGAATGTGCTGATCTCCCTCTTGCTATGTGGACTCCAACCATTCTTATGTTCCCCTGGAAAGCCTTGCTTTACTTTGCTGACTGTTATTTTAACCACGAGCACCACAAGGGCCACAGCTTGCTATTTCACTGCACAGCACATGGGAGCTGTGCAGGATGGGCACTGACTGATGCCACTGAGCACTGTAACTCCCTAAGAGAGGATGCTGCCTGCTGCACATGTGGTTGTACCCAGCTCTGGCTGTCATGCCTGGAACCATCTGATTGCTTTGCCCAAATGGGAGCTTTCACCCTTATTCCTTAAGGCAGAGAATGGTGGATGTGGTGCAGCTACGTGGGTGCTGCAGGAGGTGTAACCCAGTGCAGGGAGACCAGTGCCAAATGGACTGACCACAGCTTTTGGCTCAGCACACATCATTGTGTTCGTGTGGTTTGTGAAAGCAGGTGACGAAGGGCTAAAAGGTGCTGCAGTGGAGATGGAATTGGGATTTGCTGGGGTTACTGCTATTGGGGAAGCTTGACTTAATGCACAGCTGCTCCAGCCCTTCAGGGGGCTGATGGAAATGCCCTTCCCTGAGTTCTAAAATACCATGAAGCAAATTGGGGATGCTCTGTGCCGTACCTTCCTGCAGCAGCACCATCTGCTGGGGGTGTGCATCCCATAAATGGGAACAAAACAGGAGCACCGCACAGCTGCACAGCAGGAGCAGTCTGGGGCAGGGCCTGGGCTCTCCCCTGGCCTCTCTCCAACGCTGGTGGCAGCCCTCAGCCTCAGCGAGAGAGAGGGGAAGGGCAGCTCCAACGGACAGTGGGGAATGGGGTGATGGCTGTGGAGAGAACAAAGCTGGCCAGAAAAGTGATGGCAGTGATCTGGGGTTGTCCCGCTTCTCTCCTGCTCTGGGCATCATTCATCCTCTTGCCACTGAAGTGACACAGCTGCAGGTGCAGACAGTGCCTGTAAGAGATACTAGGACTTATTTTCATCTTCTGCATAAAATCCTCTCGCCCTCAGCACTGTAGCACAGCTCACAGCTGCTGCGTTCCTATGCTGCCGATGCAGAGCTGTTTGCTGTGACCACTTATGCACACAGCACGGCTTGCTTTGCCTTTCCTCTTCCCCATCCTCTTTTTTAAAAGCAAAAACGCTTTGTTACTCTCTTTTGAACGTAAATAATTTAAAAGCTGTATAGTATTCCAAGTACGCAGTGTAAATATTTGTGACTCAGAAATCAGCAGAGGGCTCTCGTTTGTGACAGCGTTACGGTTTTGATGTCACTGGCCGGGTGAGAGCCGTCACCCCCTGCCTGCCTGCCCCGACGGGCTCTGCTTTGCACTGTTAGGAATAGCTTCTCATGCCTTTTCTGCTGCCCTACCCTTGAGTTTCGATGATACCTGTCTGAAGAATGCACACGGTCGGTTTGAGAACTACAGTTACAACTTTACTGCGCCGTCAACTTTTTTCTACCCTTGAACTGAATGGCTCCACCACGGAGCAGAGCAAAGCACCGCGTGGGGCAGCGCATGCAGTGCTGCGTTTGGGCTCTGTGCAGGTGCTGTGCAAGGCAGCAGGGGTTCTGCCAGGAAGGACAGCTCATCCTGCATGGACACACAGCCTGCAGCACAGCACTGCCCAAATGCTGAGTGCACCAGCGCCCAGTGCTGCACGCAGCCCCACAGCAGGGGATGCAGAAATGCAATGTGTGAGGACAGGGCAGGGAGGGGAGGCTCACCTCACAGCTGCAGCTTTGAGACAACCGAAAGAAGGCAGGGGTGCGGAAGCTGCTGGCAGAAACCTGATAAGCCCATCAAGGTGGTAGCAGCTGAAGGCAGCCAGCTGGCCGTGAGCTGGCAAGTAATTAGTGCAATTATAAACAATTGTTTTCTCATTCTTCCTTCTTTACACATTGACAGTGCACAGGATGTGACAAGAACACTAACTCTATGTTCTAAACCAGAGAGAGCAAAGTAAGTTGCAAGATGCTAAAGGTGATGGCAGGTAGGCGATAGATCAGAGCGCACAGCCCTTGACCCTTTCCTGGGACCTGGCGATGTGGATGGCTCCAGATTGTAAAGAATCAGTTATTTGAAAGGATAAAGATTCGGGGAGAGAGAAAGGAATGCTGCAAGTCTTTGGGTGGCATCAGCAGCGGTCAGCACTGGTGGTGCACAGCATAAGCCACTGCCCAAACCGCAGCCGCGGGACTCCTGCGTTGCAACACATGGTGCGTCCGCCCTTGTACTGAGAGCTCTGTGCTCCTAATGGAAACGATGAGGGGCTGCGAGCAGGAGCTGAGCACAAGATTACGTGCCCAGACGCAGCAGCTGCCCCCCACACTAACCTGCATTTGGCAGCAGCGATGCTGCAGCATGCACACAGCACCTGTGCAGGTGGGGACGCTGCTGCTGGCAAACCTGCGGCTGGAGCCCAGCACAGGAGGCCAGGGAGCACAGCCGTGCTGCAGCTCTGGCTGCATGCAGCCCCAAGGGCCTCTCTTGCATCAGATCCATCCAGGAAACGATGCATCGCACGTGATTCCATTCCCTCTGCCAGGGGCTCCCGCTTCTCCGTGTGCACGAGTTCCTCGCCTCTTCCCTCCTCCTCTCTTCCACTCCTGTTTTATTCACTGCTTTTCGAGGAATCTCTGTTCCTGGTAACTGTTCTCTGTAATAGAAACATCACTTTTTTGTCACTGTATTTATTCCTTATACAGCCGTGTGCGTCATGCTAGGTTCCCATGGATGTAGCTGATCATTTTTATTTTGTAAATATAATTACCTAACTTTACGTAAACGATATCCTAATAAACTATTTTTGCACCACCCTTTGCATGCTGTCAGTGCAGCCTGTGTTTGTTCCAACGACGAAATGACGCAAAGAAAGCAGGAGGCAGAGCCTGAACGGGGTGAACTGTCTGCTTTTATAGTTACATTTCACAAAGAAAACACAACAAGTATAACTTTAACAATAAAATATTTAAAGGAGCATATATTTAAACCTGCTGAACCAGACTTACTACAGAATAAACCGCCTCAGCTCCTCCCCCAGCTGCTACATCACAGATTTAATGCATGGTTTTGTCTCCCCACGCCCATGCCAACTCTCTCCAACACAACAAAACAAACCCTCAATCCGATGATGTTCCCCCACATCCTGAACAACACCCTATGGATCTCCAGGAACTTGTAGTGATTTGGATCTCGGAACCAAGCAACCCACCAGTGCAAAACACTCCAGGTGATGTGGAGTTTGTCTGAGAAAAGTGGCACGTTAACACTGCGAGGTGCAGCATTTGTAGGGAGCAGTTTAAGCTCTAACTGGATCAGCAAACACAGCTGCACTAAAAGTTGCAGGCAATGCTGCAAGTTACACTGCAGCTGCAGTTGCTCTTCAGACGAGGCCAACTGTGCCCACAGAACAGCTTCAGTTCTTTCTGGGGACTCCCTGCACTGCACTGCAGGAAGATGAGCTGGCACGGCTGTCTGCTCTCACACACTGACACTGGAACTCTACTAACCTCAAACCAGAGGAAACTCATACCCAAACCAAACCTTCCCATTTCCCAGATCTCCTTTCACAAACTGTCAATAATTCACGCAAACAAAAGAACAACCACAGTGACATCTCCACCTACACAGCCCCCAGTTTTGCTGCAGCCCTCACAATCCTCCTTTCAGGGTACAGCTCCATCCCACAGCACCACGAGCTGGAGAACGCCCAGCTCCCTGCACAAGTCCTGAGCGCAGCTCAAACCTCACCTCCCCCATTGCAGGGCACAGCCACCAGCCTGCCCACAGCAGCCCATTGCTCGTGTCCTCACAGAGCCCATCAGCTGGGTCACTGCTGTTCAGCACACGAGGCACCTGTGGCAGTTCAGGGTAGAGAGCACTTCAGCTCAGGAGGAACTTAACGAAATTACAACCAGATGGGTAATACATCGATGGCTATAGATAATAATAAACCCCCTGAGTGCCATCTGTTCCACGCCCCTCCAGCTCAGAGAAGCCACTTAATCATTTTCTTTGGGAAAAAAACATGTAGTTGCTAGGGTTGCACTCTTCCCAAATCCTTTCAAACTCATCCAGAAAAGGCTGCACGTACTCTGTGTCCTCCATGATCACCACGTTCTCCTGGTTGCTATGGATGGCCTCCATGGTCCAGTTGAGGGAGCCTGTAATGAGCAGCTTCTTGTCCACGATGGCAAACTTGTGGTGCATGAAGGCCACGTCCTGGTTGTGACGCACCTGGATCCCTACAACGACACGACAAGGACGTGATGGGCAGGGATGGCACCCAGCCCCTCAGCAACGCGAGCCACAAAGGCAGCACCTGGAGAAGTGCCACCAAAGGGAAACGACGAGGGGCTGCAAGGAGCTGAGCACAAGATACGTGCCCAGGCACAGCACCCAGCCTGACCTGCATCTGGCAGCAGCGATGCCGCAGCATGCACACGGCGCACTGCAGCTGGGCACAGTGCTGCTGGCAAACCTGCGCTGGAGCCCAGCACGGGACACCGGGGAGCACGGCCGCGCTGCAGCTGTGCGCAGCCCTAAGGGTCCCTCTCGCATCAGATCCATCCAGGAAACGACGCATCGCATTCCCACCAAGCGAGTGCCACCGGCTGGGCCCGGCACCGGGCACCACGGCGGGGCCCTGAGCGCGCCAACGGCGGTGGCATCAGCGGCAGCAGCTCACCCAGCAGCCGCAGCACGCCGATCTGCGAGCCCCTCAGCGCCATGTACTGCGAGTCCGTCACGACGCGGACGCGGACGCCGCGGCGGTGCAGGACGCAGACGGCCCGGCCCAGCTCGGGGCTGGAGAAAGCGAAGAGGCAGAGCTCGAGGGAGCGGCGGGCGGCCAGCAGACGCCGCAGGAGGCGGCTGAGGGAGCAGTCCGAGCGCGGCAGCGGGCACGGGCACGGCGCGGGGCGGCCGTCGCGGCCCTCCGCCTCGGCCAGCAGCTCCTCGGTGCAGCAGGGCCGCGACGGGAAGAAGAGCACCTCGCGCACCCGGCGCCGCCGCCGCGCCGCCAGCAGCCAGGCCAGCCCCAGCCCGATCCCCAGCCCCAGCGCCAGGCCCGCCCGCATCGCCGCGGCCCCGCGCCGAGCCGAGCCTGGCAGCACGCGGCCCGCGCCTGGAAGCGGCCGGCCTGAAGGCGACCGCGAGCGCTCTGGGCGGGTGCCGAGTGACGGCAAAAGCAGCAGCCGCGTGCGGAGCTGCGGGAACTCAATGCACAGCCCGCACAGCCCCGCCGGCCCGCGCACGCCTCCGGAGCGCGTCCACGCGCCGCTCCGTTCGCTCGGCAGCGGCCCGCTGGGGTTCGCGGACTCTGGCGGCTGCCGCCTTCCTTCGTGCAGCCGTGCGGGAGCCATTGGGGAGCGCCGCCGCACCTCCCTGCCCGCTGCGATGGAAGCGCGGCGTGAAGCCTGAGCTTGGGCTCACCTTTCTCCGCACGCAAACACGGACGTAGGCGGGAACCGAGGGTTACGCGGCTTTAATGCTTGGAGGAACGATGCTTTAGAAAGCAGGCGGCTCAGCTGTCAGAACATCTGAACGCCACACGGCTGGCCTGCTGTTGCACAGCTCTGGACTGAACCAGAACAGCTTCGAAGCAGAAAAATTACTTGATCACATGTAAGGTAGCCCCGAGAACAAGCACCAACCTTGTACTTGAGATCCTGACTCACTAGTCCATGCTTTTCTATTTGCTGCTGCCATTTTTGTTTCCCTATCAGTGGACTCTATCCCATTTATTACTCAAAGTTTCCTTTCCTGTGGCTTGTGTACCTTTTCTCCCTCATTTCCTTATTGACGATGGGAAAACGCCTTTCTCGGAACCCTGAAATTAAATAACTGGTTGATTAACAGGGTAATGCTTTTTTTTTTTCTAAGTATGTTTGCTGTCTGAATATCCTGTTTCTATGTCCAGCCAAGCATTGTCAATTAAGTTAGCAGTAGCTCTTGTTCCACTCATGTAACAAACATTAAAGTTAAGAGGCTCTTAAATGCTGCACATTAGATCTGGGCTAAGGTGCAGGAACTTGTGAATCAACTGCTGCTTCCCCCAACCCCAACACACACACACTTAAATCAAGACAAAATGAGGCTTTGTCCATTTTATAAAAATAGCTCTTAATGAGATTTAATGTCTGTCTCCATTTTACAGATGTTCCAGACAAAAGCAACCTGCATATTTTATACAGAACAGAACTGGTTACAAGTTGGAACACCGGCTCTGAGCTCCATTCTTGTCCCAATGAGAGCAGTAGGTCACCTGGGTCAAACCTGCCTCGAGCTGGAAACAAACAGCTGTGGTAACGTCAAGTTTTCCCAAGAATGATCCAGGACAAAAACGCCATGACTTCACAACAGAAACAGTGATTCCTTACAATGCAGTTAAGGAATGTCTGTTTAGGTCATATAAAAACTGCACCAACGTTGTCTTGAACTATTAAGCATTCAAAATGGCTACTATAGAGTTATATAAGAAGGGAGCACCTACAGGTTGGATCTGCTTAACTTAATTAGGTAGCTAGAAAACTATTTCTGAAGACAAAAGAACACACCAGAGGCCTTACCCTGGAGAGGTAATCTTCATTATTTGGAAGGTTTGCAACACAGGCAAAACAAGGTGTTGTACCCTCAGGAGGGGCGAGCAGACTGCATTTTGAGACTTGTAGTATTACAATCCTCCCTCCCAGACAGGATTTCCAAAGCAAATGCTGAAACTGTCTCAAGTCAAGACATAAATAAATAGAAGCGGAGTGACTGGACTCCAACAGGATCCTCCTGACTTTTGCTACAGCAGAAAAGTCTCTTCATAAATCTGAGTGGTTTTAAATAATTTACACGTGATCCATACCCTGTGACATCACTTATTTTTTGGTTCTTGGTCTCTCAGACATTTAGGAGCTGTATGTGAGATTCAGAGAGGTTAGCTACATCCATTCCAGGAGTTCTGGATGCTGTCACAGGTCTCCGAGTCTTGCCAATGAAATCTAAAACTGATTAAGCACCATAATGCCTTAGGATGACAGCACGGGATTTTAATTACTTCACGCTGATTCTTTGTGTTGCTGTAGTCTTGAGCGTGCAGGTCTAGGTTTAGAGTTTCAGGACAGACAGCAGCAGTGTTTATTAGCACTTATTAGTCCAGTCTCACAGCAATTAGAAAAGACTCAAGTGACTCTTCAAGTTAGTTTGAGGACCATTAGAATAGCGATGAGGTTTCACTGTCCTAATGCACATGCTGCAGGCTCAGCAGTGGTAACTTGGGGTTCCCTGCAATTATCTGAAGGCAGCAAGTGAGGTTGGGCACCCTTTAGTTCCGAGACTCCGAGGATGTCGGGCTGCGAACTGTTGACATCAGGTGGGACTTGTATGTCTTGCTCAGGCCAGTCATCCAGAACTTCAGAAGCTTGACATTGTCCTCCTCTGCAGCTCCCAGAATGCTCAACAGTTTTTGGGTATCTTCCTTGGGTCTGCTGTCCACTTTGGTGAATTTAAAGAGGACCTTCACTTTACTGCAGGAAAGAGGAACTCCTGTCACCACTACAGTTCACTCGTGTGCATCAAACAGGCAATGAGCACTAACTGCAACTTCTCTCAGCACCTACTGCAACTACACATTAATAAATGTCTCAGCAGTATTCCACAGAGACTATTCTCCAGCTTTCAACAAAGGAAGTGGGGGAAGAAGGGCACAAGGGAGATCAGTTAAGGGGAATTAGTCATTTTCATTAGTAATACATGCGCTCCTACTCTTCTTCATTCTTGTTAGAAGTAAAATAATTAGCTCTGACAACTGGGAATCTCCCTGGGAGGCTCATCACTGCCCATCTGGCCTTGAGATAATTTCTCAACATCGTACCATTCTGTGAATTATTTCACATGACTGTTTGGTCTTCCTCTCTAACTGCCTGCATCTTTGAAACGTGCTGCCTGCAGGCACAGCCATGACATCTGTTTGGCACGTTCCCTGCACTGGAACACAGGGTTCATGGACAGGCTTATATGTTTGCATTCTTAATCCTCATCCTGTGTGTAAGGCCGACAAGTATTGTCACGTAGGTGAACTCCAGATGCAAGAACTGAAGCGTAAAGGTTAAGAACTGCTGAAAGCCAAAGAAGAGAGGATCAAAGCAGAATTCTGACACTCTCATCTCCCATGAGTAAAGCTGACTGCTCTCAAGACTGAAGTAGAAGTTATCTGACTACAAGTTTGCCCTGTGCTCTAGTGTAACCATTCCAGGATTCATGCCAAAGCTGTTTCTCTGACTGCAGCAGGAGCAGTACTTACTTCATCCACTCCTCTTTCAGGCAAACAAGGCACTGATCCACAACATCTACAGAAAGGTTCTGGTTGGTCAGAGCAGCTTCGATCTTGTTCAAGATTGTAGGACCAACTGCAAGATCAGAAAGAAGGGAAATGGTGAGAAATAGGATTTGCAATCTATAGGTGGTAACTGACAGCTTTGCTGGTAATACCAAGGACTGACCCATTTATCCTGAGTACCTGCTGGAATTACAGGTGAATACCTGTTTATTCCACCTCCTAGTCTGTTACAGAGTCCTGGTTTGCACTCATTTCTCACCAGTACTTTGACCTGGTGCATCAATGCAGTTTCTTTCTATATGCAGAAAGCTGAAGCATTAATAACAGCACAGCCAGTTTCAGCACAGAACATTACCTCTGAACTCATCACACCAAATTCCTGCTCAAGTCAGGAAGAAATCTACCTGTTCTAGAAGGTGAAAGAACAGGCCTCCACAGCCTGCCTTCATTTCACATGTTTTTAGAGGCTATAAAAGATCATTCCACTAATACACCTCTGATCCAAGATGCAACGTTGAATTCTGTACAGGATCCTGGGACATGCACACAGGTTCAGGGGCCCTTGTTTATAAGGCTCACTTTTAAAATGAAGTTACAATGAGCTCTATCAATAGCTCAGTACATATGCAAAGCTATGAAAAACCTTCATGCTATTATATACATGCATATGTATAAATAAAAATATACATTAAAAAGCTAACCAACCTGAGGCATCCCTTTCCTGGACAATTTATAGTATTCCCTAGGAGTCTATTTTCCCAGCTCCCTATTGCCTAGTAAGCATGATGCTGTGATTAATAGCCTGTCTTGGACAATTTTTGTCCTAAAGCTCCTAGACATGCCATTATCAGATAGAAAACAGAAAGCTATAATTATGTACATTGGACCTACAGCAGCTGCTGGAGCTCAGAAATAACTCTGCAGAGGGAGTGAATCTTTGCTTTACACTGTACTTGAATGTTCAGTGGACAGAGTTGACCACCTGCCCGTGTCTTTTGAGACAGACAAATGATGCCAATGCGTTTCAGTTTGGACTTCCAGAAAATATGAGATGGGTTGGACCTGACCAGAATCACATCGACTTGCAAGTGCTCAAAGTCACTGAACAAAGCAGGTAAAGGAAGGTCTGCCACTTCTGTATCAGTTATCAGTCCATCGGGTGGAGCGTGGGGCACGATGAGCTACACCACAGTCCTTACACATTTAGCAGCTTAAACCAGAGACATTCAAACCGAACTGATGAGTACTTCAGGATAGAAAGTGCCTGCCATAGTTTTCAAAAGAATTTCCCTACAATTGCTACTGAATCCACGTTACAGAATTCCCATTTCTGAGGATTAATAAGCAAAACACTGATCTGCTAAACAGACTATGGTAGACATAAGCTAAACAGCTGTAAATACTCAGCCCCTGTCCTAGAGAGGTTTGGCCTTCTACTCTGACTTCCTTAAAGGCCAGCACATTAACAGCATAAAAAATGGTTAAAGATCAGGATTCTTATTTTATTCTTCAGGGTCCAAAGCACCCACCTCGATCTGCTGCAACAGGACTGCCACTGGTGACAACAAACTCATACTTGTTGAGGGACTGCTCATCTTCCAGCAGAGTTGGGTAGAGAGTGGAGCGGGTAGCAGCGCGAACTTCCACGAGGACTGCAAACTCTAGAGCAACAGGAACCCAAAACAACATTATCTATAATGGCCCAGATTCTAAAACACAGCTGCAAACACTGCTCCAAAAACCCACGGTTCTGTCAGCTCACAACACTTGGTCAGTAGGAACAGGACTGTCAGCTGTGGTGCTGTTCAACAACTGATCAGGCAGGGATATGGGGAAGGGAAGTGGTGAAGACTGAAGTTCATGCAGCATTTTTAGACTCTCTGATAATTCTGTCATGAAAAATATCAACACCCCTTTAGCAGAATACGAGATGGAAAGGAGAGCTCTTACCAGATGACAATATGTGGGCTGGGATTTGGACATGTGGGCTGAGCCCTAAGAAGTTACACCGATATGCCTCTTCATACTGATCGCTGTAGGGGATGATCCGCACACAACCAACAGGCAGCATGGTCTAAAGAAAGAAGGAAACTTGCTGAGAGAACCAGTGGATATAAATCAGCAAAGCAACTTTCAAGACCAGCCAAGAATTGGAGGACTGCTGATGGAAATATTCTGTTGATCAGAAGGGGAGAGGGGGGATCAGAAATATCTCACTCAGCTTGAAAGAAAGACTGTACAGTTGCTATCTATGGACAACCACAAAATCCAAAGGTTGAACTTTCTTCTCCCCTCACAATCATGTAATTTACAACACATTTTCCAGAAAATGACACATTAGAGGCAGGTTATTATGAAAGCTGGACCTCTCAAACATATGTGAAAACAAGCAGCCAAGAAAAAAAAAGGAAAAGGTCTCTACCCGTAGCACATCAAAAGCAGACTGGACAAGATCCATGTCTCGAGCTTTCCAGATGACCTGGTTCCCCATCAGAACATGCCAAGCCAGCATGCGGAATGCTGAAGCCCCAAGAACCTGAAATGAAACCAAACTGCCCTGTTAGAAAACATGCCACAGAAGAAACTGTCTGGAACCGAAGAGCAGGACATGAAAATTTAGCAAACTGTGTGTGCTGACAGCAGTTCAAAACCCAGTACCAAGATTCAGTATTTCTCTGTCAGGTGCTAAAGATGTCAGACTCATGCAAAGTAATTTTTACCCCCTCTTACAGTTTCAAGAATAAACAGCAGCAAAGTGCCAACGTGCCAAGCAATGATCTGAGCCAGTACCGAGCACAGTAAGAGCACAGCTCAATTTCTACACTCTCTCAAATCCTTCAGCTCTCTGGCAAGATGACACGAATCAGCCTGCTTCTTGGCCTAGTCAGTGGTTGTCAAGATAAATACAGGCCTGCTTGGAATGGAACTGAATAACTTCCATTAGGAGATAACTTTCACCCATTTCTCTGATCTGTGTTATGCTCATAACAGTGATTCTGGCATGAAAGATATAACAATTTTCATAGATAAGCCTCTGAAGGTGGCTACAAGTTGCAATATGGTGCAGTTTAATAGCTTCTAGCATTCCAAATTAGGAGAAAGGAGAACAAGTGGCAGATAAAGAGATATAGCAGGTAAAAAAACATAGGAGCTACTTGTCAAGAGCATCCAGGTAAACAAGCTGGTGTAAAAGTAACTGTGGGTCTTATGCACAAAGCCTTCTCCCTCAGAGTAGCTGGAAGCACTGCTGACAAGCTAAATCCACACAGACTGAACCATTTGTTCTGTTGCTCCCTTTTTTTCTTTTTTTTTTTCCTGAAACACTTTTGTTGTAAGCAAACAATGCTTAGCTTTGAACACGCTGCATAACCTCTGCATTTACTGACACTGCTTTTGGGAAGGACAGAAGTGCAGAACTTGAGAGAAATCACATGATCCCATCCACATGACAGATGATTGGAAGAGGCTCAGGACAAACAGAGCGTGACCTCAGAGACAGCCAGAATCTCAGAAATGCAGTTAACACTGTTACTGCTACGTAGGCACTGCCTTGAACAGGAAACAAATGCAAACTGCAGGAAGGAAATGTATCCTCGTCAAAATACAGTACTGGCAGAATGAGAAGTTATTAGCTTGTGAATTCAGAATCAAAGTAAACTCGTTCCTCTCTCACCTGCCTCATGTGCCTGAGAGAGCGGAAGATGGACAGCCTTCTGTGAGCTACATTCCACCTGCTGCAATCCGGCATCAGGGACGTTTCAGGAGAGCATTTAGAGAGCTCCTGCCCTTCTGCAACATCTGGCTGGGAAGAAGGCTTCTCTTCTTCCTCAGACCCATCCCAGCCTTCTGACTCTTCCTGGAGGTCTAGCAAACAAACAGAAAAAACAACCTGAGTTCTCATTAAAATTGCTGCTATCTAGGACTGGGAATTGCCTGAGAAGTGCCTACACAAACTACAGATAACTGTTTTTGGCTGTATGTGGAGAGAGAGCATTTGGAACACAGTAACTGAAAACAACAGCGTTACAGCCTTAAAGTTTTGCACCTCAGATATAAAATCACCATTGGAAGGTCAACAAGGAACGTTCATCTTTTACAGAACAAAAGGTTGCATCCCCCAACCAGCTGTGCATCCTCTGTGCTTGCTTTAAGGGTCACTGCCACAGCTTTTGCAGATTCTTTTCTAAATGGAGTAATAAAATCATTAAATATGAGAAGAATTTAAAATTCTTTAATTATAGAAATTTGGTAGGACAAAAGAGCAAGAAGAAAGCTCCATATTTTGACTGCAAATTCCTCTGGTTATGGAGATTAATTGGGAAGGCCAGCCCAGAGAACAATAATGACAATGATGCAATGTTACTACAAAACAATAAACAACATAAGTGTATGCAGAGAGCCTACAATGCCAAAGGCCTTGATTTCACATTCCTGGCAGTCACAGGAAAGCACATCAGCTGCTGCAGGGCTACCATTAAGGTGAAGTCCAAGACAGACAGTTGCACTTACTATGCTGGCAAAAGATTTTGATGTTTTACCAGTCACAGCATTCCTAGAGGATCTTCCAGCTCTGGAAACTCTGACCTCACCTGCAAGTTTTTCCATCTGAACAAGGGTGTCTTCAGTTGGAGCTCCCTCCAGAAGTTTTTCTGTGAGTCGGCTGCCACAAGCTTTCAGAAGCCTGGAGACATTGAAAAAACAAGTGGAAGCAGCATTTATTAAGCCTGCTTGCTAAGTGACACAATTTAGAAAGCAATCTGTGTAACAAAATATTCAACCATTAACCAGTATGTGTTTCTTACTGACACACCTATGTGTTCCTTTGTCCCAAGCACCAGTGCATCTTACAGCTGCAGCTGCACAAGGCCTTTCAGTGACTGAGCAACACATCTATCCCCATCCAAGTCACATGCCAGCACTGCATCCCTCTCTGTGGCATCTTTCCATTTGATGAGCAAACACACCGAGGTCTGGGAGTGTCTTTTCTTGCATTTTTCCTTTCCCTCGTACTTCAGTTTTTCCATAGGGAGCTTTACTTCACAGCAACAAGAACTACTTCTGTCCTAAAGCCACCGTGAGGCTTTCTGAGCTTAGCTTCCTCTAATTCAGAGCCTACTTTGCAAAGTCCACCTTACTGCATCACAAGAAACAACCCAAACATTCCCACCCTTTCAAAAAAAAAAAACCAGCAACATCTTCTTTGTGAAGGAGGCCTAGAAGCTAGGAACACAGGTGGTATTACCAAGCAAAGGAAGTGTGCAAACATGCCCACAGGTTCTCGTCGTTGGTCAGCGATGTCAAGGAGCGGGCTGCGTTGCCGTTGCGCTGGTGCAGGAAGGGGGTGAATGCTGTGTTCATCCGCTGGGCTCGCTGAGGGCACCCAAACTGCTCTGCTTCAAACACCTGCAGCACAGGAGGAGGACAGTTGACAGTCTGATAGAGTGCTGACAGGAAACTAACATCACCAAAACGCTGTGGAACAGCCACTGGTGAAAGGGGAGCATCAAACACAGTCACTCAGATGCACTGCAAATAACGAGGGAAGGAAAAAACACCTCATTCTTAGGTTGATTAACATTATCACTGAGTAACACATCTGCTTCCAAAACGTTGCCCTTCACTACTTTGGGTACTTAAATCCTAACGGAGCTATCGTGTGGCAGTTTGGAGTCTGAAAATCATCACAGATGGCTTCAAAGGACAAAGGGGGCCTGTCCCCTCTCTCCTATACACCCAGATACACGCTGCCCTTTTATTCCTTAAAGACCAACCTGACTGCAGTGAGCAAGAGCAGCTTTTGCACTAAGATGCAAAGAACCTCACAATGCTGTATCAATGCTGAGCCAAAAGGACTCACTCGCTGACCCACCTTCAGTGCTTTGCCCTGAAGCTCATCGATGATGCCTCTGATTTTTCCCAACAAGAAAGGCCATGAGTTGATGAGGTAAATCCGGTCCATCATGATAGTGATGATGCTGTACCAGCGCTGGAAACCTCGGGCCAGGCTGTCTTTGATAAAGAAGGTGTGGCTGAACACAAAACCATGCTGTTCGTCTCCAAAAAATATAGGCCCTTCACGTCCTGGGCAGACCTGAATGGAAGGGACACACAGACCAAACAAGCTCAGCTTCATGAGTAATGAACTGCAGAACTAAAGCTTGCTGCTATTTAACAGACATTAGATGAATAAAACAAGCTTGTTTTTGTTTTTGTTTTTTTTTTTTTTAAGGCTGCTATCCAAAACCTGTGGTCAAGCAGACCTCTACAAACATAATAAAGCCTTCAATTTAACTTTATTTTACAGATTTAGCTCAATTCAGCTACAAAATTGTGGAGAAATCACAAGAAACTGCTGATCCTGGCACACAAACACTAGCCTGCAAGGCTCTCCCTCCACTTATATGAGATGCTGAATGTTGGCAGTCTGTAAAGGCCAATTATTTCTCAATACAAAGCAGCAGATGCCAGCATTTTTACACAAACAATTTATCAGTTTATATTAAAAACACACAAACAAGAATCAACCAGCAATAAATGCACAGGAGTGAAAATAAGAAAAACTTCTACATCTCAGAAATGAAGAGGAAAGCATCGCCCAGGCTATCAAAGATCACCCTTAAAAATTCCCACCAACCCCAGAACAAACAGACTTCACATCTTTCTTTCCACCTCCATTCCCTCCTTCTTCCAGACCGTACAGTGCAGCAAAGCAGCACGTTGGATTTGAAGCAGTGTGTGAGGCCCTAAACAGGATTTCTTCCTGGACTGCCAGAGTTACCTCACAGCTCAGACTGCGGACGCAGGCCTGGCGCACAATGCTGAACAGCTGGGGGTGGTTGGGGTGCTGGTGACTGACATACTTGATCGAAGTCTCCTTGTCATGGCTGACAAATCCGGGATGTCCTCCTGCAAGAGAGCGGCAACCCTGAAGACAGAAAAGCAAATGCAAGCATAAATGAACACGCAGATGGCTGAGGTTTCCAACTACCTCTGCATTTTCCCTTCAAAACGTAGCGTGACATTATTTACACACACAGATATCAACTCAGGCATTCAGAACGCAAGCAATTTGAGTCAGGATCAGCACTCGAACTCAGATCCTCAAATGGCACTCTGTGCAACATATGCCAGTTTTCCACTCGTTAATTTGATGGTGATGGCTCTGCAAGCACTACAAGTCAGTTAACAGCACCTGTATAACCAACTGGCCACCAAAAGCACTGGCCATCACCTAAAGGAAAGCAAATAACTCAGATCAAGTAGCTCAGATCAAGTGCTAATAGTAGCCACACTAAAGAACAACTGAGAACGTAGATTTTCTCTACCATTTTAATAGCTTGGAGAGGTTTATTTTTTTTCATTGCTTTTTTCATTTTTTTTGACATTGCTGCTAAAGATTACTATTATTACTATTAATCAGTGTTAGAACCTGGTCTAATGAAGCAAAAAACCCTCGAAGTCTGAGGGAAGCATTTATCACACGTGAAAATCACAGACACAAGGCTTAAAAAGACCTCAACAAAGGATCTCGCCAAAGTCTATTTGCTTAATATCAGTTCCTTCAATTTCTGCCACGGGTCACTGCAGTTTGTAAGGACTTTTTTAGTACCTTCAGTTACATGAATGTATAGGAGTAGTTCACGTGTGTTTTTCCTTCCTCCTAAACACAGCAATTTGAACCGGAGAATCCAAGAGCCCTTTAGTAAAGCAAAGAAGCACCGATGGTCTGTGTACAGGTATTCACACTTGCCTCACACATGTCTGACTTCTTTGGCCCCGGACTGCTGGAGTCAGCGCTAGCACCTTCAGCTGGGCTGTGTGAGCGGATCCTGCTGCTCATCTGGATGCCTCCTTCCTCCTCTTCCGCTTGCTCATTCTGCCCAGAGATATCCCCGCTGCCGGCGCCTTGAGGGAGCGGTGAGTGTAGGACCTCAGTGCAAAAGAGGGTGCGGGGACCGTGGAGCTCACAGAAATGGCAGAGGGCAACAATAGCATTCATAGCGAGAGCTCAGCACATCCGTCAGGGTCTCCTGCGGATGAGCAATAAAAAAAAAAATATATATATATATCTAAATATCAACTGGTGACCATAACAGCTGTCAGAACAACTCCTGGGCCTGCTGGGTGTCAATGCTGATCTATGTCCTCCCAAGAGCTGCTCAGCCAGAGCGTCCAGCACAATTCCACCCTGCGGTGTGCTCATATCTCAGGCTTTGACAGGACAGGCCCAGAGCACGACAATCACCCAGCATTTAGACACCTCAGACTTTGCTGGGATGGGACCAGGCAGAACCAATGCTTCTGCGCTCAGCCATCCTTAAAGACCTCCACGCGAATTTGCCTTGGCCAAACTGATGGAATGGCTGAGGTGAGAAGGGACCTTAGAGCTCATCCAGCCCCACCCCTGCCACGGGCTGGCTGTCCTCCCAGCTCAGGCTGCCCAAGGCTCACCCACAGCCTCGGACACCTCCAGGGATGGGCACCCACCGCTCCGGGAGCGGTGCCAGCGCCTCACAGCCCTCTGAGCAAAGGATTTCTCCCTCGCATCTAACCCAAACCTCCCCTCTTCCAGCCTAAAGCCGTTCCCCCTCGTTCTAACGCTGCAGGCCTATAGGCCCGCCGGGCGCTGCGTGCCCAACCCGGCACCCCGGCTGCCCCCCGGCCGGGCCCAGCCCCGCTCAGCGCCCGGTTCCTTCAGCCCCAACCCAGGCCCAGCTCACCCCCTGCCCACCCCCAGCTCCGCTCCCCTTCCCGCTCACCGCGGCTCCGGGCTCCCCGCCCCGGCCCGTCCCGTGGCTGCAGGCAGCTGACACACGCTGACCGCCGGCCCGTACCATCCCACCGGGCCGATGGGGGGTGGCTGGGGCTGAGGGCGGGCAGCTCCGCGCTGTTCAACCGCCGCCGAAGAGTGGAACGAGGATAGAGACAAAGCAGGACGAGGACGCAGCTGCCGGCAGGACGCGGGCGGGCCGCCAACGAAGCTTTCGGTGCCCTCTTCCCCCCCGCAGAAGCGGGGATGACCGCGGCCCGCACCGCCCTGTCACGGGGCTGGGCGCAGCCACTGCTCGGAGCGCAGGGGGGAGGGACAAGAGAAGTGCCTGCCGACCCTCCTTCCCTCCCACGCTATGCCCCAAACTACCGCCGGGTCGAGCACAGCAGACTCGAACATTCGACATCCAGGGCCCGGTCCTTGGCCGCCGCCTGCGCTCCCAGCCGGACGCTGAGGGCAGAGCGGGGTTGCTCTCCCCCCTGCCAATTCCCCACCAAGTGGTGCGGTCCGCGTCGCGGCCACGTGACCGCCAGCCACAGGAAGGGGCGAGCAGGAAGGGGATCGTGCGCCTGCGCAGTGCGCTCAGCCCGGCGCTGAGGGGCGCCGCCTTCTGAGGGCGCTAAACTTGGGAAGCGGGGGGGGGGAGGGAAGTAACGTGCATCTGCTTTTAGCGGCAGCTGGAAGCGCACGGGTAGCTCCGATCCGACAAAGGGAGCAGACACCTCACCTCTCTTAAAAGTAACACTGTGCTACGATGTTGGTCCTCTGTTGAGCAGCTCCAGCGATGCCCCAAGGGCTCAAGGTCTGGAAAAGGACAAAACAGCCCCTCGACCTGGAACCTTTGGTGCTTTCCAGTCTCAAAATGAGCAACTGCTGGATTTCTCCACCAACCTTTTTACACTGGGGATGATCTCTAAGATTCCAGTCCTAAAGGCCCTTGCATTACAACAAAGTCATTCTGCAGAGCACATCTGGTAATACTGCAGGGCAATTGAACCCTGAGAAGCAGCAGCCAGCGCTGCTAACAATACAGCACAGCTCTGGGTACCAGCAGCCACGTGTGGACTAAAACTTGACCTTCTGCTGAAGAAAACTATACTCAGCTGGTCAGATCGCAACACGAAGATCAGCTCTGAACATAAAAGCCTGCAAATGTCTGATCCAAAGTCCATCTGATCCCAGAGCCAGTGCTGGCCAAGGGCCCGTAGCAGCACTTTCCAAGAAGACAGACTGTGGGCACAAAAATGAAACTGCTTGTTCTACTCGTGGAGAGCTCTGAGAAGCCACCAGAGCAGTTCCTGAGCACAGAGCAGCGCGGGGCACGGACACCTAGCAGCCTCCTGCCGCCAGCCACAATCATGTCCTGAGAACCAACAAGAACAAAAGACCCCCCCCAAAAAAACCTAGAGAAAAAACGCAAATACAAAAGCTCTACTATCTCATTCTTTCAGGCCAACCATTTAAGACAAACTAAGAATGACTCATTTGTTATCTTTATTTTCCAATAGTACATTTAAACAACTTGTCAGGACTAACCTCCTCAGCTGGTGTGGCCATGCAGAAAACATTTCCTAAGTTACACAGATCACCTATGACAACACACACAATGGGTTGCAGTTGCACTGTCTAGTAGAGGTGGGAAGTTGCCTGGAAGGAGGCAACCTGAGTTATGCAGAAGCATGTGGTGCGATGGCAGCACTACAGGTGTGTTAGCAAAGGTCAGTAACTAGGGCTCCCCTGTGAAACAAAAACAGAAGGGGTGCTTGTATGCAGATTCTAGCCTTTTTTCTTTAAAAACAAACAAACAAAAACTTCCACGTAATTTTATTACCAGCTAAGCATGACTGAACTGGACCCCCCTCCGGTGGCTAAGAACTGTAGTTGCAAGTCTAGGGCTCCCTTTAGAGCTGCACTTTCTCTCTTTGCAAATAACGATGCATGAAACTGCGAGTTAGATATCAAAGCATGCACTCAGGATTTTGTGAGCACATCTTCCAGCCATGCACAATGGGAAGAACTAGCCACAGGCTTCTGAGTCTGCAGTTCAGAGAAGCATAGCACACAGTGTTCTTACATTTGATCAAGGGTCCTTCCTTGCAGTAAATACAAATTAAAACCGGAAAGCTCAAGTGTTCTCAAAGCTCACCACAGCCCATGCAATTCGTTCCAAGACTTGAAGGAGCTTCTTCATTAAAAAATCTGGCTTAATTTCAACAGTATCTCAAGACATGCAGATGCTAGACCTTATGCATTTAAATCAAACCATTACTTAAAAGCCCTTTCCCAAAGCACTTCTGGTGAATACTTCCTTACAGATGGGACCTGACTTCAAATTTTCCAACAGCAACTAAGCATGTGCCTCCTTAAAAAACAGATTAAGAAAAATAGGGTAATATATCATTTGAAAATACTACATAGATCTGTCTACCATTCCTTTTGATGTGCAGTATCGATTTATTTTATCTATGTTATGAAAAAAACCCCAGGAAACAGCTGCTGCTATTTACCAGGTGCCTCTACTAAATTGCTTGTAATTCCACAGATATAAAGCCATTCACCAGCTCTCAGAATGTCCATGCTTACTAATAGGAACCAGCAATACGAAAGCTCAGCCACTGCAGAGAGAACATTTCTGGTTCTCCTCAGGCTTCATGAAAGCATTCTGCATGCATTCTTCTCCTGGCAGGTGAGCCTTTGGCAATGAAATGTGAGCCATCACCATTTTTGTTTACATGGCAGTTTGGGATTAGTCATTTGCAGTACTCTACTGCACACAACTGTAAACATTCCCATAACCCAGCTTTGTGCCTGAGCCCACAGCAGAGCTCATCGGCCTTTAACACTTCTACAGTACCAGAGCAAAAAGTTGCATAAGCATTTTCAGCGCTGAAATCACTGCAGGATTAACTAGGGGAAAAAAAAAAAACCATTAAAAATCATCAATATATTTAACTACAAGACCAGTAAGGTGAGTTTAGGTGTAAAATTTGCCTTTAAGTATGCAAGTCACTGATAGGAAGCACAGATTCTCAATGGTGAACAACTAACACTATTGACTTATGCTGTGTTCACTACTAAATTGCTACTTTATGCTTTTAAAAACTTCGTTTGCAATCTAGAGAACAACACAGTCATCTTCTAGAAAGCAAACCACTGCCACAGAGGCTCTGCTAGAATTAAGAGACCAGTTTTAAGTGAAAACCCCAACAGAGCTGCATCTGCACTGGAAGCACAAATGGGTTACTTTCAACCACGGGTGACCTCAATACAGACAAGTTTAACACGGCAAGAGCCAGAAATGCTTTGCTCCCACTGTGACACCTGACAAAAGTCGGTAGGTTAGCAGCAGCAAGCAGCTCCTACTCAGATGTTTAAGCAGGAAGCAGTAGAGGCTGAGCTTCACACGTTCTGCCTTGATGACAGGTGTATGTATGCCTGATAGCATGAGATTTGCACTGATGTGAAGTATCTCAAAGGTGTTTGAACAGTCAGAATCTTCAGATACGTGAGAGCTACAGAAAAATAAAAGTCCCATTGATTTAAGAAGTGAAACCCTTAAAGAATCAAACAAAAATCTTTTTGTGTGAAATACTGAATTAAAACTGGATGTCATTCCAGCAAATCGGTTCCAAATAAAATTGTTTTTTTATGAGTTGTATAGAGTTCCATCAAGAAGAATCATATTTAGAGACAAAGAAAGGATCGATAGCATGGCCTTCACTTAGAACTGATTTCCACCACAGAAAAACAGCAGCGTGTTGAATACCTTCATGCTGATTGTATAGGAACAAAAATTTAAACTTCTTTCAGCGTGAACAACTTCATATCCAGCATCTTCCAGAGCACCCAGGTCTTCCAATTATCCTTGTTTAGGCCTAGTAAATTTGATCCAAGAGCAAACATTATGAGGAAGTATTTTGTACCAGAAGTTTAAAATCAAAACAGCTCTCATGTATGATTTCCCTAAAGCAACTTCTGCTTTTCAACAGTCACCTACCAAGGACTTGTCAATACCTTTCGAGAAGAACCTGGTTCTTATTTCATCAGTTGAGACAGCAGCCAACTACACTAAGTATATGCAAATTATGATGTAGAGAATTTTACTTAAGCTCCACCCCTCTCCCTCCCACCATACATATATCTGCACTTCGAGCCAAATTTAAATACAAAAGGAACCAGTAATTATCTTGTAAATGAACCAATGCGAGTTTGCATTCTTCCCTGAATAACACTTCTTTTTTTTTCCTGCAGAGGAGGAAAAAGGACTGCTACAGAAACACAGCAACATTCAAAACCTTTAAAACAAAAGGTAGATTATTTAATGCACTGACGATGTTAATCTGAAGATAAATAAATCCACAACAGACTTTTAAGTTTCTTTTGAGATTTCCTTTTTCTTTGCGGAGAATATTTCTGAAATTATACAGTACTGAGAGGGTGTTCTTTTATTTTCTCAATGTCCAGGTGAAAAGCAAAGCTCAGTTCTCTCTGCTCTCTTCATGGAACTCCTCAATGCCCCATTCCAGGCGTGATTCTCTTAAGCTTTTACTTGAAAGCGGAGCAGTGAGCAATACTAATTTCAGGAATAACTGGATGGTTTGGTCCCTGAGTCATCTTCTTGAGAGCCCATACTCTGAAAGATAAAGAGTTATTTCTTCAAAAACAGGTCTGAGGAATTACCTTTGAGACAGACTTCCCTTTGAAGTGAACAGGTATGGAAATTAAGTGGATATGAAGTAACATGCACTTCCTTTTTGTTTTAAAGCATGATGTTTCTGCACGTTGCACTGATGTATTATTACTAGCACTAGGAATGCAAACATTCAGTACAATGTACTCACTACACTCAATTTCTTAAATATTCTGACAAAAGGTTAAGTCAATTACCTTCTGCACAAACTGAGGGTTCACAGTGATCTCTTGATCCATGGCTTTCAGTCGTTCATCAAGCTCTATACATTTCAGCATCTTAAAAAAACAAAGAAACAACAACAACAAAACATACTAAGCTGACTTTTGTCCAGCTTGTAAAAGATCTTCTGATACTTTGTGGCTGTGCTATGGAGAACTAGCAACCTCTGCCATCACAAAAATTCCATGTCAAAATGCTCTTTGCCTTCATCTCCTAGATGAAAGCCTCACATCACTTTTTATTCCCTTATTTTAATTAATATCTTCCCAACAATCCGTTTTAAAGCCCCGTGAGGTCAGTGACCTCAAACTCCAGGCATATCACTGTCAACCAAACCAACCCTTGAACAGTCCTTCTAATCCAGCCAGTTTCAAGAACTTCACATCAACATTAAGCAGTCTGTCTATTGAGATGTCTCAAGCTGACAGAAGATAAAGCAGGAAAGTCATAGCTAATTACTATCAATCTAAAACTTTTAAATGAGAAATAGTAACAATTCATAGCTCTCCATCCCTACGTGTAAGTTACCTACGCTGTCTTCTCCCAGCATCTGATTTCAGACTATTCAGTAGGAGCTAGTTATTAAAAATAACACTAGTTATTCAGTAGGCATGCCAGAAGTATTAAAACTCTTGCAGATTTACCTCCTGATCAATGTTATGAAGCATAGCTGGATTGTTATACTTCTCAGGATTATCGTGGAAACAGACCATCCCATCCTTCTGATTAATACTTGCAAAGATTTCACCATCTTCTATCTGAAATGAAAGTTTAAAATAAAGCATCACCAACAACAGAATTTCAGGTAGCTACAACTCCTCGTGGGATTTCATTCAACGTGAAACAGAACCATTCTTCTGCCAGTCAAACACACACTGCCAAATGAGACAGTCTTACACTGGATCAGTATTGAAGTCAGGACTATTTAGTCAAGTTGCAAGTCTTACCATGTGGAGGACGTACTTTTCTGCTTCCTGGGGCCCCGACAGCTGAACTCGACTTGCCATGTCTTGTAATGACAACGTTAAGAACGTCTGTAATTAAGAAAACGCCAAGCCACTGAAATTACACACTAAGAACTTCCCCTGCCAATCCTTCATGGCCCAACAGTCTTATTTTTGAAGTTGGATGGGATGAAACAAGCAGAACGCACAGCTGTTACTTACAAAAGCACTGTGACAGCACAGTCAGCTCTTACTCCAAAGATTCTAGTTCGTTATACTGTGCATGAATGCAGGCCAAACTCACGGAGTGGTTACTTCATTTCTGCAATCTCTTTCTGTCCCTCAGGAGTTGTGATCATGTCCAACCTCTTACCCACATTCAAACCTAAATAAGGCAGCTGTCCACCCCTTGAATTTCCATCAAGAATTGCATACATTGCACTACTTCCAAAGTTACTTCTATTGCAGCAAATACTGTTTGAGCTTAAGAAAGAGAGAGCTTCCCCTGATCCCTTTTAAGGATTAATCATCTCTTCAGCCAAGGACCAGATCACTACATTGCTTCTGCATTTCTTTTAACTGACACTTCCAAAATCCATGCTATTCACTCACTCTCATCTAATGAAGTAACCAATGAAGTTCAGGTTTCCTACTTTTGAACAAAGATGGAGTTTTGGGTTATTAGTGTTCATGACCTTTCTGATTACGTACTAAATGATCATGGGCTAAGCTCTCTCATTCCTTGCAGCAAAACCATTGAATTAGATCAGAGTATTGCCACAGACAGTAAGGTCTGGAAGCTTCTGTGCAAAAAGCAAGCAGGTAAGCAGACATATAGCTGGATACCACCGTCCATGGCTGTGCACAAACCCCTCTGATAGACACTGACTGAACCACCTTTGCACTAATGTTCAAGTAACTAACTGAATTGGTTTTCTACCTAAAGCATCTGAAAGTCTCAGAATGGTACTTCACACACACGAATCTGTTTGTTTCCCTGCGACATGACTATGTTATCATTTTGCACTTATGTGAATAAATTTCAACCTGCACATCTTACCCATCTTACCTTGGTTAGCCTCTGAATATTCTTTTTGTAGAGAGATGACAAGCATTGCTTAACCAGCCCCATATTGTTATCCCTTGTGAATGTTTCACTGTGTTTGTTCACCAGATTTCGAAGCTCCGAGGGTTTATTGGTAGAATAAACTTGTGCTAATTCATGGTAAGCATTGCTGAGGGGCTGCAATCAGAAAAATGAGAACTCTTCTTAAAGAACATGGTGCTCAACCAGCCTCACGAATTCAAGTCACTACTTCAACATAAGCCATGCAGGCAAAAAGAAATTAAAGTAGCTCAAGTGCCTCTTAAAATCTAGGTGATGCCCATGCAGGTCCAGGGCAACAACAGATCCTTGTCCAGTCAACTGTATTAAAGCAGTGTAAGATCTAATCAGCTCTGTTCAAGGACCAGCATACAAAAAAAAAAAAGCAGGAAAAGAGCCTTTGGTTGACTATCAGATGACAAAAGCTGAGCCTAAGCTCAGCAGCACTGCATTCACAGTTTATTCATAATATCTGTTCTAATACCTAAGACACTGTCAGCCCTGATCCCTGTGAATCACAGCATGGACAACACAATCATATATGCATCATATATTCATACTGAATGCCAAGTGAAACTTGTCAACTTTGAGTTCTGAAGTAAAGGTTATCAAGGGATGTGCAACACCAGTGAGGAGAACACTGCTAATTACAAAGTCCTATTCAACTCAAAAGACTTTTTTTTTTAAACAAAAAAAGATGAAGATCCTTATTTCCCATACAAACAACATCATTTATGATCTTTAGCCACAGTAGACTCGAAAAACAAGAATGTGCAACACTGAACAGTATCACCAAATGAGGGTAGGAAAATGCCTGCAATACGATTTTTATTATCCACGCCCTGTTCTGTGATTTAGCTGCTTTTGCAAGACTTACCTTAATGAACCTACCAACTATCTGGGAAGTATATTTTGGTAGCTGTTGAACTTTGCCAAGTAGTATCAAAGAAACTAGAATATACTTTTTATAAGATTCCAACATAATATGACTAACTGCCATGGCTGGAGTAGTTATTGCCTAAGCGAGAGAAAAAGACATGAATCAAGTTTAATATTTCATTGGTAACTTGCAATAGCTACACTATCAACATCTCAGTTTAAAACTGTACGCACAAAGGATGCAGTGACGTGTTAGATTCACTTTTGAGCATTACAGCTTAACTTCCATCAAAGGTAAATATCTGAAAACATCCTAAAAAAGTTCTGTATGAACTACTCAAAACATCACATATTACAGTAATGCCTAACTTAAAAAACCCTGTTAAGATCAAAGCCTCTTTGTTTGATACGTATCTGAAGTTGTACTGTAAATCACCAGTGGTGCCTGTTGCAAGCAATGATTACACAGCCCCTGTGAAAGCTGAATTTACACACATCCTCATAATATCCCTATGAAATCTTTCTATTATGCAATCTCTTATTTAACCATGATGAAAGAGGCTTGCAGAACAGCAAGAAGGGATTTTAGTTCACCCCAATGCTGCTACTCAACAGCTCACCCTTGCTTACAGAAAAGCGCTGCACCGGTTTATTTTGCACATTTGACAGCTTTTCTTCGCTGAGTTTCCTCAATTCTGTCATTCCCTCTTCTTTCATAGAAGAAAGTAGAGCAGTCATTATTATAATAGGCATGAAGTGTAACTTCCATCAAAAAATTGGCAAAGGTCAGAAGCAAAGCCACAGTGCTCTTTGAAAATGCACAGTTCTGAGCACCAGCCTGTTTCTGTGTGAGCAGTAATGAGTGAGCACTTGAAAATATTTATAGTGAGATAAATTTAACATCAACCTTTGAGTTGCATAGCTTTATGGTGCATTAGTTGCTTGGCTGGGACTTTCCAAGAAGATAACACTTCTAAATTCAGTTTGTTACTTCACTCTGTGCACCAAGAGTATCATTTAGTCTGGGCTCCTCATGATACAGCTGATAAACAAAAATGAACCCCAAGCAGTTTTTATGCACAGTTATAATGCACAGCATACAAAAGCAAACCCAGTGTGAACAATGAACAGAAGCACAGACCTGTTAACAGAACTGCATCCTAAAGGTTAAGAACAAAAATAATCAGACTGCTTGTACTTGACACTGGGTGCACAGCTTTCTGTTTGAATTTGAAGCTGACTCACTATCTCAGTTGGTGTCACACATCCCACTTTTGCTTTTCAATTCACCACAATTCAGACTGATGAGTTTTAATTAAAGTTACCTGTTCATAGAAGTAGAGTGCTCTTTCAAAGTTCTTTAGCCCAGTGTATATCATCCCACCATAGTAGTAATAACATAAAAAGTGCTTTGCATCGTATGCCCCATTTTCTTTACAAATATCCATCATGTCCACATCTAGATATGGGAGGGCAGGTTTAAAGCATTTTGCTAACAAACAGAGCTACAAGAAAACAAATCAAGTGTTTATAAATTAGCTATTTTAAATACCCACGAAGATGACATTGAAATACAATGCATTTAGTAGTATTTAATATAACCTCACTCCTCTGAGAGTTCAAAAACAGTGTACGCCACAGCAGAGGCATAACACACATCATACATTGTATTGTGGTGTTTGGAAAAGCACAGATTGTGAACTTTTAGAAATCATTTGAATCCTAAAGAAATCAGACCAGCCAATAAAGCAGCCTGAAACTCCAGGCCTTCCAGACTACTGTGCTGGCAGCACTCAATACTGCACTAAACATTCTCATCCAACTCTAAGTCCCAGGAGCCAAGAATGAGACAGAAGTGCAAATCCAGGCCAAAGACATGGAGACAAGCATGCCTTTTGTCAAACCCAAGCAAACAGTATTTGGCCAGAACACTCACACTGTCTAAGAGAAGCTGTGCACGACTTCCAGCCCAGAGAGAAGGGCTTTCAGAAGTCATGAACAAAATCAAAGACCTGGGGACATGTGCTGAACATTTAGCAGGAAGAGAAGGGAGTTTTATTTCAGTATGCCATATTGCTGACTACTGGAAAAGAATTAAAAAACAAAATCAAAAACCCCAAGGCCACAATTCAAAGCTTTCTTTACGCTGCAATACGTGGATGTGCGTTTCTCAAACAGCTGTAGGGAATCTACCAGCTTTCACTCTCAGAATCAAGACCTTACCTGGCAGAGATCTGCATGTATTGAGGTCAGCTGGTTTGTGTTCATCTGCATCTTGTCTATGGCTTGTCTGAGAATGCTAATTCCTCGCAGGGGCTGTCAGAAATTACATCTCTTTCAGATAATTTCTCATAGATGGCAGCACATTGGATCTTATGTTGACACTTACAAATGAAAAATAACACTAATTGACAGGTTCCGTTAAGTAATAATTAACTCGTGGTTCCCTTTTTGTAGGATATTGCAGTCACTCAGAAAATAAGATGAGCCTACAGTATACAAACTCCCTGATAAACTAAACAAAGTCACCCATTCTGCTTCACAAAGACAAGTTCACCAGGAAAACAGTAAGTTGTACTGAGTAAACCTGCTCTTGACTCCATGACTACATCTAAATTCCTAGTAAATACAGGAAAGGCTCCTGCTTCACTCAGTCCTGATTTGATTTTTATTTCAAGCTAGATTTAACTTACTTTTTCAGGGCATTTTCAGTATCTTATCCCTAAAAACAAACGTCCCCTACATTTTAAGGCATTTCATTAAGCACGCTGCATTAGACTGGTGAGAGTAACACTGGAATCTCTCTGACTCATTGGCTCTGTCAGTTTGGGCAGCTCTCCCCTGCTCACACACACCATAACACACCTGGCACACCTGACTTCCTGGTTTGTGTGTGAGAGCAAGGTTTTAGCTAATTCCCTCCCCCAAATTTTAATGCCTATTTTCCTTAAGGAGGTTTTAAAATCTTTTAGGTTCATTACTGCTCAGTAGACTTAACATACATAAGGAGCCACACAAAAATACTTCCCATGAAATTAGCAGTAAATCTTTATGAAGCAAGTAACGTCCCTCTCAAGAGCCTGGCTTTGTAGGTTCCTTATTTGTATTAGCTGATACTTGCTCACCTGTTTTCTCTCCACAAGGGCATTTGTTAACTGGTGGCACAGGCCAGCAACTAAACAGAGAAAAACAAAATAATTCAGTAAAAAAATCAAATCAACAATACCAAACTATATCAATACACACAAAGTTTTTCTGTAAAGTGCTGAATTAACTTACAAGTGTCTGTTGCATATCTGATGTGTTCCCCATTACAAGTACTGATGAAGAGCTGCACCTGTGAGAATAACGTTTCGAAGTCGGGGATGCTGGGCATAGAAAACTTCACAAACCTAAAACAAGACCCCAAAAAAAGTTTAACACACAACAGTAAGAGATTAATTAAAGAAAACAAAAAGTTTTATGTTCATTAGTCTCTACAGATACAGGCAGCTTCTTGCAAGAAGTGCCAAAGTGGTCATGACAGATGGCATATGATTTCCCCAGGAACTGCACAGCACTTGGAAGTACACTTTCAGTGCAGAGTCCTACTATGACTCTGGTAAAAAACTAGTTTGGAACTAACTATGGCCAACAAAGATCACTTTATCTGCTACAATTATAATCACAATAAATTGCTAGCAGTGAAATTTTTATACTAAACCACGGAACTTCTCCAGAGACCTGCTTGAATGCGTCACAGATTTTTCAACTATTAAATGATCAGACTTGTCTGTCTTGCTAAGAGCTCCTTCATTTTCAGCTTCTCTCCATCCCTGCAGGCTCCTCAGTACCCTACAGGCTGCAGCTGCACACTGCTTCTGTTATGATTACACTGAGTGCAATGAGAACTCTGCACATGGCTTCATGCTTACAGTTTGGCTCACTCGTGTTCTGCCAATTAAAAGTTTTTGCTGAACTGATAGGTAAAAACACTCATACAGACATAAACAACCAGATACAGCCTTAAGGAAAACAAACCTCCATTTGGCAGTAACGACAGTTTAAGGCTCCAGATTTTTTTTCTGCTGAAAGCAGGAATTTGCTTTAACATTTCTTCTAATAAAAGGTCACCAAAGGAAACTAAGCACTACTCTACAACAGACTGAAGATACTTGTGTCTGGCTGGCAATCCAGCATGTAGCTTGAAATTCTGATGCTAGAATGCTTAATTAAAAGAAAGCCACACTTACAAGACAGCAAGAACTCCTAACGAGTGTTCCTGCACATCCAGGGCACCAAGCACTGTATCCAGATGGGAGAGGTTTTTCGCTAGCAGTTCTCCGCTTTTATTGATCAGCTCACAAAGCTGGGTCATTTGCCCTGAAACAAAAAGCATCCTTGTCAGACCCCACTTAGAAATCACACACGCATTCCCACGCTTCATTACAGCTTGGTTCTCTATTAAAAAAATAATTTAGGAAGTCAGGAAAACGTAGCATCACCCAGCCAATTTCCTGCTCTGCACTATGTGAGGCATCAGTTCTCACAAATAAGTGACAGGTAAACTTCTGACTGCTGGGACAGCAAAGGGAGCACGAGCAGCAGCATCAATCCACCTCACTACAGAGGGCTTCAGGATCCCATGGCAACAACCAGCTCTGCTTGAGCCAAGTCTCCCAGACTCCAGCAAGTTTTTGCAATGCCAAATTCCCTCTCACATGAACAGAATTTACCTCCACCTGTGCCTTCTAGTCGTTAAAAGCAAAAACATATCCACCAAGAACAGCATCCTCCCCTTTCTGAAATAATAACGAAACCACCTCCATACCAACGCTCCTTAGCATTCCTCAAGTGCCTTATTCACTTCTCTGGGCTGCTCATTATTAATTTCAAAAACCCTGCAACTGAACACCTCCAATAATAGGATTTTTAAAATCTGTTCTTAACTTTACTTCATATAATTATTACTACAGCATTGTTCTATTCATTGTGAACTATAAACACAGCATGAAATGTGACTACTTTGAATTAGGCAGGTATGGTAAGCCCTCACAAATAAAGCAGTGACTTCCCTCTTTATTATAACAAACTGCTTTCAAAACCCTTCTTTTTTTTTTCCTCCTTCAAAACTACAGGAATTAAAACCACATCTTTCTGAAGCAGAGGATTGTTTCAGTGTTCAATCCTTGTTGATTATAGGAAAAAAAAGCAGAAGTCCTTTCACCCTTTACAGAAGTCTTCATGACCTGAAGAATAGTGCCCCCATTCATAGAGATTTACACCATTCTCAAATTTCTTGGCCTTTTCCTTTGAAAACAAAGATGAAACCGGGGAGCCTTACCAATGAAATGCTAACACTGAAGTAAAAACAGGATCAAAAGGTCCATAGGTGGGACCACAGACCAGGAACCCCAGACACCCATCCTCATAACATCTCTGTCCATCCAGATTTAAAACTCCCAAGACAAGCATGGAGAGAAACAGGGCCTGTAAAATCTCATTCGGCAATGATATTCAAGCACTGCAAAAGGTCAGTTCTGATGCCCTCCCCCAAGACAAATCCTCCCATTCTACAGCCTTCATCCAGCATCCTCCCCCCATAAAAACAAACAAACAAGAACCAAAACCACAAAGAAGAAAAAAAAAAAATCCCAAAAACCCCAAATATGCTACATATTAACAGCATGCAAGTGGAACACCCACACAAGGCCTCACTACATGTCCATTTATGTCATCCCCTGTGCAGTTTAGCACTGACAGCCCAGGACCACAAGTACACCTGATTCTCCCACTGCAGTCTGTGGTGCCTGCACTCACTCCTCACAGACAGCACCTATCTGGGCAGCCCCCAATGGCAGAACTTCCATGAAGGCAGCCAGCTTTCCCCTAGAATAGCGTTCACCTTCAAAACTATATAAGAACTTGCCAGCTAAACTAAACCACACAAAAAATCTTCTGTAGTCTGCTAAGTACCTGCATCTTGCATAGGTACAAACTGTCTCCAGCATCTGCTATCCTCAGTAAAAATGCTACAAATTTAGTAAATTAAAACCAAAGCATGACAGAATCTACACCCCACCCAAAAGTAACTGCCAGAGATAAAGCCTGAGGGCTGCAGAGGAAAGCATGAATTTCTGATCGCTTACAGAGTGCAAACATCCACGGAACAGTAGGATTTGGGAGGGTCCTGTGGGGACTCCCAAGTTCAATCCCTCTTAAGGCAGGTTCTCTAAGGCAGGTTGTACAGGAAGGTGTCCAGTTGGGGTCTGAATATCTCCAGAGGAGACTCCACCACCCCTGGTCAGCCTGTTCCAGTGCTCTGCCACCCTGACACTGAAGAAGTTCTTAGGGAGCATCCCCACAGAAAGTTCAAGAAGTACAAGACACCCATATGTGGGGTAATGAGAAGCTTGGCAATAAAACAGACAGTTTACATAGAAGTATTAAAACACCTCCTGAGTGCTGTGTAATGACAACCACGAGGCAGCCTCAGGCTTCTCCCCTTTTCCCCCGAGGTACATCAAACATCCCAACAGCAATGACAGCCCCTCAGAGCCCCAAACCGGGAAGGCAGAGCTTTCACCCCCAGGAGCCAGCACTTCCAAAACGCATTCAAGCCCCACTTCCCTGAAGCCCCCCCATTTCCCACCCCCTTCCCAAGGCTCACGCTCCATCCCAGCCGCTCCTCGCGGGGTCGAAGCCCTCCCGGGACCCCCGACGGGGAAACGAAGGCCTCACCGGAGCCACAAGGAGAGCTCCCGGCACGCTCGGAGAGTCAGAGCTCCGCACCGCAGGGCCCAACCACCGCCCGAGATAAAGCCACGAGAGACCCGGGCCCCGACCCGCTCCCCACGTACACACGGGGCCCAGCGGGCCGCACCGGCCGCCGCTCCCCGCTCGGCCCCACCCGCGGTTCGCACCCGGCGGTCACCTTGGGCCGAGAGCTGCCGGACGCTGTTAACGAACTGCTCCAGCGCCGACGCCATCTTGGCGGCTGGCGGCGCGGCCGCGCGCGCTACGGGAGGGGCGGGGCGGGCGGCTGCGAGGGGGGAGGGAGGGAAGGGGCGGCACGGGCCGGAGCGGCGGAGGGAAGCGGGAAGGAGGCTCCGCCACGGGCGCCGCCGCCACCGGCCAATCAGCGGCCTCTGCGGGAGTCGCGCGACGCCCGCCGCCGCGCGTCACTTCCGCTGTCTCGCGAGAGCAGAAGCCTCTCCCCCCCGCCCGTCGCGGTTGCCGGGGTAACCGCGGCCCAGCCGGAAGCACCGCCCCCGCGCGCACTCCGGACGCGGGAGGCCATCTTAGCGCGAGAAGTCGTGACTCAGCAGGGCCGCCGGGCGGGCGGGTGACGTTGCTGTGACGTCACCGGCCCTTCTGTGTCACCGCTCCTCAGCGGCGGGCTGCTGTCACGCTCGGTCTGCGCTTGGCACAGGCCTGCTGCGGCGAGGGGCTCGGCGCGGGGCTCGGCGCGGCCCCAGCCCCAGCCCCAACGGCAAGCCCCTTCTGTCGGGGCAGCGTGCGTTGAACACCTGCGGCTCAGATCTGCGCAGTCAGATCTGAGGCTCTGACGGCACGGCTTTGGTCGGAACGGCCCTTAAGGACAGGAGCGGGGCTGTGCCTTTCCTGCCGCGGTGCGGTGGCTCAGCTCGGTGAGCGCTGTCTGATGAGGCGCAAATAGCGCTCCTGAACATCAGGGGACAGATTCGTTCCCCTGGTGCCGGGTAGCAGTGATGTTCATTCGGTTTGTATAAGCTGAGCTGCTGGGGCTGCCAGGCGTCCCGTGAGCAAAACTTTGTGCTTGTCGATGAGAGACAAATACGTGCTTGGAGAAGTGCACTGAAATCCCGTTCGTTGTGAGAAGTAAAACGTGTTCTTACCCGCTTGAAACTGCACGTTTTCCCTGTTCAGTTTGATCGGGAATTCTGTCCCTCTGCGCACTCGCTGACCCTTACTGGCTGTGCACAACTCACTGCCCTTTCTACGCAACAAGGACAGCGTGCCCCGCTAGAAATTATTCGGAAATTGGAAGACGAAATATTTTGGTTCTGCTAAGCTGAATCATTGCTGTCGGACAAAATCTTTTCATTCCCAACTCAGCAGCTGCCTAATCCTGTTAGTCACACTCTTGATGCCTCCCTGCTCTTTATAGCGGCTGAAATCCCCCAAGCGCTTTCTGGCCGTGGTGATCTCTGGTCCTGTGTCAGAATATGCAGCCCTTCCTGCACGCTGTTTCTATGTCAGCGCTTTGTTCTGACACCTTGAGTCCCTCCTTTGCACGGTCGGATGTTTCCCAGCACTGTCTAAAGAGTTGTTCTGTGTCCAGGTATCTTCTTTTAAACCTTCACATCACGCGGAGCTGTCACAGCAGGTGACATCCTGGGCAAAGTCTAACTCTTCCCGCGAATTGGTTCAAAGCACATTAAGGTTTTGCTGCAGAAAAACACTGCATGCGTTACATCTGCACCCGTGTCTCCTGCACGCACCCCAAAACACGGTGGTAAAGGCAGCAGGGAGTCAGCAACGATGCTATTGCCGACCTCGGGGACCGCAGGACGAGCCGTACCACGGCGGGTGGGCAGCAGCCCGAGCCCCACAGCCCCCCGGCACCGCGGGGAAGGGGAGGGAGCGCGGCTGCAGCCGGCTTAAAGCGGCTCGGAGGGACGGCCGAGCCGAGCTTTGCAAGACGCTTGTGCCGCTTTAAGGCGGTGCCGCCGTTCCGGGCTCGCTCAGGCACCGGGAAGAGGAACTGGGTTTTTGCACTGCCGGGTCGGGGCGAGCGCTCCGCAGTGCCCCGGCCCGCGGCTTCCCGGGCCCGCAGCGCTCCGCTCGGTGCTTGCTGCATGGGAGGGATGGGTGGGGAGGAGCTGGGGCGAGGAAGAGCCTCTGCACCCCATTGCCTCCCTCCCGCATCCCCTCCTCACCCCCTTTGCATCCCCACATCCCTTCTGCACCCCTTTTGCTTCCTCTCCTCAGCCCCTCTGCGCCGGATTGCAACCCCCGTGCTTTTCCCTACTGCAGCTGCAAGGGGACTTGCTTGCAAGAGCTGTCTGCTTGCAGAGTGCGTGCTTGAAATAACCTCCTCCTCTTCTCCTTCTCCTCAAAAAAAGGACGCCCCGAGCCCCTCTCTGCCATGATTTTGCTGAGCAGCATCTTGCACCTGCGGCCCCGGCACTGCGGTCCCTTGGCAGGGCTGGGCAGGGGATCCGGCCCCACAGCGGGGTCCCGCAGGGCGCTGCGCGTGCTGGTGGACATGGATGGGGTCCTGGCCGACTTCGAAGGAGGATTCCTCAAGAAGTTCAGGGCCAGGTATCCCGACAAGCCCTACATTGCCCTGGAGGACCGGAGGGGCTTCTGGGTGTCGGAGCAATACGGGCGCCTGGCAGCTGAGCTGAGCGTGAGTCTGTGCGTCCCCTTGTGACCCGTGCAGGGCTGCGGTTTGCTTGTGGGTGCAGGGAGGGTGATGAGTAACACCCAAACTTAGGGACATGTCTGCATGCAGCAGTGCTTTGTGTCCCCGAAATCCAGCACTTTTGATGCACATCTCCTTTCCCTGTGTGTGTGGATGAAGATGGATACAAGGACTACAGTTGGTATGGTGCCTGCGAGAAGGAGGGCGTGCATGGGGCTCAGGCTCTCCCATTGGCAAAGTCCTAAGCAGCTTGAAGTGCTGAAGGGTTGATGGGTGCTCTGTAGTTGGGGTGGGTGGGAGGGAAATAAGGCATCATCCACGCAGTAATGTGGATGATAAAGATGAGACAGACGTACTGCATGATGACACTTTTTAGTTTTCTGAATCTAAACTTGTTTGAATGTATTAAATGAGATAAGGCCATGTCTGCACAGTCGTGTAAAACCTCCATATCTTGGGCTGAAATAGCAGATCTCCTAGAGACCAGCCCTGGGGCAGCTCTGCTTCCGTCTTGCTCCCAGATCAGGGGTAAGAAGAGCAGAAGCTGCTCTGTGGCTGCAGGAGCATGGCATGTTCCAGCCCCCCTTCATTGGTGAGCGCCATCAGAGGAGACTGGGAAACAGGATGAAAAGAGCCCAAACAAATGGAGAACAGCAGCATATAGCGCATAGAGCATGGAAGGGTGGGGAGTTCTGGGTGAAATTGTTCATGGGGAGAGAGAAGCAGCAGAAAATTGGGGTGGAATTTTTCAGAAGGGCCCATCCTGCTTGGTGCAAGGTGGGATCTCCAGGTTGGGGAACTTCTTCTGCACTGCCATGCTGCAGGGAGCTACTCTGGCTGTAAGAGCTGAGCGGGTTTTTTCATCAACGTGGGCTCAGTTCTTCCCCCATCAAGCTTGATTGCAAAATGCTTTTTGACATAAGTGGAAGCAGAATAGCTGTGGAAGTCATTGCTGTAAGAAAACACTTCAGTGCAGTTTGAAGTGCTTTGCTGCATCAGGCCACATCTCTCAGTTGTCTCTTGTGCAGCTACATTCAGTTCCCTAGAAATAAAACATTGCCCACCAATGTGAGGCAGAGCAACTGGAGTCTGAATGTCTGTCTGGACCATTGGCGAGCTGCTAGGCTGTTGGTTTTAGTTCAGGAATTTAAGTTCCTTTTCTCCCTGTTTCCTCTTCCCAAATATAGCAGCAGAGGTGCTCAGAGTCAAGACCAATCCTTCAGGGCAGGGCTCACTTCTTCTCCCAGCTGCTCAGCTGCATTTTAACTCTGGGACATGGCTGCTTCCTGTGCATGCACTCATGCTGTTCCCAGGCTCTCCTCCACAAGGCCTCCATGTCTGCAAAATAATTGCTTTTCTTGGCAGCTGCCAGGCTGCCTCCTATTTGAGGGAGCTCTGGATGCTGTTCCTCAGAGCTGTGCAGCAGGCTCTGCTTTTCCCAAGGCTTCATTCCTTGTGGTGTCTCTGTGCTCCGCTCTCCCTTTGGACCAGACCACTACAACATGGCCACAGATCTGGATGTTATGTCTTTCAAAAACCATTGCCTGGTGTTGTTCTATTTGCCTGGGCATCTCTGAGGAAGACTATATGCATTCATTCTGGCATATACTTCTTCCTAGAATACATTGCCTCCTATGAGAACAGCCTGGCTGATATTTTAAGTGATCTAATGGAGATAAATAGGGCAGAGAGCATCTTGACTTGAACTACATCACACTGCAGCACAGGAACCTGCCCACTTCAGATGGATCCACATGGCACTGCTCCTCCAGACACAGACCTGAAGTTCAGTTTGGTGCTGAATATTCTGTGCTTTGAAGCAGCTTTCTCCCCACATGTCGGGCTGCACAGGCAAAACTAAGCCTCCAACCTAAACTGTACAGGGCAGATGCAGGTCACCAAGAGGGGACCAGAGCCAACTCTACCCCATCTAGCTGTAGATGTCCCTGTTTATTGCAGGGGATTTGGGCTGGATGACTGTTAAGGGTCTTTTTCAACTCAAACCATTCTATAACTATGATCTTTCTCACTGCTTCCATCCGTGGAAAATGTGCTCATGCAGAGGAGGGAGCACCAAGAAGTCCTGTGCAGTAACAGCTCTCTTCCTTCTCACAGGAGAAAGCTATCAGCATCTGGGAATCCAAGAACTTCTTCATTGAGCTGGACCCGCTCCCTGGCGCTGTGGAAGCTGTGAAGCAAATGTCAAATTTGGCAGAGTGAGTAGGAACCTTCCGTGGTGTTTGGGGTTGGTGGGGGAGCAGCACTGGCTTTGCAGGCTGATCTGCCTCCTGGCAGCAGTGCTCAGTGCAGTGTCAGTGTTGGGAGTGCTGGGCCTGGGAGGAAGAAGCAGAAGGCTTGCTGCCAATCAGCCACGTGCATCCCCTTCTCTTCAGCTCTCTGCTCCCAGCAAGGGAAACAGGAAGGAGAATGTCCTTGTGAGTGAGGGTGCACATCCTGAGAGTGGGATCTTATGGGTTGACAGCTTAAATCCCCCTGGTCTGTGTGTGGGGGCTGCTTTGATGCCAGGCTGGACGTGCAGGGACAGCTCGGGGGGGCAGGCTTTGGCCACCTAGTGACACTGTCCCTCTTTCTCTCTTTTGGCAGCACTGACGTGTTCATCTGCACAAGCCCTATCAAGAAGTACCGTTATTGCCCTTATGAGAAGGTGAGCAGGGCTGAAATTTGGCTCCCCCAGCTGTGACCCAGCCGTGACATTTCCTGCTCCATCAGAATTATTCCCAAGCACCTTTGTAGTGTTTTCTGTGCTCTGCCAAATGCATGCACTTGGCCTTAACATTACATATGATGCCAGAACCTGCCTACATGTAAAAAAGCTTGTTCTCCAGCAGCATCCTTCCCACTGATGAACCATGTGTGGAGGTGCCAGGGCTGCCCGTGCTCACTGCTCCCTTTGCCTTGCAGTATGCCTGGGTGGAGAAGCACTTTGGCCCCGAGTTTCTGGAGCAGATCGTTCTGACACGGGATAAGACAGTGGTTTCTGCTGACCTGCTCATTGATGACAGACCTGATATAACTGGTAAGGGTGCTATGGGGCAGCAGGACTGAGCATGTATGGGTGGAATCAGAAGTGATGGGTGCTTGTTCCTGCCCTGCTGATGATGCTCTTGTTAGGGGGATGTGTCTGCAGGCTGCAATGTGCAAGGAGCGCCTCGCAGTGGGAGAACTCATCAATCTGGCCTCTCCTTGCTTTGCAGGGGCCGAGGTGAACCCCAGCTGGGAGCACGTACTCTTCACTGCCTGCCACAACAAGCATCTGCAGCTGGAGCCGCCCAGGCGCCGGTTGCAGTCCTGGTCTGATGACTGGAGAGCCATTCTGGACAGCAAACGGCTGCCACTGGGCCACGTGGCCTAAACCCTTGCCTCTATCCTGGCCTCCATCCCAGCTGCCTGCTCATCTCCTCATGGAGGCAGACACCATGGGCAGGTAGACAGACAGATGGTCAGACACGTATGGGGTGGGAAAGGAAGGGGAGCTTGGAGTAGACTTCAGCCTAGCTGCCCTCTGTGCCATGTTGGACCCTCAGTGTCATCTTCCCCCTCTGGCACAGTGCAGCCATCCCTCTGTCCCTCCGTGGTGGAGTCATGCCATGATGGATTTGTCCTCCTGCTGCCATGAATGATCTGCATCCATCCCATCACTGAGGAGCTGCTGCAGCTGCGAGAAACTCTGGTGCTGATTCAGGAAAGAAGGAGCAGACATTTCATTAGCCAGGAGCTGTAAGAAACTCAGCGAGCCTTCGCTGGTGGTGATCCATGGATTTCAAAGCCAGGGGCTGTGCATGTGATGGCTACATGGTCCGTGCCCCATCACTCTCCTCATCATCATGTCCAGAATGAGCCTGACAGGAGAGCTCTGGGTGTGCATCCATCCAGAAATGGATCAGCCCTGGGTGGTACCAACTGCTGGGCTTGGGCAGTGGGACAGTCAATGCACCAAGCATCCTAAAGCCATTGGTGCAGAGCTGCATGGGAAAACATAAAACATGAGGTGGTGGAGAAAGTATAGCATCGCAGAGAAGGTGGCAGAGCACCATGGGGCTGGGCAGGGAGCAGGGTGAGGCCATCATGCTGCTGCCTGCTTGGGATGTGGCACCTCCCAGCTCCCTGAGCCTGTCCCTTCCCTCAAACAACAGCAACCTTGCACATGGCTGCTGCTGCTTCTCCTGGCTCTGTGGGAAGAGATGTCATGATGCAGATCTCTCTGGTTGTGCAGCTGTCACTGCATGCTGCAGGGTCTGCCCACACCATTTGAGATCCCACCACTGTTCCCTCTGTCCTGCCCAAGGACTTGCTGACCACAGGGGTGAAGTTCTCCGCTGAGATGTGTGGCCATGGTTGGTCATCCTGTGTGCTGCTTGCCTTGCACCTTTATCTTTCCTCTCCTCTCTCATCCCCATCAGCACAAAGCAATCTGAGCCCAGAGCCACATAGCCAACAAACAACAAATTTCAGCAGCAGCAGTCTGTCCCACCGTGTGTGGGACCTGGAGGGGCTCTTGAAGTCGATGCTTCAAATCTGTGCCTTCCCAAGCTGCTGTAGGACCAGGAGTGAAACCCGAATTGCCTCAGGTCTTTCCAAAAGCAGCCCTGTCTGTTGGGATGGGGCCATTGTGTCAAGTCTGCATGGTTTGTGAGTGATATCCACAATGATTTTATTTGAGTTTTTCCCGTTCAAACCACTGTGTGCTTCAGGCATGGTTTGGGCTGTGCCGCCACCTGAGGTGCAGCTCTGCTAAGCATCATGCACTGCATTGTATAGGCTGTGAGTTGATTTTTTGCCCACTGATAACCATGAGCTGCCCAAGCTCTCTGGAGTGCTCTCCCAGCCCATCCTTGAGCTGAAATAAGCTGGCACATTACTGTGGTTGCCCAAATCCAACCATTAGACAGATCCCAGGGACATAGCTTTCCGGACCCAGCATCCCCTTGGTGGGATGTGTGATGCTGGAGAGGCCACAGGGGTTCACAGCAAATGAAGACAGAGCTGGAGTGTCTCCTGTGTCAGGCTCCATCTGCACACACAGAAATCCCATGTGGATTGCTGTCCTACTGCATCCACCTTGTTCAGGGCTGTGATGCAGTTCTCCATCACAGTGTGCTCCTTTCAGTGCTCAGATGGGCTATGCAGAGCTTTTATTTTCAAACACCCATCTATAAAACAGAGGCTGCTGAGGAGCACTGCAATAGACATCAAGTTTTGCTGGCATCTGGCTTCCCAAAAAGCAGAGTTTGGGTTTTGCAGTTTCCCACCTGTGGTTCTGCCTTTGGCATAGGGATGGGAGCATTCTCCAGGTAGCACGTGCCTCATCCTGGGCTCCCCTCCAGGCACAGAGGAAGCAAACATTGGTGCTGGGAATTGTTTTTTTCCCTATATTTTCACTGCCCCGTGCAGCTTTAAGGACAGTTTGATTTTTCTCTTCCAGTTCAGACCACTGCGTTAGATGGTTGGAAGCACTCACAGATTACGTTTGTGGTTCACTGGTGAGTCCAATCCTGCCACAGCTTGAATCCTGCCTAGATGCAATGGCAAGGAAAAATGTGGTACAGCTCATACCTGAGATGTGCATTTCTGAGCCCAAGGGGTAGCACAGGTCGGACCCTCTCCCCCCGATACTGGGGGAAGAATGGAGCATTTGCACCAGGACTGGGATGTGCATTCCCTGTGTGTCCCTGGCACTCGCAGGGTTAACCAAAGAGCTTAGATTTGGGGCTTTTCCTCTCTGTTGAGCATGAAAGTGGCTACGAAGAGATGCATGTTCCCATTGCCGCACTGCGAAGGAGACGCACAATAAACCTCTCTGTGCCACAGCCTCAGCCTCTCTCTGGGGGCTCTGGGGGCTCTGGGGGCATTCGGCTGCTGTGGGGGCCTGGGGAGAACCCATGATGGGATTGGGACACCCAGGGGCATCTATTTGCTCCTGGTGAGTTTGGGTAGCGCAGCCTGGACCAGGTGTGCGTCCCTCAAAAGCCACTATGGGGCCAAAAATCTTGCTGGAGTTTGGACAACAGCTCCTGATTTGTGGGGCAGCCTGCAAAGCCCCACTGTGAGCACTGGACCCTGATATCAGCCCTCAGCCCACACGAAGGATGCTGGAAGCAAGGAAAGCACCTCTCACATGTCAGCACTAAGGGCTGATTTTGACATTGCTCAAAAGCTACGGGCAGCGAGGCCAATCCCATTACCTGGGTGCAGGCACCCCTCGTAAAGTCACCGCCCCCATTCCAACCCATTTCAGCACAGCAGGACCTGATGAGATCGGAGCAAGCGATGCTCCCGCTGAGTTATTCATCAACTTGCTCTCACGTTGGCCAAAGCCCAAATACCTTGAAGCGGGGGAGCGGGGCTGTGGGGTTGGGGTCGAGCCCAGTGATGCCGCACAGGGGGCAGCCCTGACGCAAAGCCTGCGGGTGGTGGGGGCCAACAGCAGGGAAGGAATGGAGGGCTGAGTCACCCGAGTACGCAGGCAGGGAGTGAGCAGAGCAGGGGATGGCTCAGCCCTCGACGGCAGCCGGACGGAGCTTTGGCTGCTGTGCCCCACTTTGGTGTGCAGAGCTGAGCGGTTCGTGCCTGGCATTGGTGCTCAAGGCCAGGGCCTGCAGTGCGGTGCTGCCCTGTACGCTATGGGCAGGATGGCAGTGGGGATGCAAGAGAAATATCCACTAGAGGGGACTGTGTGATCGTGTGTGGGAGCGTGCGGCTGCCAGCCCAGCCTCAGAGCGAGATCTTGTTCCTTTGCACAGCACCCTGCTCGTCTCATTCCTGCATCCCAGCCCTGTACACCACCCTCGCATCCTATCCCCACATCCCATCCCTATATCCAAAACCACTGCCCCTCAGTGAAATGGAGGAGAGAATCAGAGGGCAAATTCATGAAAAACTCGTGGATCTGAAGAACTAGGGGGTCTTTAGGGTTCACATGGAAAGTGTTGCTGGAAAATATGTGGGCTGTGGGCCCCTGGCAGCACAGAGCATCCCTCATCATCCTCTTCTTCCTGCTCCATGTCTCTGGCTTGGCTCTGCCCTGCTTCCCCCTGGCCCCCTGGTTCTCCCCATGATCCCAATGTGGGATTTTTCATCCCAAATCCCACAAACATCCCTTAATTCACTTCTCCCCCCCATTCATCTCAAAGTAAAGCCCCTTTTGGGGGACAGGCCGGTGGGTGGTGAGGGTGTGGGACACCAGAGAGTGTTCTGATGGTTTCCTCTCACCCCTCAGCACCAGGACACATGTTCCCTCCTGCTAGGATTAATGCTTTTTGCTCCTGTTTGTACACAAGGCCTTGAGTAACGCAGTCCCCGGAGGTGCAAGGCTCCCCTTGCCCTGGCAGTGCGTGGAGGCTGGGAGCTCTCAGCGATGGCTGCAGCGCTTCCTGCGTCCTTCGGGGCTCCGTGCACGTTAACCCTGTCCTCCTGGCAAAGGCCCCACGAAATGTTTGTGTGTGCCTGTGCTGACAAACACTCTGAAGGAACACGTTGTGTAGGGCCTCCACCCCTCCCCAGGGCTGGAGCTCACGGCTGTTTCCTCAGCACGAGGCCGCCATGCTGCCAACCCATAACCTGCCGCAGCATCCATAAGTGGGTCTTCTCCGGGGCTTGGGGTCCTAGAGCAGGAGCATGGCCATGGGAATGGTTTGGCCCCATTCAGCTCCATAAGTCCCCAACACAGGAAAACGATGGGGAAATGGATGTGTTTCTATCTGGCACATGCGTGAGTACCAACCAGGATGGAGCTGGCAAACTGCACGCGTGTGATGCTGCAGAGTAAAACACAGAAAACACGCGGCTGCCAGGGCAGCAGCAGGACCTGCTCCCATGGTGGTGGCTGCTGGTGTGTGCAGGACAGTCTGGTCCATTCCCTCCATCCCTCCCCACAGCATCCCAGTTTGGTGGGACAATGCTGGGGACCACCTGAGTGTCACCGCTGTCACAGGGTGCTGGGCTGCAGCCCTGCTCATCCGCCCTGTGTTCCTGGTGGTGCAGAGGGCTTCAGAAGCACACAAGTATTTAGGTTTGTCTGTTCACAAGGAGCCATGAGTGCTTTCGCATCTCTCCCCCCATCCTCACAGCCCCCACCATGACCCAGCCCCACCCAGCCCAGCTGCTTTCTGTATCCACCCACCACATCCAACCTGTGTTGGCACAGCACCCGTGTTGCACATGCAGCATTGTTTCCCCAAAACCCAGGAGAGCAGCAGCAGCCCCACGCAGCCTGCACAGCCATCAGAGCAAACCAGCTCCATCCTGCCCAGTACCGGCTGCTTCCTTACCAGCTAGCTAATTCTTGCTTCTTCTTCTACCCAAGCATTGGCAGGAGGGAGGGGAGAACAAAACAGCCCTCGGGGGGAAGTTACCTTATTAATTAACGAGGCTGAGAGCTTTGCAGAGATTGTGCAGAAGAAGAGAAAAAAAAAAAAAATTCAGGAAAACTGGGCAAAACCGGAAAGGCTTGAGTTCAATTGTCAGCCCAATTAACCTAGATCCATGCCCTCCCTCTGGATGAATAGCTCATTATTATGTAATTGCTTAGGCCCGGCTCTTGGTGGAGAGAAATTAAAGTCAGACACTTAAGGAGGCAACCCGGTGTGGAGACAGGACGCAGGAAGGCACTAAAGCAAAGGGAAAGAAAGCGAAAGCACAGCGAGCTGCTGCTGCAGGGAGAGCTTGAAGGGCCATGGTGAAGCCTGCACTGTTTGCACCATTCAGGGCACCAGATTTTGTGCTGGAATGGGGATAACTTGGAAAGGCACTGCTGGTGCTGCTGTTCCATGTGCCACCCTTTGGAGCATGACTCTCCTGTGCAGGAGTTCTGAAACAGGCTCCAGATATTCTTGCAAGTGCCCCAGCATTAAATTAAAGAGGAGTTAGGTTAAATTAAAATGGCCACTTCTCTTCCTAGTGGATAAAATGGGAACCATACACCGAACTGTGTACCAGCACAAATTAATGTTTGTGAAGCTCTGGAAAAGTGCTCAGTGCTATCAGCAGTATTATTACTATTTGTTCCTGTGGCAGCGCTTTCTCTTCCTTGTCCCAGAGGGGTTTTCCCCTATCCTGTTCAGATGTATCAGTGCTGGGAAAGAAGAATCAGTGCCTGTGTGTTGAAGCTGGGCTGTTGGTGCTGGTGGGAGGGTGGAGTTGCTGGGGAGCAGGCTGCTCCGTGCAGAGGTGGGGGGCATTGCAATGCCCAGCTATGAATGTGCTGGTGGATCCCTCTGCTCAATTAACCCAACAAGGCAGCACTGTTACCAACATCCCTGCTGCTCTTTGATACCACATGGGCTTCCAGTGCCAGCTCGAGGCTCAAGGAGCCACCAGAGAGAAAACCAGGCGCCCAAGTGGGTGATGAGCTGGGGCTGAATGTGCAGGAAAGCAGCACCTGCACTGTGCTACTGCAGGGTGCTGAGGGCACCCTCTGCATAGTCACCCACAAAGCAGCAAAACAGCGGGGCTGATGACCCCTGCTGAGCTCCAGACTGGAGGTTTTGCCTTGTATCCTCCATTTTCCATCTCTATAGCAAATGCACAGCACTGGGAAGGCATCAGTGGCACACAAGTAGCCCTGACCCTTGTGCACCACAAGCCAGGGCTCATTGGTTTTGCTGAGGTTGTTTGGGCCAAACAAAAAGTAGCAAAAAAAACAAACCCCAAAACCCTGCAAGTGTGCAACGAACAATTTGTGTGTGGTTCAAATGATCTGTGACTGTTGACCCAAGATTAAATCTAGTGTGTAACTGGTGGTTATATACAGAGTCACATGCATGGGCAATGGAACCCTGTGTTCTCCAAACACGCTGCACCCCGTGGCTGCCGACTGCTGGCCGCTCACGTTTCCTCTCCCAGGCACCCTGTGGGCTTTGCATCATCCTTTTTAATTCCATCCTTACAAAGCATTTTTTGTCCGACCGGTATCTCGAGCTGGGAACAAAACAAAGCAAGCGGTGCCGTAAGCAGGCAGCCCAGGGCAGGCTGATTTCCCATGAAGTTTCGCCTTGGCGCTGAGCTCTGATATCTTGGAGCAGGGCTGGGCTCACACCACAGCGTTTTGCTCAGCAGGAAAATTTCCTCTCTATCAGCAGTTCTGGAGTGCATAGAAATAGCCTTTTGACTTCTGCCTTTGGGTGTAATTGGGGTAAAAATGAGCACTGGGCTCAGAGAATATTATCCAAGGGTGATGGGCAGGCTGATGGGCTCACCCAACCCCCATATGTGCTGCAAGGCTTGGTGCACCTTCCCCACATTTGGGGCAGAAGGAGATGGGGGTTCCACCACCCAGCTCTGGGGACAGGCAGGGATAATTCACAGCAGAACCATTGTTGTCCTCCTGCAGTAACTCTCTGGATGGTGAAATCCTATTAAGAAGAGCGTGACCTTGGTGCAGGCTGCTCATGTGTCCCACCACAGAGGTTTCATCACCAAAGACTCATTGTGCTGGGGGCCAGCCCTGTCCCAGGCTGTCCCACAGGGATGCTGGTGATGCTGGAGGCAGGTTTGGGAGGTGACAGCCCCATCCTGGATGTCTGCTCCCCCGCAGAGCTCTTACAGGGTGACCCCACATGCCCCCTTCTGCCACGGGAGCTCCTAGCTCCTTGCTGGTTGGAACTGGTGCTGAGCTTTCACTTGTTTTGCCAAGGTGGTTCTGCATCACTTTGCAGTGAGAATACAGAAACGGCTGGAGGGGGAAATCCACAATGTGGTAAACAGAGCCAAGTAAGGCAGACCTCTCACCCAGGAGGACAGGGAGGAGGAGCAGCCCGGGGGCTCCAGGGCTGGATTTCAACACCCTGCTGAAGACATGGCACAGCTCTTCAGCCGTCTGCACCGCAATCCTGCAGCAGGGGTGGCTGCTTGGTCTGAGCCCCAGTATGCAGGAAGGGAGGAAGTGAGTGGCAGCCCAGCGCTGGCATGATGTGATGGAGTGCAAGTGGCTTTTGGACTTTCATTTCCCTCCTACATTGCTTTCAGGGATTTCTGGGGGTGTTCCAGGCTCTGGTAGCTTGTTTACAGCCCCTCTGCTTGCCCTAAGTGCTCAAGTGCTTTCTTTTAGCACAATACCATTGCCATGCATTGCTTTTGTGTCACACACTGACCATCCAGCTCCCACCATGTCCCTCTTGGGTTGAAGAAGAGCAGTTTCCTCCCAGCTCACCAAACTAGGGGCAAATACTTGTGCTTTAAAACATTGTGCCTGTTCTTTGCCTGGAGGAGGAAGGGTGACAACATTTGCAGCTTGTAGTCCACCCTGTGAATGCCACTGCTGTCTGCAGAGGACATCTGTCTGTCCTCAGGGGATGTCTGTCTCTCCATAGGACTCTGTCCCTCTTACAGGGTAGGGTCATGTTGGGACAGCCACGCTGTTGAGCCGCTGCAGTGCTGGCTCTGTCCTCCAGCATAAATCACAGTGGCTGTAAATCCCTGCCAGCCTTCAGGGACCCATCTCCCGGGACGGCCAGGGGTCAGCTGCCTGGCAGCAAAAACTAAGGCCTTGTTTTGAGGCTGGTGAAGATGTGACCCAGAGACATAAACAAGAGCTGGGCATGTGGCACCTTGGTGAGGCACTGAGCTGCAGGGTTAGAGCCTGAAGCCTTGGCTTTCAGCTAGATGAGGTCCCAGCACGAGGCACAGGGAAAAGAGATGGCGTATAAGGGACAAGAAACAAGGGATGACAGACAGGGGACAAGGGACGGAGCGGAAGGGGGAAAGGAGGAGGGACAAGGCATAAGGCATAGGGGATAAGTGACAAGGAATAAGGGATGAGAGACTGAGCAGTTCATTGGGAACACAGGGAAGGAATGAGCAGCGCAAAGGTTAAAACTATTGCCACTACAGTGCATGTCGCTGTGCTATGGAGTAAAGGGTGTAAAAGGAATGGTCACAAAGTAAAGGGAATGGGCACGGGCTGCCCCAGGCTCCCCTGGCTCCCATCCCCTGCTCTTAGCAGCCTGCAGCCAGGGGCACCTGTCCTCACCCACCCCAGCAGAGCTTCCCCTGCAGAAGGATGTGGGGACATTTTGGACATCGGCTTCACTGCCGCGGCACAGCTGGTTGAGAACAGGCTTTATTTTCCCAGCCAGCTCCTAAAGCCTCTTCTGCTGAGATCACCTGTGTATCTGGATTTCCTTTGAAAAGCTGTGTTTCCCTGCCAAGACAGCTGTGGAAAGCCTGCAATGGGGCAGGAGGAATTTGTCACTCCACCAGATTAAACAGCACCTGCATACCTCTTGGCATGCCAGAGGGAACTCGGCTCACGTGGGCACACTGTGTGACTCCAGGTTGTTATCAGGGCTGTGCCCGGTGCTGGGAATTGGGGGTCAGATCTCAGTATGGCCGGTGGTTTCTGAGCACACGGCCCTGGCACAGCTTGGGTGAGTTCTGAGCAGTGCCCGCTCCACAATCGCTCATACGGGAAGGGAAAGCGGCCGGCTATTTTCCTGCCCGTGGGTGGCTGATAAGCAGTGAGCTGCCTGGGGCTTCATGGGGGCAGGCAGGGGGTGACAGCGAGGTGCCCCGTCCCCACAGATTATGAGGGATTTGCTTTTTCTTCTAGAAATAGAGGAAAAAGTGCCCTCGTCCCTGCCTGCTGCCCGCCTCGTGGCCCATGTGCCCAGCATCAAACCTTGCCAGCTCTGTGCCAGATTCCCCAGGTACATCGTCCAAATTTGTATAGTCCAGGCCTGCATTGTCCCTAAGGCCTGTGACTTTAAGGCCCTCAGGTCCCTGGGTAGGGACAAGTTGATGTTCAGGACTCAACTGCATTTTCCCCCATGGCATAAATCACAGCTGCTCTGTGCTCTCCTCTCCTGCAGATCAGGGGCTGCTCAAAGGGCAGGAGCCAGGTTTGGGGTGAGACAAGGTGGGAATGCATTCCTTGCATGCTTGTGTTCCAGCTCAGTGCTCATGTCAACGAGGGCAGTGGGCACACTTCCCACCCAGCAGCAGGGCTGCTGAACTGACTGAACTTCTAATCTAGAGCCGCTGGTGCTTCCCCAAAGGCTGTCCAGTGGTGGGAAAGAGAGAGGAGAGCCCATCTGCAGCCCTGAAGGACGAAACAGTGAGAGCAGCACAGCCCCCCCGGCAGCAGTCGGGACGCCACGATGTCGGGAACAGCCCGAAGGTCCCGTTCTTCCTTCTGAGCTGAAAACAACAGTGCGGAGTGTTCCTGTCCTGTACCCAGAGCCAGAGAGGTCGGGGCCACCAGGGCTTTGCCAGGCACCACGGCACTGCCAGCTCTGCTGCTTGGTGCAAGGGAGGACTGACGCACTGCCGCTGCTGCTACCAGCCAGTGTGCACTGCCCAGGTGTGCTGCAGGGTCAGGACATATGTGGGAATGCTTTGATTACCCCCAGAATGCAGCCAGATCACAGGGACACGGTGGCAAGTGGCAGCATCCTGGTGCGCCTGCTAGGGCTGTGCAACGCTCTGCAGCTCAGTGACAAATGCAGGGTGACATTTCTGGGAGCAGATGCTGTGTGATACTGCTTCAGGAGAGCACCAAGTAATCACACCAGCAGCAGAGGAGATGTGTGGCTCTGAGTGGCTTTGAGGCAGGAGGGCAATGAGTGTCCTTTGCAGAGTGGTGTTCTGGGTCGGAGTGACTACAGCTCTTATCCTCTGCATCTCCGAAGCCTGGCTGCAGGATGCCATCAGCTTCCAGAGTCAGCTCTGCTGCCTTGCAGTGATTCCTAATGCATCTCTCAGTCCTGCAGCACCTCTCAGCTAGATCTAGCCATGGCAGAATCACCTTTTGGTGCTGCCTGGAGCAGTGTGGCCAGCACAGGAGACTCACTGCTAATAGCCAAGGGCAATGTTAGGCTGGTCTTGCTGGTGTGGGGCTGCTGCACCCTCCTGCTGAGATAGGCAGGGACAAACACATCAGGTCTGTATGGCAGGAGCAGTGCATGGCCCTGCTGTCAGCAATCAGCTCCAAAATGTCCCCTCGTCCTCATGCACTGCTGCCTGATCCGCGGGGATTATTGGCAGAGAAAATCGTTTGGAACTGGGATGGGAGCTGAAGGGACATGAGCACTTCTGTCGCTCAGAAATCAATCTCCGACACCCGCTCGATGGGCATGTGCCCTCTCTATTTTTGCTGCGGGGTTCAGCCTGAAACAGCCACCAGAAATAGAGTAGGGCTGAGTGGGTAAATGAGCAGGATGGTTCTGCCATGGACCATCGTCCCTGACAGCCCCCGACCATCCCTGTGAGCACCCCATGTCCCCACAGCAGCTTTGGCATTCTTGCTGACCCAAGCCGACAGCGCACTGACATTCGTTTTGACCTTTCAAATCACAAGGATGTTCTGTCCTTCCCAGCTGAGAACAGCCTGGACTCCCCGTGGGTGGATTCTACTGTATATACAGCGGCTGCAAATACGGATCTGGCACGGGAGAAGCGTGTGTGTGCGTGGGATCAGCCCTCGGTGTGTGCATGGGTGCGGCAGTGGAATGAGCACAGGGAGGATTGCCGGTGCCAGGGTGAAGGTGGCACAGAGAACGAAGGATGGGGACAGTGACTGATGCCGGTGGCTGGCTTTGCAGGGGTGGGGGCTCAGCCCTGCCCCGGCTCCCTGTGTTTCCCATCCTCTGACTAAATCGTGCTTTCCATTTTGAGAGAGCATCAAGAGCAGCAAATAGGAGGCGATGTGCACAATTCAGCCCCAGCAGCTCTGAGATGCAGTGCCTTTCCTCCTGCCCCCCAGAAACCATCTCCAGGCAGCAGCAGAGACTGCTTTGGCACCAGATATATCCCAGCCTCGAAAGCAGGAGCGAGTTGACAGAGAGGCAGCGTGTTGCAATTCCCTGAGGCGTTAAATACGGCCACTGACAGAACTGATCGATAGTGTGAAATGAGCATCTTCCCCTCTTGGGCATGTCCTTGGCATATACAAAATCCTATTACCTGGGACGGCAGCCCTGCTGGTGAACAGTCTGCAAGCTGTGCAGGGCTGCAGGAGCACACTCCATCCCCCTGTCCTCATCCCTCCCATCCCTGGGACAGCCATGGCTGCCCCCTGCACTGTGCAGCCAAAAGGTTTGTGCCACCATCCCCAGCCTTCCCAGCCCTGTGGGCAGCAGGCTCTGCCACGTGGCTGGCTCCAGCCCAGGGTATCACGGCCCGGATCCAGCCACCTTGCAGCCCTCTGGCGCCGGGGAGACGGGTGGCTCAGTGCTCCCAGCCCGATGCCCTGCTTATCTCTCCCCTTTCTTGGCCTGACACATTTTTTCCTCTCTTTCCTTGCCTAACCAGCTCTTATCTCCAACCCTGAGCCACTCTTTTCCAAGGCATTTTTAGCAGCATCCTTTGCAAACACATTGCCAGGAGGTTGTGCGTGGCAATAGAGGCATGATGTAGCAGGAAAGGCTTTGGTTTTGTACTCCTTACACTCGGCAGTGCTGGAGCAGCATAGGAGCACACGAGTTGCTGGGCTGGGAGCAGTTCCATGTGCATGCACATGTGTGTGTGTGCACGTGTGTGCATGCCCATGCACATGCCCACACGTCCCCTCAGTGTCCTGCAGGGACAATGCTGAGTGGAGGTGAGAGTAGGGCACTCTGGAGACATCCACAGGGATTTGGCTGTGCTTTACAAACACACTGGAAATCTCACATTTGCACAGCCTTGTGCCCAGGCTTCCTGCAGGAAGCATTCTCCAGCCTGTGCCTCGTCCCAGACCATGCTGGCAGAGCTGTCATCCGTGGGTGCTGTTTGTTTTCTCTTTCCGGATGGCTGAAGCCAGCCAGATTCATCCTTCCCTGGCCCAGAGGAGCCAATTTCCACCCCTGAAATACCATCTCAGATGATGCTCTCTGCAGCTGGAGATGACGATGCAAAATGCTCATTATCCAGCAGGAACAATTAGACTTATTGCAGCGACTGCAATTATCTGTGCAGTTGCTGAGAGATGCCGGAATGGGCTGGCGGATGGCAACTCCCAGCTGCAATCCCTGTGCAATGGGGACCTGCATCCAGTCCTGCTCAGAGTGCCCCAAACAAAGCAACAGCACCAGGAGAAACTCCTGCAATGTCAGGAACAGCAGTTCTGCGTGTAATTCCCATGCAAAATAGGAGCAAAATACAGAGAACTGTTTGCCTGGAAGCTGAATGTCAATCTCTAGTATTTGTTTGCATTCTTTTTAATGATGAAACAGAAAATGCAGTCAGGGTCTGAGCTGCCCCAGATGATGCTCCTGCTTCCCTCCTTGCCAGTCACCATTGAGGGGGAAGCAGGGCAGGGCTCAGCAGTATGCACAAGGTAGAATTGGGCTGGATGGAGCCCTGGGTGTCCAATGGGCATCAAACCCCATAACACACATAGGGCACATTCCTCTGTGGGGAGAAATTGGACTGCTGGCTGAGAAATGCCACATGAAGGACAATTTCTCAAGTCAGAAGAAGGAAAGCTGTTATGTTTTCCCCCTTGACATTGTTTAAAAACCTCATTTCAATGCTGCTAGAATGAAGTAAGCATTGCTTTCTGACAGCAATCTGGAGTAAAAATCCAAACTAACCTCAAGCAGGTAAACAACCCCTTCCCAAATAAATCAGAGTGTAGCCAGGATGGAGAGAAAGCTATAAGGGCAGGCATGGATGAGACTGGGCACCGGGTCCTGGCTGATGCCCAGGGAATGGCTGGGGCAGACGAATGGCAGCTGGAGGAATGCTGACTACTTTCCATTGAAAACTTAATGTACACTAAGCGTGCCACAACATTCTGGGATTGTTTGTCCTGCAAGAGCAGTGAACTTCCCAGGAAAATGCAGCTATCCGGTCAGCAAAGCCTGATATGAACTGTTTATTGTTGCTAAACATTAAGCCATGGCAAATAGAGCTGGGTGATACTCCCTGGGGCCAGCAGTGGGGATGGGGCTGCTAGCCCTGAGCAGCAGGAGGAAGAAACCTCCTCAGAATGTTGTTCTCACCATGGCCGTGGTGGTCCCTGCTTGTAGTAACTGAAGAGCCACATCTCAATCTGCTCAAATAGCTTCGTGTCACAGCTCTTCCTTGCCATGATTGAAGACAACCTGACGAACACATCAACAAAGCCTGACCTACTTTAGCAGAATAAAAACTAACCAAGAAAGGGAGAGGGGGGTTCGATGGAGTCCATAATGCCCTGTTAGCCAGTCCCTGCCATGTGGATCTGGGTATCTGTCCTCTACACAGAGCAAGAAGTGCAACTGAACCATGCCCAGCAGTGCTCTGGGATCTGCATGTGCATATACAGAGGGAAGTGCACAGGGGTGCACACAGAGATGTGCACAGAGATGCACACAGGGATGCATGCATTTGTGTTGTCCCACTCCAAACTTCCCAAACTTCCCAAAGCACAGGATGTGAAGCTGGAGGCTCAGGCCAGCAGTCTTAGCCCTGGTTGGCTGCTGGACTCAGCTGCAGGCACGTGCAGCATCGCTTTGAGGCTCTGATCACACATCAAGAGCTTTGAATGCCGCTGCCTCACATGTTCCATAGCACGTGTTTGGTGGCTCACTCATTATTTGCAAATAGCGGCAAGGACACTGCAGAGTCAAACACACTGCCAGCAGGGACCCAGAGCTGATTTTGCCCAGTGGTAGCCGAGCACTCCTGCAGGAGTGCAGAGCAGAACTCCTTGGGAATGGGTTTAATTCCCCAGACCCACACTGCAAGCTCTCTGGGTGAATTTCACCCCTTTGCGCTGGGTGGGAGCAATGAGCCTCAGAGCCTCCTGTGCCAGGAGAAGGGCCAGGCTGGGTGCCGTGGCCAGTCTGGATGCATGTTCCCTGGATCTGTGTTTCTGCTCAGCTGACTTTGTGCAAGCAGTTCTCTGTGTTCCCTTTGCCCACACACTGGCCTGGAAACTTCCCCCGAGGTGGACCGTGGCCCAGGCAGGCCCCCATGTTTGCTCAGCAGGGGGGGGCATCAGCGAACATCATGAGATCGCTGGACACTCACTGTGCCCTTGAATCATCCCTCTTCTCCCCCCACGATGCTCACTGTAACGAAGCAGTGGCCTTCATGGCCAGGCCAATGCCCTACAGCTTTGACATCCAGCCCAGAGCCACTGTGGGCTCAGTCAACAATTCCGTGCCACCTCTCGTCCCTGCAGGCTGAGCTTCCTGGGAGAGGTGGCCGCTCTCCTCAAGGACAGCAGCTCCTGATGTCACTCGATGGCCCTTCTCCCCTGGGCAGCTCTGGGATGGGGCACACAGTTTACCCTGCAGCTGGTCACCCTGACAAAGCAAGGTGAGCTCTGGGAAGCACCGGAGTTCTTCGGATGTGTTTGGGTGATGCTCAGCTTACAGATCCCCCATTCCTATTTGCACATCACAGAGAACCAGGGACACCAAGAGCCCTGAAACAGGTCCTCAGTGACACCAGAATTCAAGACAGGTCAGATCCCAAGGCCAAACTTCCATCTGGTCACATGTAGGGGGATGCTGGCTAGGAATCTCAGCAGCTGCAGGCACACAGCCACCACCTGGGACAGTGGGCCAATGTTCTGGTGCTGCTGAGCACAGCCCCAGGCTGACTGCCCAGAGGCCAGCAGGAGCTGTTATTTCTTGTTCCTATCGCCCACACCAGGCAGCCACAGTCCCAACAACACCTTTTTCATTCAGCAATACAGACTTATCCCACCACAGCAGCTCAGCAAGCCTAAGATGGAAAATTCAGGCTGACAATGAGGTACTGAGGCAGGAAAAAGAGATAAAGTTCAACCTGATGATAGCCATGCAATAAAAAATGATAACAGAGCTGGTGGCAATGGCACAAGCAACTCCAGATAGCCTGACAGAGAGGAGCAGAGCCTGGTGACATGCCAGACCATCCATACAGAAATGTCAGATCATTGTAAGGAAACATTGGTGAGATGCGTGGTGCTCAATTAGATAACTGCTGGTAGCCCCCCCAAAAATTATCTTTGGAAGCAGATGTGAGATGCAATTTGTATAGAAAGACAAGGAAAAAAAAAAGAAGATTGGTACTGTGAAGAAACAGGCAATAAGAGGTATTGGATACGCCTTATTTGATCAGCTGTTTTTTTTAGAATGACGGGTACACCAAATGTTAGGGCAAACAGAAGTTATGTGATAGCTTTAAGACAAGGAAGGTCAGATGGTCTGGAGACGTCTGAATGTTTCAGAAACGGGATGACCAGCAAGGGAACTCTACAAAAAGCCACAATTATATATCAGTACATCAGTGAAAAACAGGACAATTGTTTGCACTTTGGGTTTATTACCAAATCTAGGAGAAAAATGATTCTGTTCATTCAATGCTAAGCACCTTTGTTTATACTTTAGCTGCATCACTACGAGTTTTTAAAGGTTGCTCACTCAAGCCTATCCTCTGAGGGTCTGTAAATGGGTGAAAACAGACTGAACAGTAGGAAGATCTGCAGCTCCATGAGAGAACAGAAGGAGATCCAGACACAGCCCTTCCAGCTGAGATGGAGATCGTGTGGAGTGCAAAGATCGTGTTGAGTATGCTGTCTACCCATTAGGAACTGTACCACAAAGAAGCAAGCCAGGTCACCATCTCACAGGGATAAAGGCCTCACAGCTTGGAGCTCTGTGAGGGCAGCTGAAGATTAGGGCAGTGCTCCTTGTCTCAGACCAGCAGCCATGTGCTTGCCCAAAAGATCTCTTCCCTCCCAGACCTGTCAGCTGGGTCTTTACCTTCCCTGAAGTCTTCACTGAGGCTACAGACACACCATGGTACAGGCAACAGGCAGACACTCAGACAGTAACCATGCAGTCTCATCCCATTAATTCATCAGTGTCTTCAGTGATGGAGGAGCCAGTGGCACCACTTCCTCACTGCAAAACATTGTCACTCTCCAGTGAATTTGCCATGAGACCTGACCAGCCCCAAAGGATGGGGATGGGTCACCTGAAGGAGCTGTTCTATTCACATGAGAAAGGGAAGGTGTGAGGCAGAGGCAGGGCTGAAGCCACTGAGATAAAGCTGTACATTCCAATTGCTGTGGGAACAAGTGAACCAAAATGGGAACTGAACGGTACAAAGAAATTCTGATTGACAGTGCTGTAGTTCTGGCTGAATGGCATCTGCATGTTGTCACCTACTCTAATGACTGCCTGACTCACCCATCAGAGGCAGGCATCCAGCAGCCTAGCAATTAGCCACACTCCTTGATAAAGTCAAGGGGAGAGTTAAAACCAGCATAGCACAGAATAAAATGACCCCCAAGGAGCCTGAATCAAGTCTCGCTTTTGAAACAGCCCATAAAACAACGTGCAGAAATGAACCTCTCTGCTGAGCCCCACACAGAGGCATTAGCATCCTGTACCTCCTGCTTGGCTCAGTCAAGGGCCATAAATCCCACCAGCCTTCCCACAGGGATCTGCTCAGCAGGTCCTGGGCTCCCCTGGGTTCCCCTGCGCATTCCAGAACTGGTGACCAAGCCGGGAACTATTCCTGACAGCAGAACAATGTGAACAGTTGCATCTGCTATATTTAGAGTGAGCAGTCAATAATACATACGCACAACCGGTTACCAGCATTCTCATTTGGTACACAAATAGTTTGCTTTTCGAAAGAAATCGTTTTAAAAAAGAAAATTACCTTTCTCGTCATCCCTGGGCTATAACTAACTGACGAACCTGGGAGCTTATTTCAAATGAAAAATGAAATTATCTATGCTCTGTAATCCAGTTCCAGGAAGGATAACTCATGATTGTGGCTGGCATTATTAGTGCTACAATCGTGTGTATTGACAGAGCGGTTTAAACGCAGCAACAGCAGTTTGCTGAAGCACACTTGGAAGCCTGCTGGTGCACAGGGGCAGCGCTGCTCATCTCCCAGCTTCCAGGCAGGGTTTCTCCATTCCCTCTTTCACTCATAAGCCAGGCACTCAAGAACCCCATCTCTCTCCCTCTTTGCAGCTTCATGGAGGTCTCAGCCTTGGCACTGGATTTATGCCTCTGTTCGTCCAGATTTCTCCAGTTCCAAGCCCAGCAAGCCTTCTCTTCTCCAGGTTGAACTCCCTCAGCCTGCCTTCATAGGAGAGGTGCTCCAGCCCCCAGAGCATCTTCGTGGCCCTCCTCTCCTATTCCTCGCACGAGGATTGCCAGGAAAAGTCGGGATGCACGCGGGTCAGGGATGCCGTGGGTCACAGTGTGGGCAGGGAGCCGTCCTTGTTCCTATCGCCGTAACGGCACAGCGCAGGGTGCTCAGCAGGGTGTGCAGAGCACTGCCCTGGCAGCACGGACCAGGGCCCAGCCGATGAAGGCCTCAGCAGCAGCGCAGTCCCATCTCCCAGCCCCAGGCCCAAAGCGTGACCCCGAGCTCAGCCCCCACGCCTGCCTCAGGGCTCAGGCCCGGCTCAGGCCCCGGGCAAGCCTCCACACCCTGCTTTGGCCCAGGCCTGATGCCTCAGTCCCAGCCCCAGGCCACGTCCTGGAGCAGCCTCACGGCCCAGGCGCAGGCCCAGGCCTAAACTCAGGCCCAGGCTCAGACTCAGGCTCAGGCCCAGTCCCGGGCCAGCCTCAGGCCCAAGCTCACGCCCAGGCGCAGGCCGCAGCGGAGGCCCAGCCCAGGCCGCTGCCGAGGCGGTGCAGAGCGGCGGAGCTCCGCCCCGCTCCGTCACTGCTCAGCGCCGCGGCGGCGTTCCGTGGGCCGCCATGGCCTCGGTGGTGCCCGCGGTCCGTGCCGCCGAGGAGCCGCCGCCGCCCGAGCCGCCCGCCGAGCAGAAGCCGCCGCCCGCACCGCCGGCTCCCGCGCAGGAGGAGTTCTCCTTCCTGCCGCTCGTCCACGACATCATCAAATGGTAACGGCGGCCGCGGGCTCGCCGCTCAGCGCCGGGCCGGCCTTGCCCCAGCCGCCCCGCAGCGATGCTCCCTTCTGCCTTTTTTCTCCCCGCTGGGGTCCCTGGGAGGGGTGGAGCGGCTCTGCTCTGAGTCGTGCCCGTCCCCGGGCAGAATTGGGGTCACCGAGGTGGGGCAGAGCCCTGGCAGACCCGCCGAGCTGTGCTGTGCAGAGTTATTGCCCCGAATTGCTGCTCCGTTTGGCTGATAAGTAAAGGACGGGCTGCCCCAGGGCAGCGCTGCTGGCTGGCGCTGGGAGAAAGAGGAAAGCTTCTGCAGGTTGAGTTAGGCTCTCTCCAGTTCAAAATCAATGCTGTAGGGTTAAAGGTGTTTGTCCTGAGCTCCTGACAACCAGAGTGTTTCTGGCCCAGGGTAACCCTGTTGGAAATGTTTGAGTTCCCGGTAGGGGCACAGCCCTGCTGTGAGCAGCCCCATGACCTGGGCACGCAGCACAGTGAGGCAGAGGGCACAGGAAGTGCAAATTCCCATTCCTTGTTTTGGGCCTGACTGCCCTTTCCCTGCACACTTCTATGGGAGCTGAGGCTGGTTTGTTTCCTGCTGGGGTTCTGTTTGTGTCAAGCGTGAGTGCTGAGAGAGTTTTGCCCTTAATAACTGCGGCTGGAGGGTCATCACAAGGAAAGACCAAATACCCCACAGACACAACATCCTAGATTCAGGAGAGCTGTGAGAACTCAAACCCACCCTCCATTTCCCCACTGCACTGCCACTGTCCTTGTGCTCAACCCTGCCAGATCCATCCGGGCCACCGAGGTGAGGCTGAGCCCGCTGCTGTCTGCATCTGAGTACAGAGGCAAAGTGAGCCGGAGCCATGGGCTGGGACCTCCCAGACTCCTGTGTGTCACTGAGCAAGTCGTGATGACCTACAATGACAGTCCCCAGGATATCCTGTGCCCTGTCCCACTGAGCCACCCACTCCCACTACCCCGCTCCCCCTGCCATGCTGGCACACAGCATTTCCTGGATGGTGTGAGCAGACGTAGGTGCACTGAGCAGCACTGCAGAGGGGTCAGACGGAGTGGTGGGACGTGTTGCCTCACGTCCCTGACAGATGGCAAACATATTATCCTTTAACGCCACCGCCAGGCTCTGAGCCCGGCCCTGCTGTTCTGACACTGACTCAGCCCTGAAGACACTTCACATCTCCAAGGTGACTGTGCTCAGGAGCAATGATGTATCGCGTACATTTGCTTACATTCAAGGACACGTGTTCTTTCCTGTTGTTTGAGTCCCGAGAAAGTTCTCCCAAGCAGGGCTTGCTGTTACTTTCACCCCTGTATAATCAAATGGCATTACCTGTGAGGTGCGTGGTTCTTGTGATGGTGGGTTGTGCTGCTGTAGCCAGGAGCTGCAGGCAAGACACGATGGAGGGACACCAGCGAAGGAGAGCTGGTGGGCAGCTCAGGAAGGGTTTGGAGAACTCAGTCCTTTAAGGGAGATCCCAAGCACTGTCCATCAACACAGGCTGTGGCTGGACATTGTGTTTAAATCTGTGTAATTGCAGGTGGCTGAGGTCTTCCCACTCCTCCTCTCACCTCTGCCTGTCTGTGCCCTCAACAGGAGTTGCTTCAACTGCTTGAAAACCTCCTATCAGAAAAAAGAAAAACAACAAGCCTGAAAATAATTATTCCTTCAAATCAACCAACCAAACAGGCAACCATCCATTCCCTGGGTGTGGAGAAGAGAACAAGCTGTGGAGGGACCTGGTCGCCCCTTCAGAGCCAGCATGTAGCTAGTGTGGATTAAAGGCAGTGCCAGCCCATCCTTCCCAGATGTGCAACGTGTGTGTGCCTGTATTTTTCCACTGTCAACTTGACCGTAAATGCCTGCATAATGGGGATACATTGTAGTACCAGCTGCAGTTTTATTTAGAGAGGAGTAATGAATATTTTGTTCCAACAGGCTGTTGAAATGAACGGGACCATCTGGTTAAAAGTTCTGCTCTCAGTCGTGTCACGACTCCCCAAAGTTGTAATCAGGCACCTCTCTGCCCTGGTCATGCCAAGCAGTTTTATTTTTGGGTCTGGCTGTTGAACAGGCTCCCAGCTTTCAGAGGCTGTCAGCGTCTCTCTCTCGTTATGAGCGCTGCCTTGGAAGCAGTCTCGCCTTTGCCTGGAATCGTAACACTTCTCGCCTTTGCTAACAAAGCTGAAGCAGATACTAATGAGGGTTTGAGGGCAGACGCTGCCTCAGACGACACTGATCCTTGAGAAGCACAGAGCTGCAGAAGCAATTGTGCTGCTCTTAAAGAATAAGCTGTCGCTTCCTTTATTAGGTAGACATCCCCAGAGAGTCGTTCTGAAGCTCCGAAATGCCGTTTTCTCTGCCATTGGACACTCTCTGGTACTTTGGGGAACAATTTCTATTTTCTGCTGTCAAGCAGTTTGACTGCATTGATTTTTTGTATTGCTTTGGCAACAGGTCACAGGCGGGGCTGAGGTCTTTTTTCCCAGGTGCCTACACACAGCATATGTGTGTAATCTTACCTTCCCCGTACGGGAATTTAAACAGAGTGAGGGTTTGTGGTAGTGTTTTAAAGCTGCAGACCAGGTCTTAACCTGTAGGATTGCAATTAAGGTTATTGGATTGTGTGCTGAAAAAGACCTGGAAACCAGTTTGTCCCAGTGGCTGCCCACTCTGTGTGTCTGTCTCTGGTTGTTTTGTTGTGATAGGTGAATTGGGTGTGAATTAGATACCAGGAGCAAAAGCTTCCCAGTGAATTCCAGCATAAGCCCTGACTATGCAGTCAGCTGAAGGCCTGTCCAACAGGAGATGTGAATCATGTCTCTGTTTTCTTCCCTCTGCAGCATGGACAAGGATAGCCAGGATGTTCACCAGGTGCTGAACGAGCTCAAGAACAAGTTCCAGGAGATGAGGAAGCTGATCAGTGCCATGCCTGGCATCAGTGTGAGCCCAGAGCAGCAGCAGCAGCAGCTGCAGAACCTGCGGGAGCAGGTCAGGACCAAGAATGAACTGCTGCAGAAGTACAAGAGCCTTTGCATGTTCGAAATCCCTAAGGAATAGGAAGGGAGCAGCTCTGCTGTCTGAGTCCTGGCTGGAAAGGAGAGAAAAAGCTGGCAGAGGCTTACTTTGTGTTTTTTTGTCACGTTACTGTGAAGTTGTGGCTGTGTGGGTCACAGGCATGTGACACTGAGCCAGAACCCTTCGTGTGTCCTTCGCATGCCATAGTCACAGCAGTGCCTTCGCTTTGATCTGCTGTAGGACTGTGTGCACTTGTATATGCAGCTCTTTTCCCTTGGGGTTGGCTGTATTTTTTTCATTCGAGCAAGCAGAGCACATTATGTTTTCTCTAAAGAAAAGATCGAAGTACCTGCTGGTTAAGTTCAACAGAAAAAAAAAAAGGAGATATTTTCCACATTTTTTTCTTTTTCGCTTCTGAAACGGCAAACACTGAAAGGGAACGTGCAGGGGAAGCACGAGTTGTCTGGCCTGGAAAGCCTGTTTGCTGGGAAGGCTCTCTGGGGTGCTTTGCAGTCAGTGTGTCGGAAGAGGAATGGTTGCTTTCTGTTGGTTTTGTGTTTTTTTAAACAGCCGGTAGTTGTGCTTGAAATGAGCCGAGTAAAGGTTAGAAACTCCAAACTGTCCCTCTTTGTATTCATGAGTGCACGTGGGATGAGCAGGGCTGAGGTGTGGTGCACAGCCTGGGTGCTGCTCCTGTCTCTTAGCATTGCTTTTTGGTGATGGCAGAGCAAAGCAGAGCCTGCCAGGGGAGCGGGTTTCAGTGGGCTTTGGATGCGTGGGGCTTCCACGCCAAATTGGTGAGCGACACACGGGGCATCCTGCTCTTACAACAGGAAAAGGAGAAGCAGGATTAAAACAAAAGGCATAAATGACAGCAGCTTTAGTTATTCCCTAAGTGACACAAGTCAGGGTGGATCAGTTCTGTGTCTGAAATGCTCCAGGGGCTTCCCACAAGCACAAGCACTGAGTATTGAACATTCGTCAGACGCTCATGGAAAGCTCTCGAATGTCGTATTGCATTCGGATGGGTCTCAGAACTCCTTGTTCTCTGTCCTCCTGCTGGGAGCTGCCCGGGTGTCAGATGACAACCTGGTGAGCATCTCACCCACTAGCAGGTATGTGACAAGGATCTCGCAGTTCTCTGAGGTAACGCTGAAAGGTGGAGCAGCTCAGGAGTGGAAGAGGTGAAAAAAACGGAGTGGTGAAATACAGCGTCGGTTGAGAGCCTGCATCTGAGAGCAGGGAGCATTCAAACAATGAGAACGGGGTCTGTTTGGGTAGGATTTGGCTTCCTAAAGTCAAGAGGCAGGTAATTATGCTCTTTGGGAGCTGGGGTGGTTCAGTTCACCTGTAGCTCAGAGATCACAGAGTGCTTGGCTACTGATTTCTTTGGGAAGGTGCCCGCGTGTAAACTCTGAGCAAAGCAGAACACCAAGGTAAACAGAGCACGATGTACAATTTTTTATTACTAAAATTACCTTTCTGCCAGACCTTCCCTGTTCCAGCTCAATAAATTCTTGTGTTTCATGCCTGGACGGAGGTTTCTCCTTTTGGCCAGCTGCTCTTCCAGTCAAACCAGGCCGTGTGAAGAGCTGGAAGGAGCAAAGTGTTTCCAAAGAAATGCCTGGCACTTAGCACAGCAACAAGTGAACTTGAATCCAAGTTTCAGACCAAACTGAAGTGGTTTTGTTTGCAGTCTCACTCGCCCACTCCTTATGGCTTCAGTAGAACTTTTCCCCATTAACACATATTAAATGTAGGTCTGTTGTGCAACTGAAGGGTGGAAGGGGGCTGCTGAGTGCGATCGGAACCAGCAGGCTGCTTTGGAGAATCCGGAGCCAGTGAGAGCTGCTGTTTGCAGAGCTTTCACTTTTTCCTTTCACTTCCAGCAGTGATTACTGGCAGCCAGAGATCAAAACCCATCAAACGCAAAGGTGACCTTTCGAGCAAAGCATTTCCTTTACTCATGTTGCAAAATAAAAACAATATCCTGGACGGGGCGCAAATGAATCACTCTCTGTTGACATCATTAAAGAGTGTTTATTCAATCGGGGGAAGGCATGAAGCACAACGAGCTCTTTGTCATTCAATGATGTCATTTCACTTGGTTTCTGCTGCGAACGACATGGCAATGCCTGGCGCAGGTCAGCGCTGCCCAGCGGAGTGAGGAAAGAGCTTTGGCTCAGCGGCCTGCTTGAGTAACAGCACGCACGGCCCCGCCGCCCCCTGCGGCCGCTTCCCTTTGCGCTGGGAGTCAGAGAAAGTGGGGTAATAAAGGCACTGAGCTGAGTGCTGATCCAGCCTTACAGCTGGGATCCGGCCTGGGTTTGACGGGATTTGGTTTCGCTGCAGGGATCGGGGAAGAAGCGAAGGCAAAAAAAGCCGCAAGGCGTCATTTGGAAAAAGGTTTTTATTATTTTGTAGAAAAAATAAAACATCAAGTTTCAGCCACGGTAGAAACACTTGAAGGTTTTTGTTCATGTCAGTGACAACCAATACCTACATAAAGTGCCTATTGTTTTCTCATTTAAAAAACCCTTCCCGCTCCCCCCGCCCCCCAAATCTTGCAAATCAGACAAGACAAATGTAAACAAGAGTCAGTTTTTGGTCCATTGGGGCTGTAACTCTGCAGAGTCTTTGCAACAGCTTAGAAGTGTCTTCTGCACGTGTTTGGCGAACACAGACAAACACACGACACAGAGCCAGAGTCCGTGCACAGCTTCTCAAGTAAAAACAAACAGAAGGAAACAAAAAGAAACCCATAAGCCCCAGGTGGATTCTCACAGGTCTCTGCCCTCCTGACAGCAATGCCCCGGCCCAGGGCTGGGCAGTTTGGGAGTGTTCGTACCCCCAGCTCACCGTCTGCACTTTGCCATTATCATCTCCCTGATTCCCTCCTGCCTCCAAGTCCTCCCCCTCACCCAACACGTGCCCCGGGGGGGGGGGGGAGAAACCAATGGGAGGAGGGAGGCCGGGGAAGAGGCAAATCTGTGCCCAGCTGGGTGCGTGCCCGCCCTCCTGCCTGCCCAAAGTCCCGTTGGAAACGAGCATCCTGCCCCCTTCCCTTCCCTTCCTTCCTTCCTTCTTTCCTTCCTCCCTTCTTCCCTCCTCGTGCTGGGGCTCCTAGCTGATCACACAGCGGTCCTTCTCCTTGCTGTGCCCTCCGCCGATGGCTTTCTCACGGATGTACATGAGGTCGCTGTGGACGCTGGGCCGGCGGGCGAAGGGAGCCACGACGCCGTACGCCTCCTCCGTGCTGCCCCGGCCGCCCTCCTTCAGCAGCTTTTTGCCTTTCAGAGCTTTCTTGTGCAGGATGTCGCAGTACTGCACTGAGACCTTGCGGTGCAGGTCGGGGCTCATCTCGCTGGGCAGTTTGGCCATGGCGAAGAGCGCCTGGAACATCTGATCCAGGCTGCTGTTCTTCTTGGCCGAGATCTCGAAGTAGGCACATTTCTTGGGGTCTGCGCCCACCAACTGCTCGATCTCTCGGGGCTGCACCTCCCGGTAAAAGTCCCGGTCGCCTTTGTTGCCGCAGATGACCAGGGGCACCTCGATGTTCTCCTTGGTTTTGTTCTTCAGGCACGACTTGGTCTCCAGGATCTGCTGCTTCAGGCGCTGCACCTCCTCGAAGGAGTCCCGGTTGTCCAGGCTGAACACGAGGATGAAAACATCACCTGGGGACAAAGCGGGGACGTGAGATGGGGATGCACACGCCGACCCATAGATAAACAGGGGAGGGGAGAACCAGGCAACAAAGTCACCCACCCAACACACGCACAAAATCCCACCCAGAGACAGGCAGAAAACCGTCTCTGAAGTGACCAAGAAAACCCAAACTCCAACAGGAGAACCCCCATTTCCTCCTGGAGCTCCCCATCCGCGTACCTGTGAGGATGGACAGGCGCCGCATGGCGGGGAAGGGGTGGTTGCCTGATGTGTCCAGGATGTCGAGCTGGTAGACCTCACCGCGGATGCTGTAGAACTTGCGGTGGAAGTCCTCGATGGTGGGAGTGTACTGCTCCTCAAAGCGCCCGGTGAGGAAGCGCGACACGATGGCCGTCTTGCCCACCTTGGAGGAGCCCAGGATGACCATTCGGTAGCAGTTCTTGGCGGGGATGCTCAGCTCGGCCTCGCTGGGACACATCTTCTTGATCATCGCTGCCAGTTTCATTGAAGCCGGCCGAAGTGCAGCTTGCGCCGAGAGGACGAGGAGGAGGAAGGCGTGGTGTGCCCGGCTGCTCGGCCCCTCTCTCTCCCAGGCTGGAAGGCCGCTCTGAGCTCCGCACGCCCGCGGTCTCGCCTTATATGCAGGATGCAGCGCCCGCCCCTCGGCGCGTCACGGCCCGGGGCTGAGTCAGTGCCGCCCCGCTCCGCCCCGCACACGGCGCGGTTCCGTCCCGCGGGCGGTGCGGCTGTGGGTGCGGGTCGCGGCGATCCGCCCGTCCCAAACGGGGAGCGGAGGATCCGGGACGCGGAGCAGAGACCTCGGGGAGCCGCAGCCCGGCTTCGTTTCGCGCTTACGGTGCCGTGCGTGGGATAAGCGGCAGAAAAGGCGCTTTTGGGGGAGTTCGGGGCACGGCGCAGGAGTGGGAGCCGAAAGTCGGGGCGCCGCCAGGTGCTGCGGCCCTGAAAGGGGGACGCTGTGCTTTCTGCTGAGATCCCGGCCCGAGCTCTGCTACCCCAGGCTGATACAAGCTCGTCCTCGGCTCCTTCCCCAGCCCTATCCCGAGCCCGGTCTCGGCTCGACCCTATCCCACTCTCAGTCCATCCCGATCTTATCCCGACCCTATTCCCATCCCCGCTCCAACCTGTCCCTCTCCCCATCCCGACCCCATCCCAGCCCCTGCTCGCACCCCACCGCCTGCAGCCCCTCCCGCCCCCGCTAGAGCGCGGCCGAGGGCCCCACCGCGGCTCGGTCTGAACCCCCCCCACCCCTCCGAGAGGACACGGCCGCAGCCCGGACCCGCAGCCCCCGGGGCAGCGAAGGATGATGCTCGCGGGGACGCAGAGATGCTCCTGCCGGCTGGCTGACATAGCTGCGATTGAGAAACTTTGGATGAACGGCACCTCTGAGGATGTTCAAACAAACAAACACAGCGACTTTGCAAAAGTCGATGCTTAAACGTGGTTCCGAAAAGCAGAAGCCCCACCTGAAACATTGCAGGGGTCTCAGGGACGGGTGGAAGCTGGAATTTGCGGAGCACGGGGCATTTCAGCAGCGCTGCTGAGGAAATGGATGCTGCTGAGCTGACCGTCTCCTCTGGGGGTGTTCTCACACTTGGAAGTTAATTTAAGCACTCTCCAATGGTTTATGGAGGAGCTGCAGCTGAGAGGCAGCAGCCGAAGAGCCGCAGCTCTGGCAGAGGCTGTGGGACACGGTGTATGGGGCTGAGCCCGTATTGATCCGAGTGCGAGACAGAGAGCAGCGCCAAGGGCCCGTTATAAAACACAAATGTATCAACCCAAAGTAACGAAAAGATCATTTAATTGTAGCAGCTGACGGAAAGCAGCAGGAGGAATCAGAAGTGCCTACCTCTGGGGGACAGACACATCAAATACCTTGATTAGATCTTGCTGGTAACCGTACCCCTATTAATAGTGCCAGGAATGGGTAAAAATAGCCTGCTCGAAGCCTCCTCTTGGGCTAGCAGGCTTTAGCAAATGGAAAATCCATTTCTGCAAAGGGCTCTTTGGTGACAGCGGAGGTGTGGGCTGGGGGGGGTGGGGGGAAGGTGACAGGAGCTGTGATCCCTGGGTGTGAGGAGTGGGACCGGAGCTGGCAGAGCCCACATCCACCATCCATCAGCCCAGGGCGCAGTACCTGAGGCTCTCTCAGAATCACGCAGAGCCAGAACAGAGCAGCATTAGGAGGCATTAAGCCTCAGTCCCCCAGGAGCACCTCAGCACTGCTGGTGCACGCAGAGCACGCTCGCTTGTATCCTGTGATGGATGAGCACAGCCCCACCTCGCCGTGAGGCAGCGCCTTCCCACGGATACGGCTGTCAAAAACTCACCGCCTATTTCTGAGCCGGCTGCAGATTGCCTGAGCCCAAAGCAGGGGCAGCTATGGCAGCATTTCCCCCAACTGCAGTCCGACCCTCCCCGGTGGGTGCCGGCTTTGTTGCCTTTGCAGGATGCGGGTCCTGTGCCTGCTCACACAGCCGCTCTGCACGAAGCCGGCAGCTTGGGGGAACTTTTTCTGCAAGCCACCATCCTCAGCACCAATCGCTCCCTGCTGTCTCACTGTTTCTTTTCTACCTGTTTCTACCTCAAATGAAATTCCACGAAAGTGGCACACATGGGCAGAACGTGCAGCTCCCCGGGGTCCCACCCGGACAAGCTGTGCCAGTGGGGGTGTAGGAAGCAAAATGTACCAGAAAGCTGTGAGGCACAGCTGAGCCTGGAAGAGGAGACCTGGAGGGACGCTCAGAAAGGAACAACTGCATCAGCACACGGCTCTGCTTGCTGCTGGAGACAAGAGGTGTCCGCATCCCAGGGCTGTGCTGCTTCCCATGGGTCCAAGGGGTTAAAAGATGAGAAGGGATTGTGCCCCACAGCTCACAGCCCCCAGACCCCTGCTGGGCCATGGAGAGGAGTGGATGCCACGTGAGCTCCGTATCTCCACTCTTAGGATTTACCATGCCCTTAGGATTTACCATGTTGACCTGTCCTACCAATCACCTGCCCTGTTCTACACAGCACCGGGGACTCTGTGTGTGTGCACACCCCCAGCCCTGCAATCCTGGCTCCCAAATTCCTGCTGTTTCCCCCCAGGCTCCAACTGCTGCCCCACTGCTCCCCAGGATGGAGCCAGCAGGGAGGAGCACTGGGCAGGGCAGGCAGGGAGGGCTCTGCTGTAGCTCCCTTGTGTCCCATGGAGAAAAATATCTGATGAAATCAAGATGCAGGACCCGGCGTTGCTCTTCATTCCCTATATTATTAGCTTGTCTCATTTTATTAAATCCCCTTTATGGCTTTTCAAAAGAAGCATGTAATTCACAACGTATAATTTTTCCCAGATGAGATGCAGGACAGCAGTGGGCTGCTGTGTCTCTGAGCATCAGGGGCTGCTTTTATCTCCTTCCTTCACCCTCCTACTTTGTTTCTTTTTCCAACACTTTTCATGTCTCCTGTTTCACCCTTGTGGTTTGATCAATAAAGAGCAGGAAAGCCAGAGATGCCTCAAATCCCCAACTATTATGTGCATAGAATCAAAGAATCACCACCAAGGTTGGAAAACCAACCAAAAATCATCCAGTCCGACCAACACGGCTCCTGCTGTGGCATCACATGTGCATGAGGCAGCTCTGTGCCCTGCTCTCCTGGCATTCTGCATCCTCTCCTCTTCTCCCATCACTTCTTTTGATGGGCTTCTAATTATCATGATTGGGATGGGACCCAGCTCACAGCTGTGCCATGTGCACGGAGCAGCCAAGCACTGAACAGGGCTCAGCTTCACAGCCCAGGGACACTGGAAGCATCTGGATCTGTACCCAACTCCAGCAGCACCTGCTCACCTCTGAGGAGCATCAGCCACCTTGGGATTAGAGAGAAATGTCACCTGTAATCAGACCTGGGTGGCTCCAGGCCTGAAATGTAGGGCATGGGGGAGAGAGAGTCTCGGTGACCCCAGCAGATGCGTTGCTGCAGATTTCAGGAGGGTTCCCATGGAAATGGCAGCAGCTGCCAGGGCAATGGGACAAAAATAAAAGGCCTTCAAATGAAAGCAGAGCCCAAGAGGCAGCAATCAGAGATGGGCTCTCCAGGCTGTGGGGCTGCTCAGCACTGGCATCCAGCTGCAGGCAGCCCCCCTGAGGATGAGTCCCATCACATCCCTTCCTCCGGGGCTCTGATGAAGCAGTCAGTGCCCAACCTGCTCCTGAAAGCCCACGTACTGCTGGGCAGCGCTGTGCTCTTCCTTCTGCACCAACCCCCAACCCAACCACTGGTACCAGACCAACCCACACCCCCTGCATGGCCACACCAGGCCGACAGCCTTTTCTCCCTAAGGTGAGTGTAGTGCTGGATGCAAGCAAACACGGCACAGAGGTGATGGGTGGTCGCTGTGGAGTGTGGGGCTCCAGGACTGCTCGTCTGGCTCTGATGCTCCAAGGAACAGCAATCAGGATACAGCCCAGTGTGCCTCTGCAGAGGGGATCCAGCAGTGCCATGCACTGCGGCGACTTGGGTTTGCATGGGTAGTTTTCCCTAAAAAAACATCCCATGGAGTTTGATGCGTTCAGTGCCACATGCATACGGTACCATGTGCACACGGAGCTCGGGCGAGGTTGGCACAGAAGGGGAATGTGGGGCAGAACCCCGCTGACATGTGACTGAGGGCAGTGCTGGGGGCTGTGCTGTGTGGGGTGAGCGGGGGCACAGCAGTGGCCGCACTGAGCTGGCTGTCCCTGCCCGCCAGCAGTTGTCATTTAACCAGCTCCTCCTTTCCTGGTGTTTGCATTGGAGAAATGCATTGAGCGCAGGGAGTTATCTGCTGTAGCTGCACAGGGCTTCGTGCCACTTTCCCCCAAGGCTGCAAACAAACTGCTGTGCCAAGCCTGAGCATCACAGCATGGCGCCGGCAGTGTGAAATTGGGCACAGCCCCACGGATGAGCGGGTGGAGAGAGGGAAGGGCTGGGTGTGAAGCACCCACTGCAGCACAGAGCCCCCGAGCCTTTGGGATGCCGTGAGTTTGCAAGGGAGCGTGGCCCCATCAGTGGGTTTGTGGCAGTACACACCATCCTGGGGGGTTATCCTGGTTTACACACCATCCTGGGGGTTATCCTGGTTGGGGATGGGAGCTGTGCAGCCAGAGTGCCCCATCCTTGTGGTGGTCCCTGCACTGGCAGTTAGGGCAGCACCAACAGGGCTCTCGCTGTGTTCCCAGTGGAGCAATCCTTCCTAACAAGCACACGGCTCTTCTGCAAACACCCATTTCACCTCTCAACAAATCTGAATTTATTTGCACCAGTGACTTCGAGTCTGGATTGGCAACTCTGACACGAATGTCTGCACAGTGCAATGGAGCCTCTCCTTGCTGGTTGCTATGGCACTGGGCTGCTTTAGCCTCTGTCTATAAACATTCGACGTGGAGGGGATGTGGAAACTTATCTAAAAATAAAATACTATGCCCAAGTCTTTAGGAGGAAGGTCGTCGAGATACCAATAAAAAAATAATCCTTGTGCAATGGCTCAGAAACAGAAGCACAGCGTCCCTGAGCCCTGCTGGAGGAAACAGGAAAGGAAAGAAAAAAAGAGAAAGAAACCTACACTTTTAATTCCCATTGAGCAATGCTGGAAGGGTGAGTTACAGCCGGGCACGAGCAGGAGGGAATGGGACTGATGTGCTGGGAGAAGACCTTCTGCAGAGGGGACGTTGTGATGCTGGGACGAAGCACGGCGTAACTGCAGGACCAGACTCAGCCCGTGTCCCTGTGGGAGCCGGGAGCATCGCTGATCCCTTCCCTTTAGTTTTTGGTGGTTTTTTTTGGTCATACATAGCTTATTTCTCAAACCGTTCTGGGAATCTGTAAACATTGAGTGTGGGGCTGTGGCGTCAGCCCTGGGATCTTCTTTCTGGAGCCGGATCCAGCAGCAGGGATGAGCCCAGGCTGCGTTTCATCCCGGCTGGTGGGGGCAAGGCACTGTGTGGTGGGGTGGTGGGCAGGAGCCTCGTGTGGCCATGGGGAAAGGAGGAGCTGCGTGGAGTTGGAGGGGCTGGATGGGGTTGGTTCCTGGGGCCCAGAGAGCAGTGGGGCACCGGCACCAGGGGACTGCTCACTCTGCTGATGGGGACTGAGTCTTTCTATTGGTCTTGTCCACTCCCAGACTGGTTTCTCCATGCTGGGGCTTTGCTATGGGTCAGCTGCTATGTCTCTGTCCTCTCAGGCATACTCATCTATGTGCCCTGCTGTCACCTGTCTGGGAGCCTTTGCAAATAGCACAAAGATGCTACAGAGCTCTGCAGCAGTGGGAAAGCACGGGGTGGACGAGGAGGTCTCTCTGCTCCGGATGGGTTTATGGTCAGATTTGCAGCGGTTGCCCTTTTTCCTCCCCCTGCAGTTTGAGAGCTGCATGGCATCACTTTGATCAAGCCATGCCTCTTTGGCAGTACCTGTTTGCTACAGAGGATCAGTGAGCTGTGTCCTCCTTTCCACATCCAGCCTGCAGAGCAAGCAACGAGGTCCCATGTGCTGTCCAAAAAGCACAAAGTGCCCAACGCTGAGGAATGGCCGTCCAATGCACCCCATCCTTAGCAGCTGTAGGATGGAGGATCACCTGCTGCCATGCTGCTGCATGCTCACACCTTGCTTCCAAAAGGCCCCCAGTGCCTCCATTGCTCGTTCTGCCCTCCAGGCTGGTGCTGGAGCTGGGTTGCTTCGTCCCTGCAGATCTTCAGCTGTCAGTGTGGGAGGACAGGTTGGGGGCCTGAATGGGGCTCTCCAGCTCCTGTGCTCACACTGTTCCTCTGATGGCTTCCGAGACTGCAGGGCGCTCAGTTGGCTCATTAGGGGTCTGGGCTAATTACTAGGAAACATCTCAGTAGGAAAATGGGCAAATCGGGCAGCACGAGGCGCAGCAGGGCGCGCTGCACTGAGGTGTCCGAGGCACTGCATTGTGAGAGGCAAAGAGCAGAGTCTGGTGAGGAGCTCGTGCAGAACCCAGAGCACGTGGCACGGCCATTTTGGAAACGTACCTGTGGCTAATTGCTCTTTGCTCCCTTCTGTTTCTGACGGTAGATTTCCTCCGTGAAAGGCCTGTGGGTGCAGGCAAAGGAGAAGGGCAAAAGAAGGGGGGAAGATGAAACCATGAGTGCTGCACACTCTGGGAAAGCCCACCTCCCATCTCCCACCTCCCACAGAGACCTTTTCCAGTGCTTCTGGGACCATTCTGGGCTGTTTTCACCCAGGGCTGTTGGACAGCTGTGGGGTGAAACATCAGAGAAGCCCTTCCAAGAAATTAACAGATGCAAAATGTTCTCCTTGCACCCCATCAGACGCCACTACGAGCCCTCTTCCTGCCTTCCTCATTGTTTTCATACAGACAGAATTAGGCATCCGAAAGAGAAAAAAGAAACATATTTTGGTAAAAATAAGCAAATGCACAAATGTTCCTAGAACTCAGCACATAGTTTCAGAAAGGAATCTGCCCATTATCAAAACAATTGGAAAACAATTCTCTGTTTTCCTTATTCCCCGCTGAATGAATCGGAAAAAAACATCTCTGCTTCTGCAGTTCCCCGAAACCTCGGGAGTTAAAGCTGGTAGAAATAATTAGAAGCTCTCCAGTTTTGCAGAGCTACTCACCCCTCGTACAGCACTGCAATTGTGTAGGAAATTGCCACTACAGCTGTCAGCAAAAGGCCAGCTGGGCTTGCATGCCTGTTTTGAAAGAGAAGGAAAAGATCAGGTGAGTACATGGGCTTATGCAAGACCTGCTTTAGAAAGTGAAATGAGACGTTAGGCTCCACAAGAGCACTCTTGCTCATTAAACAGAAGAGAACAAAAGGTGGATTTTTTTCCTGTGCTTAATGTTAACTGTCTTAGACAGATGTTACTTGGCAAAGACTCTTCCCCAGCCTATTTCGGCAACTTCTTTCAAGTCTGATCCCCTCATGTCTCTGTTCAGAGAGTTTCTGCTTTGATGCTAAGTCCTGAGATTATAAGGCTGCTTAATAGCTGAGCAGCTGCTTACGTACGGCTGCGGCTCCAAGCCAGTGCTATAAGGGAAATGCCTGATGTGCACAGAAATACGGCCACCCGGGGTGCAGGAGGCACCTGGCAGACAGAGCAGCGTATGGTCGTGTAGGCAGTGAGCTGAGCCATCACAGGCTGAGATGGGAGGGATGGAAGGGATGGCAAGGATGGGCAGAGATGGAAGGGGTGGGTAGAACAGAAAGGATGGTAAGGGGTGGAAGGGATGGCAAAGAATGGCTGGTGAAGGCAGTGGGGTCATTGCTAAGGCCCCAGGATCCCAGCAGCCTCCAAACCAGGTACCAAGAGCACTCCATGATGTGCAATCTCCCCACAGAGTCCCAGTCTCGTCTCCCCAGCCAAGAGCATGGCTGTGTCCAGTTCATTGCTTAGCACTAGACTCCCAAACCTTCTTTCTGCATCCTATGCCTCCAGCTACTGGCTGCACGTGCCCTTAATTAGGACACTGCTGCTTGTCTTTAATTGCTGGTTGGAGCTCAGCTCTCTGATGGGGACAGGAATTGGCTGTCAGCAGAAAAATGTACTTAGCTGGTCCCTGGTGAGGATAAATGTCTTGCAACCCTCATGCAAGGGGACCAGCCCTCTGGGAAAAAGTGCCTTCAAAGGAGAGACCAAACGACCTGAGCCCCACACCACCCAAAGCAGCCATCAGGTAGTACCTGGCCACATCAGTTCCTGGAGAGATGCACACAAATCTTCACTTTTCCACTGCTTCCATTTTACAACAAGGTTTTTTTCTCATTAGGAAACAGGGGACAACTTCTTCATTCCCAGCCTCCTGCTATTACATGCTTAGTCATGTCTCCTCCTTGATTTGTATCAGAGAGAACAAATTTGCATGATTGTTTGTTGACAGCAAGACCTCTAATTGCATCATTTGGCTGCAGTGCCTGCTCTGATTTACACAGCCTGTTGCCATGAGTTAAAGCACTTCCCCTGCCACAGACACACAAGTACACAAGGCCATCTCTAGACAACTAATGCTCCATTTGTCTTTCGGGAAAAACGAGGCTGCTCGATTGGAGCAATAAGAAGCACATTGGTGTTTCACTCCTCTTATGAGCTCGACCTACTTCTTGGGCAGCAGCTCATTTTGTAGCAGGGTCAATGGCGAGTCAGCCAGGCCGGTTTTGTGGTCCTGGTAGCAGCCAGGGGCTTTTTTGAGAGTTTGTCTGTCCCCAGCCCTTGCTGCATCTCCACACTGCTGTGGACATTTCACAATGCTTGTGTGCTCACATCCTTCCCTTCCGGCACTGCTGGTCCTGAGCACTGAACATGGGGTATTTGCTCCTGTTGTGGGCTTGCTGTTCCCATTTTCATGACAAGTGTGGAGGAAACCTCTCCCTGTGCATCCTGTAGGCACAGCAAGGAGCCCTGGCTGCCCTGTGCCCATTGCTCGCTGTGTGCAGAAGGGGCCAAAGTGCTGCCCGCTGTGTGCTCAGCAGACACATTTGTTTTGTCCAAGGAGCTGCCATTAGTTGAGTCTGGAATATGTGCAACATCCCGGAAAGGAGAAACTAGCAGCTCTGGCCTCAAGTGATGCTCTTAATGTCAGAGTCCTAATCACAGTCTGTCTGGGGTGCTGCCAGACTCGCTTACATTACGCAGTATGTACCCTTGTGGATGTAAATGAACCAAATCCTTGGGCTCTGATGCCACAATATGGGGTGTAATATATCACTGAGGGAGGAGAAATATGCTCTACATTTCAGGCCTGTCCAAAACCAGCCAGAAGTTGTGCTCCTCGTGTGCCAACAGCTCAGCTGCACATCCCTGCTGCCAGAACGCTGGCTCTGACCCACATCTCAAAGCCCTGTGGCCCCACGGAGAGCTCAGAAGAGCCCTAGGATCCCCATTACAACTCAGAAACGCTAGCTGAGATTCCAGAGAAGAGAGACAATCACCATCACAGTGTGCGGGGCTGTGTGGGGCTCCCCCAAGACCAGGCACGCCGTGCCCTGGTGCCACTCTGCACAGCTCCAGCAATTTGTCAACAGCAATTGTTGCTCACGCCTCGCTGCCCTTTATGGTGGCAGCCTTTTAATGAGAAAAAGAGGCAATCGTGTCGTTGTCTCGAGCTGCTTCAAGCTTCTTTTGCCCAGGACTGTGGCTAAAGACCAAAGTGAAGTGCACCCAGTATGAAGTTGCTCCGTCGTGGGGGTGAGGGAGGAATTTCTGCAATATAAACAGCTCGATAGGGCTCACCTGGTTGGGCAGGAATTCTAGGAAATGGCTCGATTGTAAAATAATACGGACCTCCTTACGAGCTCTCCATCCAAATACCTCCTTGTGGGGTGGTATGTGCGGTTCTGTGCCCCTGTCCCCTGCAGCTCCTGTCCCCCAGTTCTTGGGCACTGTTTCCCAGGGCTTGGGCCCAACCCAGTTGCCATGGGGCTGCAAGGAAGGCAAAGGGTGCCGTGCAGTGAGCCCTGACGGCTGCAGGGGGGATGTCAAAGTGCAGAACGAACACAAGGCTCAGTGACACAGGCTTTACTCATTAACAGGGGCCAGAAAGCACTGCAATGCTGTGCATGTGGCTGGGAAGGTGAGAAGTGGCAAAGTGCTTTGTTTTCCCACTGATGTCTAAGAGAGGAGTCCCACGTGGCAGGGCCTGTGCAAAACACCAGGTGATAAAGTCCAGCAGCACTCTACGGGCTCCCGACACAACCCTGCCGTGGTTTTTACTCCACGCATGGTTTTTACTCCAGGCAAATAAATAAAATGTGATATCAAATGAAAACCACATAAAACTTATTACACAGAATCGAGTGTATTGCTCATTTACTGCTAAATTACAGCCTATTCATTTCCTCCGAAGCAGGCTATTAAGCTGTGTTGTATGACGAGGAGTTTTTCGGAAGTGCTATCGCCATGCAGAGGGGGGGAGGTGTGCTGGCTTGTTTTGTTTCTTCCAGAGGTAATTACAGGGTCACACCAATCCCTGGTATCAGTGCCTGGCCCCCGCTGAGCGACACCCGGCATGAATTCGGCCCTGGCTGTTGATTTTTCCACGTGCAGAGCTTGCCAAGGACCCCATTTGGCTGCAGAGCGTTTGCTGATGTTTCCTCTCCCCAGCACTCGGCCGTTATTTATTTTTCGACAATTAATTCCACACGTCTTTTTATGACAGAGAAAGGTTTTGCGTGTGCAAAAATAGTTGGGAAGTGAGAAGCCAGGGGCGTGCTGCATTTCCCCTGCTGCTTTACTCCCCAGCTGTGTCACTGCCGTCACCAAATGCTTCTTTGGCTGCTGATCCAAGCCAGCACCTTACCCCCCAAGTACCATGAGAGGAGCACATACTCACATGATGGACCAGCCCAGGTAGACAGCCGTGCTGCCCCAGTACATGGGGTTATCCAGGATGCTGAAGGGGAAGCAGGTCACTTTTGCCTCCATCAGGATGCCAAAGTAATCCCCTGTAGGGTGAACAAAGGGTTTCTCATTAGGCTCCATGAAGTGGGGTGGATCAGCATGCAACGCCATGGGGCATCCCTGCCATGGAGGCAGAGCAACGGCAAACAAAGGGTTTTGCTGCTGACTTTCAGGCTGAGAAAACAGCAGCAAATAGGCTGCATTTACTCCATCTCCATCAGCTTTTCCGGGAATGGCTCTCTGCCCACCAGGAAGGGCTGTGTGTTTGTGCATTGCGGTGAGGCGATGGCAGCTACATTCCTCATCAGGACACAGCTCTCGAGGTCCCAACTGCTTGGTTCTGCTTTTTCATTTGAAAATCGCCCCTCTGAAGCCACTTGATGAGGAAACGAGTGCACAGGATCAAACACATCTAATGGGGAAATGAGCCCGGTGCACACTAATGGTGTTTCGTGACGGTACAGCTGAGACCGCCGCCACCAAATGCCCCCATTCAGTGCCACTCTTATCTCATAGTTCAGAGGGTTTCTCAGAATTTCAGAAAATAGCACCTCTGCCTACAAAACGCTCAATTATCGGCACGGTGATGATGATGATAATAGGTGATTTTCATCTGTAACGAGGAAAGCTTTCAGAACTGTCAGCTTCCAACCAGCTTCCTATCAACCTCAGAGCAATCTTTCCATGACAAGCGAGGAGATGCGTGCAGAGGCATTTTGGGGGAGTGACAGGGCTGGGATGCAGAGCTTTGGCTTTCCTTGGGCTTATACTGAGACCACGAAGGCCAGCAAGGATTTTGCTGTGTCCTCAGCACAAGACACGGCGTAACGCAGCGAGCAGCCCATGGCCATGGGTTGTGTCCCCAGCCCATTCCCTGCCCTTGGGCAAATCTCCTCCATCCCTCCCAGTGCCATTGTGCACCGATCACAATACCAGTCTTTCTCGTCGTGCAGTGGGGGTGAGGATTAATGGATGGTGAGAAAGTGCTCGGAAATTCAGATAAAAGGCATGATGGGAGAGCAAAGTATTCAAGGTTATTATTATTACCTGGATCGTGGTGTAATTTCTTTGACCTCACGTGGTGCAAAAACATTTATTTCCAAGGATAAATAGCGCCTGCCCAATTATACAATGCTTTTGGGCTTTAACTACAGGCCACTAAGTGAGATAATTGCCTGGTATTCACACGACATGTTCTCACAGTCGCTTGGCAATGCAACTCGGAGATTGTTCTGCTCGAAAGCCCCCCCGAAGCCACAGCCCATTGCTGTGCTTTCTTCTGTGTCAAAACGTTCATTATCCCCTGCCCGCCCTCGCCTTCGGGTGGAACACTTTGCTCCCCAAAGGGCGCTGGAGCAGGGGAGGTTTGCACAGAGTGAATGCAAGCAGCAGCGAGGGCCTGCAGGCCTTTCATCCTGCAGCAGTGCTTCCCACAGCCCCCTGAGGCTGACCCGGAGCTGCTGGGTCCACCGTGACCCACTGATGGGTTCGGGCATGCAGTGCAGCCCTCGGCCCTTGGGAAGTCAAGTACTCATTACTGCCTGTGTCAGAAAATAAGGCAAACGGCTCCAAAATAAATTCCAGCCAGTGCACGGCTGGGAGAAGGGGAGAGAGAAGAGCTGCCAGGGCAATGGGCTGCATCCAGCCACAGCAGAGAACGGGAGTGGCACCACTGGGATCTAATGGGCATCCCTGATGCAATTTCCTTGTCCTGCCTTCTCCAGCACTCACTGCTTTAAGAAAACCCAAAAGGGAAAGGTCCGATGCTGTCTCAGTCAGTTTATGGGAATCTCTTGCTCTCTCAAAACGTCTCTTGAGCTCAGTCGACTGAGAAGATCAGGATGATGTCATTACCCTCTTCTTGCCGAAGAAGCTCAGTTCTTTGCCACCCGCAGCAAGAAGTGCCAGCGCTGCCCGCGCCAGTGCTGTGTGTGCAAAAGAGCGGTGAGAGCACAGTCCTGAGCCAGACGGCACCCACGTGAGCCCCCCAAGACCTGCAGACCCCCTCCTTGCTGCTGACTCAGTGGGATGAGCACAAGTGCCACTACAGGCCACCGGCACCCAACTCCTCCCTGCTCAGAGCACGGGGCTGTGCCCCTGCTTACGCTGAGCCTGACTCACCCGTTTGCTTTCCCCCTGTGGTTCAAGGCCAGTGGGTCCTCGTGGGCAGTGAATCAGGCTTTGCGTAAGCAAGCCCAGAGCTGGCTGTGCTTCAGGAGCGCTCAACCAGCTCGAGCTGATGGGTGCTGCCCTGCCTGGCCTCCCGGACACGTCTCCATGCACACAGCATCACCGTGGGTACGTTCTGCCCTGTGGCCTGGGGATAGGGATGCAACACGGGGCCAGGAGCATCGATGTTGAGAGCACACGTCTAGGAGCACCGGGATCTGTTTCTGGCAGCAGGAGCTTGGCCAACTCAACACATTTCTTTGCAGCTCAACTGGAAAGCAGGAAGGCTTATTCCCGCCCTCTCTTCTTCCTGGAGACGCGGCAGGAGCTAATTGAATTTGGTTTGTAAAGCACTTGCAAAAAGCACAGCCTAAATGCAGTGTCAAAGCTAGAGCTGTCATTATTCCAGCCAGCGGGAGCTGCCCCTTTCCTCTGGTATTTATTGTTCCTGTCTCTATTTTATTTTTATGAATTCCACACATACTGGCATGTTTCTAAAGTCAACAATGCTAATAGAATTACGCTCTAAATGTGAAAGCAGGCACAGTGGAAAATGCCTTTTGCCATGAAGCGGCAGATAAAAGAATCTGTCAGAGAATGTTGTGTTTATTGCAGAGGGGAAGAGCAAGTGAGACTGTGCCTGAGCAAGTGGCGGATGGCTGTGGGCTCAGCACGAGCCTGCTGGATGGCTCCTAACTCTTCATCCTCCTCTTCTTCCTCCTCTTCCCACCGTGCAGTGCTGGTGCTGGTGCTGACCTGCTCACAAGATCTGCCCTTGGGCTGCCTTCTCTGTCGGACGTTTGATCTCTGAGATCATTAGGTGGTTTCTAACATTTCAGGCTTGATGCAGAAGGTGATTAGACCAGCTGTAGAAAATCACTGCACGACCATCTCGTGCAAAGTAACAGCAAGGCTATGTCGTGCTTTGGTATCACAAAGCCAAGACCAAACCTAAACGCACCCTGAAGACAAGGAAGAGGAAATTCACAGAAGGTTCTGCCCTACCAAAATTAGACACAGAATATCTCGAGTTGGGAGGGACCCGCAGGGATGATTAAGTCCAACTCTGGGAGGATTAAATGACCTTTCTGGTTCAGCTGTTGAATTTTTAGTGCTTACCTAGGAAGGTCCCGGTGAATCCCAGTGCTAAGAAGCTGGAGATGACAAACAAGGTCCCTACAGCCATGATGGCCAAGCCTGAGTAATAGGCCCAGTGGCTGTCCAAGCCGTCCAGCTTCGGCTGGCTCTTCATGGCTTCTGTGAAGCTGTCGGAGAGACAACAAGGGCTGTTACAACAGCGACTCATTGCTAACATCACCCCTCTGGGAGATGCAGAGCTTTGGGAGAGGATGCTGGCTGGGGAGGGCGCTTCTCAGGGTCTCTTTTTCCATCTGAACCTATTCCAGCTCCCGATGGCAGAAGCCACAAAGTCTGGTGAGCAGCCGGGACTTGCCCTGGGGAAGTTATTTTTACTTGCAACCCTTGATGACTCCTGGAAATATCAGCCCTACTGCACTACAGTATCTAAAGATGCCCTTGAATGTAAGTGCTGGAGGCTGCAGAACCTCGGCACTGGGAGGGCTGGGAGCAGTCTGCCGGGTTATCTCGTGCTCCCATCCCCATTCCTCTCCTCCACCAAAATATTTTGCAGCCTTCATGTGTTCACCACGTGCTCAGGAGTGATTCATGGCTGCAGGCTGACAGGCAGGGGGAGGATTTGAACACCGAAAGGAAAACACGAGATACACAGATTTTGGAGTGTGAGCACTGCTTCTCATCGAGGCACTTCAGGTCTGACCTTCCCAATACTCATTTGTGAGTGCAATAATTGTGACCCCCCCTCCATCTTGGGCCATCTGAACTTTGCCCAGGAGCAGGGCTTGGCCTCTCGCACAGCTCCAGTACCCATGTATGCCCACAAACAGGAGAACTCCGTGATTAAGAAATGCTCATTAATAACAGTGAGATAACAGGTCCACAGTGCTGTATGCAGGATCTCTCCACATATGTCTGACACACGAGGTAGGAAACTTGGAGCTTTTTTTTTTTTTTTTTTTTTCAAATGGGCACCCTGGAGACTGAAATTCAAGTGGAATAACAGCACTCCTGCCTCTGGCCATTGCTGCCTGCCGGGCACAGCCTTTCCTCCTCGTGCTCCTGGATCTTCACGTGGAAGGAGCCCAGTGGTTTCCCTGGCTGCTCCACCATGCTCTGACTGCTCTGACGTTATCTGCAGCATTTGGGATGTGGTTTTTTTTTCACGTCCAGCTCTCTGAGTCTTGCAAATCCCTCGGTTTTCTTTGCTGCCTCAATTGAAGCCGAGAGCCCTGCCAGAGATGTGGCTGCAAGCACACCTTGCAAAGCCTCAGAAGGCAGATGGAAGGCACACACCGAGCAAAGCCAGGGATGATTCCTCATCCTTGTGCTTTAGAAACCTGGATGATATTTTTTGTTCTCCTTGGAGCTCTTTCCTATAAGATTTACTGCTCTCTGGGAGCTTTTAGGCCCCACAGCAAGGTGCTTCATCTTCACTTTGGACTGGAGCAAAGCAGCAAAACATAGAATAAATATCATGTGCTTGGGAGAGAGCAGGAAAGAGCCTGGGAGAGTTGCTGCAGTGCCCAGCACACCTCCCTCCGCTCACCAGCTTCAGTTTGGTTCGGCTTAAAATCAGTGCTGACGGAAACGTGCCATCCTGCCTTATCGTGAAGCCGCAGCAGCCTCACATCCCTTTTCATGACATCCCTGGTATTTATTACTAAGTGACACAAGTGTCCCCTATGACGAAGCCCAAGCCTGCATCCCCGCTATCAGCACAGCCTGGCTTTGTGTGCGAAGTGATTGCTCAGAGGCTGTTTTTGGCTCAGGGTGATCAGGAATCATGCCGTTACGCATCTCTGAGCCTTCCCTTTCCTATGCTCGTGACCCTGCTTGGCTTTGGAGTACAAGAAGAACAAAGGTGACACGAATGAGATGACCACAAATCAGCTTTGCAACCAATCTGTGATGGGGGTTTGCTTTGGCAAAGACATCTTCCCTGCTCCAGATGATCCCATTCCCCCTTTTTTTTGGTATGGCTGCACTAGCTGCCCTCATCAACATGTCCCACTTAGTCCCCTGCTGTTCAGCTTACAGCTAGAGAGGGAGGTGTTTGCATGCAGATAATGGACTGCCTTTCCCTCGAGTGATGCTTTATATCTTCCTAAACGCACATTCTATTTGCATTAAACATGATGCACACTGGAGTTTTCAGGATTGGTAAATAAACCTTTTAAGCATTTATGATGCCGGGCCACGACAAGCAGCATGGAGCTGTCAGAGACAGCAATTATTCTGGCATCTGTGACTGCTCCTGGGTGGCAGGGGAGCACGGCGGCTCTGAGGCTCACCCTCCTGGCACAGGAGGAAGAGGCGGAGGCTGTCTCCTTCCATGTCATGCAGTCGTTCCCTTTGCCATGTGCCTCTGAGTCACATTCATTGCAGCCTGTATTTCTGGCTACATCTCACGGCTGTGTCCCGGCTCGGTGCCCAAGAGGACCTCAATTAGAGCCATGCTTTGTCCCAGTACCTGGAAATGCTTTGTGCGCCGAGCGGAGCGATTGCCATGGTGAGGAGCTCCTCTCTTACAGGGCACAGATAGATGGGCTGTGACCTACTTTAATCACACCCCTGGCTGCTGGCTTAAAGGTGCCTGTGTCTGGGGGGGGTGTGTGCCCCCAGTTCTGAGGAGGGGATGATGCTTCCTCCAACATCTCCCTATGAGTATCTGCCAGTTTTCCAGTGTGAGTGGCACAGGTGTAAAACCCAAATCCACCAAAGCAGCAGATTTGGCCAATTCCTGAGGGCTGCAAACAGCCCGTGGCCACCACAGTTGTGTACATTGGCTGGCTTTGCACCAGGGAGCCAAGGCAACAGGCACTGTTTGGCCCACCCTTCCCGAAACAGAGAGGCACGCGCTCAGACACTCATCTGTTGCTACGCAGGAGGTGCTGCTGCGTGGGAATAAAGTACATGAACTGGAAAAACACCCACAAAATGGCCCTGCAGTGTGGGGATGGGGACGTCACACAGGTGGAAGTGGTTTTAACCCGTGGTGTGTTGGGCACCAGGGTGAGAAAAATGTGCTGTTGGTACTGGAGGCACCAGCCAAGTTTGTAGAAGCAGGCGTTCATTTAGTGAAGAGGTGACTGCAACACCAGAGAGCTTGCCATGCAGCCTAAGTACGTCCCAAAAAGTCACATGAAGCATGAAGCTAGTCTGGAAGTGCTGCCATATGGAGAGAGCAGCTCCAGGCCTCCATCAAAATGTGGCCCACAGTGACCACATTTTGTAATCCCTTTCCCATAAAGGAGGGCAAAGACCTCATCAAGCAAACTGGGTCGCTGCTGCGATGCTCCCTTTAATGATCCCAAAAATCAGCCTGGAAACTGGGCAAGTGCAATTGGGGCAGAACTGGGCCAGGGGCAGGAGGCAGCGGGAAGCAGCAGAGGTGCAGGACGTCCTTGTGCTGAAGGCTTTGTTCCTTGTGGCAATAGCAGGCAACGGGGGTGAACCCATCCAGTGGAGCCCAGCAGCAAACAGTGCCGCATGCACACTGCAACAAAAGACCTTGTTCATTAAAGAAACAAATGCTGAAATAGTCCTACCAGTAGCATCAGCAATTTTCAGCCTGGTCATCATCTTCACAGCTTCTTTTGCCAGTAATGACTTTGCTTTTTTGCTTGCACCACTGTCAGTTATTTAGGTCACACTGTTGAGCAGCAGCTTATTCCCGTGCCTGGCAGTGGCACCTGGGAGTGCTTTGGGCCATGTGGGGCTTTTCCTGGACAATGTTGGAGGTGACTTTGGCTGCTTTAGGCTCAATTCTCATCAGAGCTTGGTCATTTCTGCACAAAGCACTCTGTCAGTGCCATTTACACCACCTCTGTTTTGACACAAGAGCCAGGAAGTATGCAGCAATGAGCGTAAAGCTGAGGAACAATACCAGGGAATGGTGTACATCCCTTCCCTGGGCAAAGACCTACCTTAGGGTAGATTCTTTCTCTTGAGCAGACAGAGCATGGTGCCAAAGGCACTGCCCTTGCTCAGCCTCCATGGAGCTCACCTGGACCGAAGGCAACACACCACCGGCTTCCCTGAGAGCTCTGCTCTGCATCTGCAATGTCCTCCACATGTGTGTGGGTGTTGCCTTATAGCTCAAATGCCCCAACATCCTGAAAATGGGAAGTCCATGAGCTCCCTGTGTACAGAAGCACCTGCAGGTGTTTGCTCTGAGCCAGGGAGCTTGCAAAAGCGTTCAAAGGGGAGCATGGCAGCACCAGAGGCTTTTCGCAGTCAATGTGGTGTCAACAGGGTGGCTAGTGCAGGAGAGAGTGACACTGAACGGAAATTTGGAGGACCTTAAGGGTTGTCACAACCTATGTCAAACAGTCATAAACTGTTTGAGGGTAATTGTTGTTTGGGTAATGAATGGTGCAGATAAATGGTTCAAAAGTTCAGGAGGTGTTTTCGCTGATAAGGGACTTGCTGGTGGAAATTCCTGGCTTCTTGTAGAAAGAACTCGATTGTTGTGAAAGTCATCATCACACCAAAGCAATTAAAGAAGCCTGTCTTGTGCTGTTGACTAAGCTTGTCCTCGCTGGTCACAGGTCGTTCTGGATTATTTCTCAGAAACTCACCAAGGCTGATAAAAAAGTTCAGAACGGGGAAACACCCACCTGCTTAACAAGCATAGGATATCCCTCCTCTTCCAACTGAGGTATCCATCTGGAGGGAAACTGGAGACTGTCATGGCGCTGAAGTGGGGACAGGAAGGAGGAGGGGCCCCTTGCATGAAGCATGGGGCAAAGCAGCCATGTGGCCCTGCAATAGGGGCTTCCAGCCAGGATGCCAACCTGCAGCCCCTACCCAACAAAAACACCCTCAAAGCATACAGAGAGGAGTTTCAAAGGCTGATTTGGAGCTTTGGGATGCAGTGTAGTGGGCAGGCTGAGCTGGGCATGGAGGCAGTGCGTTGTCCAGGTGTTTCTCAGGCCATCTCCAGCAGCTGCAGATCCAATGCTCATCTTGAAATCATTCCATTGCTCCCACTGGCAAGGACTTGCCTTGTTTGAATAGTGTGAGGTACAATGTTGGGACAGGTCAGCCTCTTTGTCCCTCCCAGCCATGCCCTATCAGTGCCACACGGTGACCCTGGAGCTCTGCAGGACCGCTGGGAGCAGAGGCTGCCCCTTCTACAGCTGTGTTTTTAATTAAAGGCTGGGCACAAAGCTTTGCATTGCTTCCCAGACAACAAGCAGCTATGTCATCTGTGCAAGAGATTGCTGAGACATACTCCAACCAAATCCTAGCACACAATGTCACTGAGACACGAGCAGAGCACACACATGCCCTCTGCAATGCCTGAACTCAATTATGGCCACATTCATTCCAGGCTTTCTTACGGCTTCTGCAATAAGCAGTAGCTGTGACAAATGCAGAAGGGCAAGAGCAGGTCTCGGTGTCACTTCCAGGAAGGCAAAGCTCTTAACTACATGTGCAAATTCCAACCTGAGATCTCGGTGCCTGGGAAATTACCTGAAGTACTAAACAACCCATTAGCTCTGACCCTGGCATAATTGAATCTGGAAATTTAGTAGAGTCTGTCTCTTCCAACAGCGTTGAAGATAAAGCCTATCAGATCACAGATAAATTGCTGGCATTGAGGAAATCTTCTGCAGTAAACCTCTTTGCTGCACTTAGAACGTCAAAAAGGCGTATTCCCATGGTGTACACTGCATCAGTCATACAACACTATTAGCTAGCACAGGTAGTATTTAAACAGATCACAGATAAGAGTTTAAAGCGACTTCTTGCTAAGTGCACAGATAATCCCACTCTTCTGCTCAGGAAACTGCAGCTTCTTAAAAACAGGTTTAATTTTGTTTATGGTTTCCATGAGAAAATTAAAAGATTTTGCTGTTACATATGATCCGTGCTGAGCAAACAGCCTTCCTGCCACCTGGACTGCACACAGGGCAGGGGAAACAACTCTGAGAGAGGGACAAGAAAACCTGTGGTGTCTGATGGCTGCTCATGCTGATGGTTTGCTCTCCTGAACACAGCCACCCCATCTCATCCCTCTGCTTGCCAGCAGAACTCCAAATCCTGGAATAAATCTGGCTGAAGGCATAAACCAACAGCACATAAGGCTGATAGACAGGCTGGATACAACACTGCAGAGCAGATGTCCCTCATCACCCTGCCTTGCAGATGCACTTCTTTGCATTTATGCATAGCAGTAGAGTGAGCTCCTTACCAGTGGCTGCGCACGCAGTTGAGCAGCAGGATAACAGCGCCCAGGCAGTAGCAGGCGGTGCGTGGAGAGCCGAAGCCTCGGCTGAGTACCCGTGTTTTGTGTTCCCATCTTGCTACCTGGAGAGACAATAGAGAACAGAAGAGGTGGTTGGAGGTGCACAGCCCCACTGCTGCTCGGAGAGCACTGTCTCCACGGCTTTGGGTGAGAAGCAAGCAGGGATCACTGATTTGATGTGGCTTAAATGGAGCCTGGGAGGAAAGCCCGGTTCTAACCGTGCCAACATCTCCCTGTCCAGCATACAAGCCAGCAGCACTGAGCACTGGCTCTCAGAAAACCTGCTTCACATCAACCTCAGGGGTTCCCTGGCTTGTTTAACAGGCTGAGAGCGCTGCTGAGGATGTCCCAGAGACACTGGAAGAGTCCCAGGCTCCTGCAAGGAAGAAGAAAAACAGATCCCAGAGCCGGTGATGGACACTCTGGTTTGTTTTTCCAGGCTCTGTGATCTACATCCAGCTGTGGGAGCACACCTGACAGGGGTAATTCCTCCCAGCCTACTTCCAAAAGAGCTCCAGGTTTTACAGAGAAGCAGAAGCTGGTGGCCCCCTGCCCAAAGTGAGGTGCCCTTCACGCCCCAAGATGCTGCTGCATGGAGATGGCTGGAACTGCTCCCCAAAACTGGAGGTCTGCATCCACCCAGGTCACCACAATTGGGATCTTCACCCCAAAGCAGACCAAAGTCTTTACATGACTAACTTTTCTGCCTGTCTGTATCCCTTGGAATGCTGTGGGTATATTTATTGCCTCTTCTAGGTTTCATTTTCAGATCCTGTACTGTGGCCCTCCTTCTCTCGGAGAAGCTTTATGTGCCCCATTCCTGTATGTGCCCCATCCCTGGATGTGCTCAAGGGGGGCCCTGGCAGTCTGATCTAGTGGATGGAAACCTTTTCAAGAGCAGGAGTCTGGAACTAGGTGGTCTGTAAGGTCATAGAATCATAGAATCATAGAATCACCAAGGTTGGAAAAGACCTAAAAGATCATCCAGTCCAACCGTTCACCTATTACCAACAGCTCCCACTAAACCATGTCCCATGTCTCTTCCAACCTCAGCCATACTATAATTCTGTGATTCTATGGTTTAGATCAGACCCTGAATTCAAGCCAATCCAAGCACACCCAGGCAATGGAGTGAGAGGCAGGAGTCGGGGGAACGGCTGAACATCAATTTGCTTCTCAGACATGGTTGGCTCTTCATTAGCTTCAGACACACTTCAGCCCCTCGCATGGGCAGCTCTGGGGAGCACCCATAATACAGCTATTCTGAGTGCATTTGGTAATCTATTGGCTTCATTTAAGCAGCGAGCAGAGAAGGACAGCTTTGCAGGTGCTGCCTTCTTCCCAGGCTGATGCAGAAGCACAAGGTAGAGGGGGACTGCTGTCTTCAGGAGGGGAGTGAGATGAAAACCTCCGATAAGCAGGGCACTGATTTCACATGCTGAGAGCTGATTCAATTAGTTATGCAATGATTGCTCCGAAATTACAAATCCACTCATGACAGAGAGAGCTGCTTCGCTGCCTTTTTCTGGCTGGTATAAATAGTTTGTATTCTAAATTGAATTTAAAACACCGTGCGTCATGCTGCTGCTAAAATGGGAGCTGCTGTTTGAACGCTGCGAGATGGGAAGAAGAAATATGGGGTGAGTTACTGGCTTCGGAAAGGAAAAGAAGTAACCATACAGGTGACTGAGTCACAGATGAGAAATGCAGCCACGTGCCCGTTATCTGTGTGAGCTCCTTAATTCCCTGGAAATTATCCTAGCGTCGCTCGCATGGCTGCAGCTCCTGGCTGCTGTTGGGAGAGTTGCAGAGCAACTCAGCCAGCGGCAGGAGTGGAGCTGGCAGTGCTGTGGGGCTGAGTAGAGCTCTTCTGGTGGTCTTGTTAATTCCCCTTGCCATAGTGCTGGTTTACAAAACAAGGTGGATGAAGAACATTTCTGAGCCCTTCAGGAGATGTCCCAGCTGTGTCAGCGCTGCTCCGTGCACCAACGCATCACCTCCTCTTGGGCTGCCACAGCTTTGCCATAGCTGGGACTCTTCCCCAAGCACCCCAGAAGCTCACACACGACTCACCACCGAGCAACAGCCTGCCTGGAGACCTCCTGAGGGGTCCCACACTGGTATTTCAGCTTCCTAACAATTAATTTGTTCCGGTTCTGGTTCTGTTCCTTGAGCAGCTAATTAGTTCTGGCTCAATTTCTGATTTTCTAATTTTAGCTGTTTGCTGGCTAATATTAGCTCTTGTTCAACCTGCGGTTACGCAGCTGGCGTTATGGTTTTACAGAATCATGAGCCAACGTGTTTTTATTTACTGCATGACAGATACGAGATGATTTTGGCATCCTCCACGGCTGCAGCTATTCCCGGTGCCGTGCCTGTTCCCTGGGCTGAGCCTGGCTGCCCACGCTCCCAGCGCTGTGCCTGGGCAACCTGAGCGATCTTGGCATCAGAATGGGAAGCCCCACGTGCCAGCTGTCCGAGTGTTTTCAGTTTTCCAGCCTCCTTGTTTGGATACAGAGTAATACCAACTTTCTTGCCTTACCCAAGAGTCAAAACAGTAGAAAAATCCAAGACTTTCTTCAAAGGCCTGTGCTTTTACTTTAGGAATCTTGCTGATGGCTGTAAGAGACTGCTGAATGTTTCCCCAATGCTCATTATAGAAATAATTCAGCGAGCAGACATGGTTGCAGAATTGGCTGTGCTGCTGGGTCCCATGCCCTGCTTTTGGCATTTTCCACCTCCCCGGGCATCATTCCCTGCCCACGTAACGCCGTGTCAATTGCTGTGCACACCAACCCAGCCATCTCCCCAGCCGCTTGGGCTAACGTGAAAACAAAAATGAAAGCACAGGCACACATCCCCAGTGGCTGCCCTGATACCAAGAAGGCAATGTTCTGAGTTTCTTGTTCTTTTTTTGGGTGGGTAAACCTTCCTGAGCCGCCTTGAGACGGGCCACAAATATCTGCTCGAAAAACAATTTCATCTCAGGAGCTCGCCTCTGCAGTTGATCAACGGGAACTGCTCTTTACAGCTTTCTGTGCATGGCAGACCATATCCTCTCATTAATATTTAGTATTTGTTTCAAGGAAATTGATTTTTTTTTTTGTCTGCCATCCAAGGAAGTGAGCTTTTGAACGCGTTACATTTTAATTTGCTCAACCCCAGCTTTGAAATAGAGACTTTGCTCTGTTTTGCATGACTCCCTTTCTATATCCGGCTTGCCCCAGAGGTAGGGAATGAAACCAGATACCCCAAAGGCTCACTGCTGCATCTCAATGCTAATCAGCTGGTCTTGTCCTCACGCTGCCCCATTGCCATAGCATCAGAACACCGCGTGGGCTCTGGTGAATTTAGGCATGTGGAGTGCCTGGGAAGGATTAGCAGCTCTCTTTCACAAAGGGAAACTGAGGCATCGGAGGGCTCTGCCTGCCTCTGGGGATGCTTCTGCCCTGACCAAGCTGTTGGCACAGAGTGAGTGAACCGTTCTGGACTAAAATACGACTATGATGCTATGCTCTATGCTTCTATTATTCTGTGGTTGATGTAGCACTCTGGGACATGGTTTGGAGCATGATGGTGATGGGTCAGTGGCTGGTTGAGATGACCTTAGTGGTCTTTCTAGATGATCTTCACAATCCCTTCCAACCTAAGGCATTCTATGATTCTACGACAATGAACAGGAGATGCCTCCCTTGTGCCTTGTCTCACAGTATTTTCCATCATGTAGAAACAACCCACCAAGAAATACAGGACTCAAACATTCTGTGAAAAGCCAAGAGGAAGAATAATCAGATCATCTGACTGGCATCTGTGCACCTCAGACGCAAGAGGATATGCATGCATAGCCCTGGATGCCTGGACAATTCAGCTCAAACTAAAAAGCCTTAATAGAAGAGAGACCTGAGCAAATTTTTAACATTCCCCTTCTGTCTGAGCTCCCCTGGGCAGCCCCAAGCACTGGGCACTGTGCTGCTGCTGGGGTAGGGGAAATCCTGGCCCATTCGTTGGCGCCATGTGAGCATCTCCTACAGTGGTAGATGTGTCCTTGCCAGCTCACAGAGCGAGGAGAGGGCAGGAAATGTGACGGTACTCCTATTTCACCTTTAGAGATCATGGGAACAGAACTGTTCCCCTGCTATGAAAAATCCATTTTCCCTCATTAAACCAGCATGACGTTCTCCACTCTCTGTCACAGCCTGGGTGCCAGAAAATGACCTTGCTTGCAGTTATTGCATTTGTCTAAAAAATGGGAGAAAATAGATACGCCTGAGCACCCAAACTCTGACTAAGGCACTTACAGGCGTTACATGGAACAGGGAGGGTGCAATGAGGCAGGGCAGGAATAACTGAGCAGGCTCAATGTAAATGCACACACTGCATGCCTGGCAGCACTGGGGCTGGCTGACCTTTGCCAAATGCCAGAGCAGGCAGCATCTATGGCTGTCCCAAGTGACCGCAGAGGAAATGAGTGTGGCCTGACCTTATCCTTCCTAACAAACCGCGCGCTCGGTGCAGATGGCTTATTGCTGAGTGCTGGGAAGGCAGCACTGCTTGTTCAAGCTGTAAGCTCCAATGTGGGCTCCTTGAGGCACATATCTGAGTGGTCCTGCAGCTCCAAGGGGAGAAAACCTCAGATTAAAACCTCAGCAGAAGTAGGAGGGGGAAAGCAGGCAGGGCTGATGCTGGGGAGCACCATGCTGCCTTCCACATGTGGTATTTCCATCACCAGGCTGCTGCATCCCTTCCCAAAATCCCTGTCATCCCAGCCCAGGAGCAGCACGGTAGGGATGCTGGATGCCCACGTGCAGCCCCATCTGCCCACCCCAGCGCTGGGCACGGCGCAGGCTTTCCAAAGGCACGCGCAGCAACGCCCCGGGGACCCGCGTGCCACTGGCAGCAAGAACATGATTAGCAGGAGCTCTGGGCAGCGAAAGCAGGAGAAAAAGAACAGAACAAACCATGGTTTAATTTGTACAAGCTGGTAATTATAGTTGCTATCTGTCTGAAATCTCTATTGAGTTTATTTAAATATGTTCTCCGTGAAGGCCATTCAAGACAGGAATTATCAAGGTGTTGCAGCAGAAGAGATAATGCCATGCAGTTTTCAACAGATCAAGGGCTGATTAGGAGGAATTAATTAGCTGCTTAAACAGCCCTTGACTCGCTGCAGCAATTAGCAGTCACCTCCCCTCAGTCATGTTCCCCGTGCAGCCGCGGTGGTGATAGCGAGGATTGCTGTCCCTGCACCACTGATGAACAACGGATGTCCTCCTTCCCATAGCCATTAGCAGGCTGGTTCTTCATGCATCCCGCATCCACCTCTTGTATGCTATTAGCCACCAGTTCTCAGCTGTGCTCCACCACTGGCACTGCTCAGCAGACTGAACGCCACGTGCCAAGCTGCACTGCCTGCTTGCACCTGCTGAGCTGTCCCCGAATGGATGCTTTGCAGAAACAGGAGGAGAAGCTGGTGCTTGAGAGCAGCTGTGAGGCCCCTTTCTGCCCCACTGCCTCCTGCCATCACCTCACAGAGCTTAATGTCATTTAGTTGCTTCCTCCTGCATTGAGGGAAGCCACCGGAGCTTCGAACTGTCTGATCCAGGATCTGAGCTGTTGCTCTGAAGGCTTCTTTACTCCCAGGCACTCAATTACAGAATGCTGTGAGATGGTAATGGAGCCCGAAAGCTTTTTAGCAAATGATTAAAGCCCTGCAAAGTTCCCTCACTTAGTGCTGGAACAGCAGCTTCCAGTCCATGCAATTAAAACACTGCAGAGATATTAGAAGAGACAGGCACCGTGTTAACAGTTTCATGGAAGCTATACGGCAACACAAGCCAGAACCTTGGTTTGTAAATGCCTTTTTTTGATAATGCACCAAGAGGAGATGAGACACAGGCACAATCCAAGTGTCAAAGTACCTCCAGGATCAGTGCAGACCTATGGTGGCGACAGAGTGGGGTTTGCAACATCCCGTTCCCAAAGGATGCTGCAGCTGAGGCAGAGAACAATGGCAGAAGTGCTGTACCAGCCTCTGGGTTTTCGGTGAAGAGTTAAGCCAGCACGGTCAGAAGTGTGCCTTTGGCTCCCAGAGAGGGGCTGCTGCAGTCCTGGAGTAACGAGCAGCAGATGATGGAGACAGTGGGTGACAGCTTGCGCCACACAGAGTCAGAGGAGGGCATGGGCAGGGGCAGAGCCTGAGAGTGTTGGGCTCCCTGAGTCCTGACACAAGTCCCAAGGCCACCCTGGGAGGCTACAGCAGTCAGTTTTCTCACTTTCCCAATCCGTACGATGGTAATAACAGCTGTCAGCAAGGCACGGCCAAGTGGAAAGGCTTAGCTGGTCCGTGTCTGCCAGAGCTTCAAAAAGAAGACATTGGTTCGACTCAAGAAGACTTTTCCATTGCCTTTCATGGGCCTTGGGTGTGGGGATTTGTTGTTTGTTCTTGCCAAAAGAAACAACAGCGGGGTTTAGGAAAGATGACGTGGTATGTGGATTGGCTGCATAAAGACACTGCGGTGTGAGAACAGCCAGCTGGAGCGGCATGGCTGTGAGCACAGGTGACAGATAGCTTCACGGAGGACAAAAATGCATGTGGAAAGCACGAAAGGCTGCATAAAATGAGAGCACCCACGGGCTCAAGAAGATAAATATTGAGAAGCTAAAAGAAGGCCAGGCTTCCTTCCAAAGCCCACCCAGCCTTGGTGATGTGGGGAGATCGGTGGCTTTGAGGACACCTCCTCTCTGGCAGCATAGGCATTGCGGAGCTGTGGGACTCATCTGTGCCACTGTGACAAAGCCGTTGCTGAAACGGGGGAGTTAAGAGGAAGAAATCAGTGCTGAAGTGCTTCTTCTAGCAGCTCTTCCCCGAAGAAGCCAGCGTGCTGCAGACGAGGGGTCAAGGGATCCAGTCTGAGGACTCTGACACATAGGGAGAAGAGTAGAGTGACTGTTTATTTAGAATTGGAAAAATGAGTTCTATGGAAACCCAGATTGTCTCAAGCATGGATGAGTTTAGCTTAGAAAAAAAGCCCACATCCTTCTCCAGTGAAAGCAATTGGACTGAAATGGCACAGGTCACCTCAGCTAACGGCCTTGAGTTGGGGAAAGAAAACGAGTCGGCAGGTAAACAGATAAGGGTTTCATAAGGACTGGGTACGCTTTACCTCAAAGCTGTCCCTTGAGATTACCTCCACACGAGTCTTTACCTTGAATCCACTCATGATAAACAGTTAGATAATAAATTTCATTTGTCTAATAGTGTTTATGTGATTTGTCAAAGTACCATCTCATTAGCTGACTGCAATAAAAACAAGCCCCTACTTAACGAACACCGAGGCAGCCTGGGTCTGCAAATGTTCCATGAGCCATATCCTCTCCTCTTCAATAAAAACAAAACCGACATGGAATATGGGTTGTACTTGCTAGCAATTTCCAACACAAAATCTGAACAGCTTCTCCTCAAGGCAAGGAGCTCATGATTTATGTCCGAGGAGCTGGAAGCTGAAGGCAGGTGATTCTGCATAACCCAGGACGAGCTGAGTTAATTAATTCTGGCAGTGGGCATCTGGAGCCCTAACCAGCAGCTCCTCGAGCCCACGCAGGGCTCACACTGCACGGCCCTAACGGGTTCTGCCGGCCAACACAGCCCATGGAAAAAGCAGTTGTGAAATAATGACTTCTCCAGAGCTCAGCATGGGCTGTGGGAGGCCCTTCCATTCCCAGCCCGGGATGGGGTGTGGATGGCCCAACACTGAAAATGCATCCTAACAAAATAAGCTTCCGAGCGACAGGCGAAGGCTGCACCTGCACCAGTGCACGGGGCTGGAGCCCACAGGGTCCCATCCCGGGTGAGCAGCTCAGGTGCCAGATGAGCATCTTGCACGCAGGATGAGGAAGCGTTTTCCCTGATGGGATTTTGCACATTTTATTTTTCACGTCTTCTGCGCTCAGATGTCTTGGCTCACACTCAACCTGAGCCAGAAAACCACACATCTCATATTTTCATACATTTTTTGGAGCATTTTTCCTGAGAAAAAAACAGGTCTGACTTTGCTCAGGCACTCTGTCAAGCAGGCACCTTCCCAAGCTGACTGGAAGCAAAGGTGCACGTCGATCTCTCGATGATTGAGACTGTTCAGCCCATCTCACATCCTGTACTTGCTTGTTTTTTTTTCTGTTGCTCATACTCCCGCAGCAATAAGTAAGCAAAGCAGGGGAAGGTGCCTGAAGTGCTATACACACAGACGCTGCTCTGAACCCGGCCATCTGCCCAGAAGACCCATTTTTAAACAAAGCACTCCAACAATAGCACTGACGATGTTTGATCTGGCATCGATATGTAAAGAGAAGCTCTGTGCTGCACCACACTGTCAGCAAGCTCTCAGTACAAATGCTACGTTACGAGGCAGTCAGTGTCTCTCTTTTTTAAGACTTCCCTTCTATTTTCGCCCTCTGCTCTGCTGTCTTGTTTCCAAATCAGGCCCTGGATCACAGCTGACCCACGGTGCTGAGGTCAAGTCATTCTGAAGTCGCTGCAGATTTCAGTGCCTTGGGTTTGGTTTTAGATGGGGGCACAAAGCTTTCTATCTTTGTCACAAAGCATCCACTCTGCTTTCCAAAGCTTTCCAATCATTGCTGCAAACCTGCAGTTTAAAGCTCTGTAACAGCTGCAAATAAGACCAGTCGGATTAAACCCAGTTATTCCAGATGGAATAAAAGTGGACAGTCTTCAGCAAATGCATCCTGTGTAAGAAATATCCTCTTAGCAGGCTGAGACAAGCCTTCTCTGGTGCCAGGTAAAAGAAGATTGAGGTCAGCTAACGGCTCTGACATTTTTCGAGGCCTCTGATTAATTGCAAAGACACTGCTATAAAGCTGCCCTGAAGATGTCAGCTAACGCTATGGCTTTTTGCTTTCCCACATGACCTGTGTTGCAGTGCAACACCCAGCTCTGCCACCACATTCCCAACCATGTCTCCAACCTGCAGGTGTGCCACTCAAAGCCGAAAACCAAAGCTGGATGCTGCACTATTTCAAGAGAAGTGATTCTTTCAGCAGTCATAGCCCATGGGAGTGGAGATACTTAGACTCTGTTGTCTTAAAGATCAAATCAGAGGCTCCAGCTCATTCTGCATACAAGAGTAACGGGAGGTGGCAAAGGAGAAGGGGACTGGAGGAGGGCTGGAGGTGATTCACAAGCAGAAGCATCTCAAGATGCAAACACATCAGCACACAAACGCAGCCCCACGCGCTGACCGAGATCTTCTGTTTGCTGTGGGGGTTTGCAGGCCCAGGCATCATCTTTGCAGTTTGCTGTTGTTAATAGGTTTGCTTGTATTCCAGCTCAACCCTGCTCATTAGCCACACTGTTGAATCTGACACTAATTCAGGATCACTCCTATTGCTACAAATAAATAATAAAATTGCCTCCACGCAGAGGTTGTTTTCTTCCTCTCTGCCCATAATGCAGGTCTGGTAGCATCTCCTGTATCTGTTAATAAAGACCATTATACCCAGAGTTTCTCAGCAAGTAAAAATTACAGTCATTAGCCAGTGACTGACGAGAGACAGAAACACCATTTCTGCCTGGGCTGGCAATAACAGAACGCAGAGTACGCGTCCCAGTGAGTCGAGCCTTGCTCTCCTGTAACGTGGTACCCAATGTTCTTCATTAGCATCACTCTTTTTAATAAAGGCAGCGTCCTGCGGCAGGTCGCAATTACACACAACAATTAATTCAGAGAGAAACAATGACAGGCGTTGCAGAGGCAAACTGTGCAGCGGGGTTGCCAAAAGGTGACATAGAAGAAGATCAGGAACATTGTAAAGCCCTGCCCAAGCACAAAAACAAAACAAGCCAAGGAACAAGTGATAGCGCAAGGAGGCAGGAGGGGCTGCTTGTGAACTACTTTGTAATTTTTGTTTTAAAAAGTAAGGAGTTACTACAGTTATTGGTCGTAATACAATAATGGGCAGGACCAGCAGTCTGGGAGCAGGACTTGTTGTCCTGTTTGCAAACAACACACAAAGCTGGTCTGCTTCTCCCACAGCTGTAGCCACTCTCTTCGCCCTTTTATGAAATTAGGGCTTAATTCTCTGGAATAAGTCTGCTAATAAGGACTCCCAACACACCCATCCTTCTGGACAGCGTGTTCTCACTCATCACTCTCCCAGAGGCCGCAATGGGAGGGCGAGGGAGAGAATAAATACACCCAGTAGAGCACAGAATGCAATGGAAACCCAATACCCCTTCACAAAGTAGTGAGAGTTCGCTGGCAGATCGGTACTCGCTGCTCTGTGGGGTGGCTCAGCCCCCGTCCTCGCAGTGCTCGGCGTATCGTGTTCTATGCTCTGTGCTAAGCCTCCCCTGGGAACATTTCCCACGGCGCCGAGGACACGTATGTTTGTGATGCTGCTGTTGTCCCAATGGCCAACAATAGAGAGGGACAATGTGATCTTTATGTAACGCGGGGCAGCCGAGCCCCGTTCCCCTGTCCTTGGGGATGAGATGTTCACACAGCCCAGCACAACAAGCAGGACCCCAGGCCTGGAAAGCCTGTTCTGGATGCTTTGGGAAGTAATGTAGCAACGAATGGGCTCATCTCCATTTTGTAACCAGTGTTTACACCTTCGTCTGGGTTCCAAAGGAGTCAGATTGATGCAAGTCATACTGGGAACATGGAGCTGCTTATTAGACCAATGTGTGAAGTGAAATAACACTTGTAATAACAATCTGAAGGGTTACATACAATAACCAAACCCCTTGGGCTTGCTGGTGGTTCCTATGGTGATTATGGGAGGCACCAGATGCAACCACATGCCTTTAGGCTTTTGCTCAATGCAGGAAACAACCCCAAAGCCGAGCGAATAGCTGATGATCCTCTTCTCTGCACTCCAAATGATCTCTGTTTTGAAGCCTCAAGCCCAAGGCTGAGATGTGTGTGCAAGCCATGCAAAATGCCCAAACCTTGTTGCATTCACTCACGCATTTGTACCAAAGCATAGGATGGACCAACAGTGGTGCATGGCTGCGGATGGGGAGGCTGAGTGCATCTGTGCCATGTATCCTAGCAAGAAGCCAGCAGCATCCATACCAGGAACCCACGCTCACGCCTGTCTCTGCTGATGGCTGCAGGCAGGAGGGAAATGTTCCTCAGTTGGGCAAGGCATTCACTTTGGGTTCCGAGTACATCAATCTCTGGAAAATGACTGCACGACTAAGTCCTGAAATGAAACTAATTCATTTCTGCTTTCCAGCCTTGGGAATCAAATGAGTAATTCTACAGTCATTAAAACAATGTCCTGGTAAAAATAAACAGGAAAGGGCACTTAGTAAGAATGCTTCATAGTTAAAAATACTGTATCTCGTCTGAGGTCATTCTGTTTTAGTATGAACAGCCAAGCGTGCCCCAAGATGATCTGATTTGGGATCACTCCAGTGCTGTTACGCATGTATATGCAGCTGTGCTCACCATGGCAATGGGAGGTGGAGGAGATAATTTCTTCACGTCTGATGCTTGGTACACATTGCAGCTTCCTTCTCACCACTGTGAGCATATAGATTTTTATTATTTCACTTGAACCCTTGAAGAAAACTTTGGCTCTCCACCTCTGGGCTATCTGAACTCCAAGATCAATCTGGAACACGAGAGATTTGGAAAACTATCAGCCTCCCATCCCAATCCACACGTGAACTGAAGGGTTTTTTTCTTCCCAGTGCAAAATCCTCAGTGGGATTTTACAGATTAAGCATCTACTGTTGGATTCACCACAGAAAACACAGCTCTGGAGGATGAGGCAGGAATAGAAACATCATGGCAATGTGGGGTGATTTTGGGTCCTTCTTCCCTTCACCCAGAAAGGGAGGAGGAAACTCAATTTGGTCCTTCTGGAAGGGGCATTTCTATAGCAAGGGAGAGGCTCAAACCAGAGGTGGCCACGGATAACATCATGCAGTACGGAGCTGATGCTGGAGGTGAGAAAAGTAGATAGAGTACTGTAGAGGATCATATAAGCTGCATGGAACCTTTCCTTCCCTGAAAAAGTCTTTGTTCTTTTATGGCAAGGAGCTGCTACAATTACATTTTCCTTTATAAGCGAAGCACAAATCAGATAACGAGCAAACCTCCCACCACACAAAGAAGGTGACGAAGGTGTTCCATGAGCCCTGGTGGTCAGACTTTCCTGCAACAGCTGAGTGCAGAGAAAATTGCTAAAACCCATCTTCATTTCACCCACTTCAGACTTTTCTTCCCAAATGCACAAAAAGGATCACACCAAAAATATGAATGTGCCCACGCAGACTGCGAGTGAAAGCCCTTCAGCCAGACAAGGATGCTGCTTGCACGTCCCGACCCGCAGAACGAACCCACGGCTGCATTATCCTTGGTCTGGAGGAGTGAAGAGAGGGGAAAAAAAAAGGGTTTGTGGGGGTTGGGGAAAAGCAAGATACTGTCAAATTTGGACAGCTAGGTAATGCACTGAAGAGGTTTGTGATTGCAATGTTGCATGGGAAAATCAAGGGCTGCTGTCAGTCCCTCTTGACCCGAAATTTGCTGGGCGATGAGGAAAGTTTAATGAAGATGCACGCTGCTGTGGAAGCCTTGGGCTGCCAGCTTTTCAGGCAACCTAACTCTTAATTTTCAAAGAGAGTTCCCCTCCTTTCCTGCATATGAGCAAGCACGGAGGATGGCTGGATAGGGAAAAGAAAAATCACCCAGCACATTGCTGGGAAGGGCTATTCCAAGGCCACCCTCCAAAATTAAAGGCCTTGCTCTGGGTAGCCTGGCTGGCACAATGCTGTTCCCATCCCTCTGCAATGAGCCAATCCAAACCACTGCTGGAAGGCTTCATGGCCACAGTGCTCCCCAGCAACATCACGACAGTACTGTTTGTCTCCAGGTTAGAGTACATCAGTGTAAAGCTTTGGGAGGATGCCTTAGAAAGAGGGAAGTAAGGGAGAGAACCCAGGCAGGCAGGCTGGGAGTTGCTGGTATTCGTTTAACTGAAAAAGGCTCCTGATATTTACCAGCAACCAGTGCCCAGCTCACGCTGCTGTGATCGGGCTGTTGAGCCACCTGGTTTCATGCACGAGAGCAGGGATGTGGGATTCTTCTGCCAAGTGGTATTTCCAGCTACTCCTGCCATGAGGAATAAAATTCGGGTGGAAAACAAAAGGAGGGCTTTGCCTCACTCATTTACTAATCTGCTTTACTGCTCATTTCCTACAGCCATGCGAGCAGCTGGAGATGTGTCCCCTCTGAGTTCATCAAGAGGAGAGAAAACCAGAAGTAACAAGGGCATGCTTCAACCACAGTGCTATCCCTGAGCGCCAGCAGCCTAAATCCAGCCTGACCCCCATGCCCCAGCAGACTGCGTGTCTCTGCCTTTCTTCGTCAGAGCAACGTATTTTGGGAGATCCTGTCTTTCTGGGAATTGGGCAGGTTTCTGCTAAACAGCTGGAGAACACCGAGCTCAATTTGTGACTGTGGCAGGAAACTGCCTGAAGCCCTTGCACAGCCCCAGTACAGCCAACATCACAGGGCACGTGTTGGGATTCCCAGAGCCCATTGCCACCAGTGCCAAGCTTTGGGGCTGGGCAGAAATGCTACTAAAGCCCTGGGCTGCCCAGTAGGCTTTCACATCTCTCTGTGTGGGTCAATAATACCACTTTCTTTTTTGCTTCTTGCTGCATTTTTTGCTTTGTCCCACTGGATGTAGGTTGACATAGACTTGTAGTTTCACAGATTAACAATGTTGAGCAGCATCTCATCTGCAAGAGAGTGTTTTGCTGCAGTATGCTGGATAGAGATGGAGGGGGACAGAGAGGAACATCTAGAGCCTATACACAATCCTCCGAGGCGCAGTGAATGGAGACTTTTAGCTTCAATGTGTATTTTCATTTTCTGTACATGTTCTGACTTAGTCCAGCCTGGCTGCCAGCAGCCTGTAGGGTTAAAGCACCAGTCTGGCATTCTGAAGGGAAAAGGACAGTGGTGCTGGGCTGCAGGATGTCTCTCTCCCCCAGGGTGACAGTGCTCCTAATTGTGTCACTCCAGCCAGCAGGCCGGAGGATGTGACCCGGTTTTGGAACCTGTTATGTGTCTCTCAGCGGTGTTGACACACTGGAAACACTAAATTTAGCAGCCAAACAGGTGCAGTACTACAGATTTGGCCTGGGGATGGTGGACTCACAACAGTCCTGGGGCGTTTGTTACGAGGTGGCCATGGGAATCGATGCTGCACTCTCACAACATGATTACAGCATCGCTCCGAAGCCACCACCGCCTGAGTGGGAAGCGTTACCGAGTCACTCAGAATAAAACTGCCACTAAGTGCTGTTTGGGCAAGGGAAAAAAAAAAGAAAAAAAGCAAATCCTCACTGTTTCTCAGGCACTGTAGGAAATGAAAACGGCTATTCCTGCCTGGTAGAGTCCAATTATGAATAATGCGCATTCTCTCCCAGCACAAAGGATGAAAGGCATCAGAGCTGGTGCTGACATTTTAAGACCGGAGTTGTAAGAATGAATCTGAGCCTTGTTGCAAGGCCAGATTTACCCCAATAAAGAATTGCTTTCTGCAGTCAATTGCCTTGCAGCGTAGCTTCAAGCTCCGCTATTGATCTAGCATCTGTTATAAGCAGATAATCATTGTCACTGTGCCACGGCTGCTACAACAGGATCTCAAAGCACTTTCCAGAAGATGGTCGAGGGCTGTTTTCGTGTTCTTACCCACAGCTACACGCAGGCAAAGGCTTTTCAGAGAGATCACGAAACTCTTGCAGATTTGCAGAATTTTAAGGCCAGAAGAGACCATTAAATCACCCACTCCAGCTGGCTCATCTATCCAATCCCGCCCTGTGCTGAATGCACAAAGCTGTGCAGGGCCCCCCTCTGCCAGCAGCCCGCCCCAGCCCTCGCCCTGCTGCCGGCTGACAGCCATTTCTTACCCTGCAATTTCCTTTCCCCAGCCAGGTACTAACACGCCACAATCAAGCCACCTCTCAATCTTTCCCTTCTGTGAGACGAGCAGCCAGAGCTGCTGAAATCCCACAGCATAAGGCATTTTTCTCCTGCCCCCAGAAGGTTTCTGGGTTTGGCTCCTGGAGGTTTTAATCCTGACAGCTCGCAGCAGTGTGGGGAGGTTTAGGCAGGCACCTTCCTCCAAATATAGCAAGAAGTGGTCAGAAGGAGGTGAAATTGGGCTGCCAGTGCCTGCAAACTCCCCCTCCACCCCACTCAGGCACTTCTTATCCACTTGGCAGGTTTCTCTAGTCTCCAAAGAAGGAGAAAAGGAAGGGAAATTAAAAATAAATGAACCAAGAGATACGCATCCATCAGGAGCCAGGCGTTGTCAGCTCAGGTCCCTGTGCAACCACTTCTTTAATCAAAACCTCATGCAGTTTAAACACTTGACAGAAGCCGAGAACAGAGATCTTGTTACCCTGAACAGGAAAAGCTGCAACCTTGAAGAATAAATTCACATTTGCCTGATGGGGTCTATTTTCTTGATAAATCATGCTAAGTTACGCTAATCCCACTCCCAACCTTGACACCTGAGCTTTTGCCCTGCAGATTCCTACAGGATGCATGGGTATTTCGGGAGGGTCACAAGAGGTGATGGGAAGAGCACGCTCTCACACAGCAACTGAAAGATGTGCCATCTCTGAATCAGGCCATGATGCCAGCCATAAATTTTTAAGAGGCTCAAACCATGAAAAGGATTGCTGGTGGATGGATGCGCTGCCCACTTCAACCTGCTTGCGTGGTGACAGACGTCACATACCTGGCTCACCGCTACGCCACGTGCCTCTTTGCTACTGAGACAGTGCCAGAAACCTTCCAGCCTTCTAGAAACTCCCCATATGCCAAGGCTCAGAGAGCTCTCTGAAGCTTCCAATACGTGGGTTATCTGCCTCTCCTGGCTTTGAAATGTTTGTCCCTGAGGAGCTGTTATTTAATATCTTCCTTAGTTACCAACGGAAGGGAAATTTCTCCCATCGTCCTGCAGCTTTCCAAACACAGATGGGATTTATTGAAGGTTCTGCCTCCTCGACTCATTGAAGTTTTATGACATGGCTTCATTGACACACCTCCTTCTCATCGGGTGCCCCCCAACAGCACAACTGTGGCTCAGGTCTCCTGGATGCTTTGAACATCCAATTTAAGTGCTTTTTCTCAGAAAGTCAGGCTGGCCTGCAACCTACCTCACGTGGGAGCATGGAACCAACAGCTCCTTCTGTAACAGCTATGGTGGGTGGGAAAGCAGAGGCAGGAGGAGGAGAGGAAAAAAAGTGAGGAGCGCGGAAATACATCCAAGCTGTCCCATGGATAACATAACCTAAGGGTCACCTAGGGATGAGCTGGATTTGCACAGAGAAGGGAAAAGAGAAAGGGGGATGTGACCCCTGGGTTTGGTGGGAAATTCAGTTGGGGATCCCAGGGGGACATTCATGGTACCCCCCCAGGACATGTCTGCATGGATGAGGTTGCAAAATAGGGAACCTGAGGTTTTTTTGGGGGGGGCTTTTATCCCTTGGGAAGAATACGAGGAGAATCAACTCAGCCCAGCCCAGTTGGAGTCCTGCAAACTGTCCCTCATAGGCTCCGGTTCTCTAAATTGCTCTCTTAACAGAATTACATCAGCAAGAACCACGGTTTGCTCTGCAGCCACGCTACTGCACAGCCTCCATCAGCCTTGCTTCATCTCCAAACACAGTCACAAACACAAACAGTGTTTGTCCAGAAGAAACATGCCGGCTGCTTACCAATGCCCTGCGACTGCTGAGAGTGGGGCAGCCGGAGCTCGCTCCCCCCGTGGCCTTGAGACACGCACAGCCTGAGCCCCCACTGAGCTGGGGTTTCCCCAGCACATTTTTATTCAGAGGCTCTACACAGAGAGGACAACCAGGCGCCAAACTTTGCAAGAGGCAGACCTGGCTGGAGTTCAGCAGAAAATGGGAATTAAGATGCTGAACTAAATCAATGCATCCCCACCCAGTTTCTGTCCAAATCAGGAATTTCATGCACAGGAGGTGTTTTGATCAGGGTCCCGGTTTACTTAATTAAGGAGAGAAAGCAGAGGCTTCCTGGCACAACACAGAAACCATCTTTACACTGAAGCTCTTGCAAGCTCAAACAAAGTAATTCAGATGCAGAGATGATCTCAACAGCTGAGAAGAAACTCAGAGAGCAGAAGACAAAGCAAGCCTGTGCGGGGGTGTGGAGAAGGAAAGAATTGCTGCTGGCTTGGTGCAGGCAGGAGACACTGATCACACGGAAAGGACTGGGAGGAGGTGAAGGAAGCAGGTTAGAGAAAATCTAGGGATGGCTGGAGCCACTGCTGCTAAAATACATCAACAGCGGAGGCTTGCTCAGGGCTGAAGATTCCATAGCACCTCTGCAACAGCCTTCAAGCTGTGACTGGTGTGAGCCAGAGCCTGAACACATCAGAGGGAAGCCCTGGGGACAGGGCAGCACAAGCATATGGATGGAGGCACGTGCACTGCGAGAGGCACCTGGCCCTTGGCAGCTCAGGAGCACCTCGTGCCACGCTCACCTCCCCAGAGCTCCCCATCAGCGCAGCAGATCACTGCTTGCTGCAAACCCATACAGATGCCTTCTGCTCCCAGGTGGAGCTCTGCACGACTTGCTTGCAGTGCCACCTGCCGCCAGCGGCAATGCTCTTCAGATGCTGCAAGGGAACAGCAACAACCCAGAGCAATGAACTTCCTGCTGTTACATCAGATTTCCCTGTACTTTAAGAGCAGTTGAAGTCTTGATCCAAATAGCAACACTATTTCCCAAGCTGCAGGCAACCAGCACAGTCACAGGCATAGCAGCAGACACCAATAAAGTACTTTTTTTTCCTTCCCTTTTATGCAATTTCTTGCTGGAGCTGATCTCTTCCCCCAGAGACCACATTCTGAATCTTCTTGTTCATTGATTCTTTATGCTAAGCGACGACTCCACAGCAGAAATAATGTGGCTTATTCCAGTTCGCATTTCAGACACTGTGAGACTTTTTAATAACGAATTGCATGAAAAATTAGGGAGGCTGCAATAAAGAACTCCGACGGAGGTTTCCATAGTGAATCACGGCTAGGAGAGCCTTGCTTTTCCAAAGCCCAGCGTGAGACAATCTCAAGAGCCCCCACGCTCAGAGAGAGCCGAGCCCTCCCCCTCTGGAAAAACAAGGCCTTTGTAAGGAGACTTCCCCAGGGTGAGAATCACTGCGGGGAGGTTTGGCAGCGACTTCAGGAATCTTGGCTGCGATGATATCCCGTTTCCATGAGTGCTTGCAGGGAGAAGGTTTCGTCCCCAAACCTCAGCTGTGCTGCCGAGGACGTTGCAGGAACTTGTGCTTTCACCGGCCTGGGCTCCTTGCCTGGTGTGTTGGCTGTGCAATGCTTGCACAACAGGGCCAGAGATGAATCCTGTTGCTCTTGCAGGGAGGTTGCAAAGCACATCAATAAAGGGCAGCAAAACCTTTTCCGTTCTCCATTCCCAAAGCACTACCAGACCCAGTGGCAACACAGTGCCTGCAGAAATAGTAAGCATCACCGTGCACAGATACCCCTGCCCACGCTTGGGGCTGGCTCACTGACACCTCTGCAGCTCTTTGCCAGACTTTGCAGAAGGATGGAGGGGAAATTTCCTCAGGTTAACTTTTGGCTGATTGTTTATGTTTCTTGCATCCAGGCAACCTCCTGTCAGTATATTCGGATGGGAAGCAGTGGACAACTGGCCTGGTGCATACCCTGCAGGAGTTAATGCCTAGGTATGAGTGGCACTTGTGCCACTGATGTCTCACCACGTACAGTGAGCAGTGCCTGGCTGCCAGGGTGGGAGGTGCAGCAGATGGTTGAAGGATGGGTTTGATTACTCTGTCCCCTCATCCGAGCTTAGTTCCTAATTCCTTCTGCATCCTGCTTTGGCTTCCTTTTTCCTGACCTCTGCAACGTATGTCATAGCCACTGCCATCCCCAGGAGCAACAGTGCCAGGACTCTCTTGGCAGAGAAACTCCCTGTTCACTCTTTTCCAGTGCCTAGGAACCGAGCACAGCTCTCTCCACCAAACTTCTCCAGAAGCAGTTCCTCTCCTAGAGAAGTTCCCAGAACAATAAACACCTGCACCAGGATGAGAACTACAGAGCTCTTGCAGGAGGGATGCTCTTGGGGTAATTTGGTGGGGGTGGGGGGTTATTCAGCACAGCCCAAAGGGTATTCCTACATCAACTGACAAAAGAAAGCATTCAGGCAGCTCTTACCACGTTCCAGAAGAATGGGTTGAAGGCGATAGAGAGGACGGCTGCAATGAAGTCAGAATCAGTCACATCCACATAGCTGAAGACCCACGCCATGGCTGTCACATCCACCTGGGGGGAGAGAGGCAGTTAATGGGGGTGAGAGTTCCTGCAGAGGCACTGAGTGTTGTACCCAAAGATGGGGTACTTCATCCCAAATCAAATGCTCTACAAAAGCTGATGAACCTTCAGACCAATTCCTCCCATGCTCTGAGGACACTGGGCTCTCATGGAGCTTGGTGAAGGACATGGGCACCGCAAAGACCCTGCGGCAGTGAGGATGTGCATCAGGACTCCAGGTCAGCTAGGAAAGCCAAGATTCTTTCTGAGCTGCAGGAAAGGGAGCACCATTCCACTGTGTCCCAGTGACCCTGGGGACTGAGGACTGTCCCTGAAGTGCTGCTCTGCGTGGAAACTCTGAGCATTGAACTGCATCAGCTTCCAACTTGCCTTCCATAAACCAAGGCTGATGCAAGCCCACAGTATTGCACAGGGATGCTCTGGCATTGTTAGCAGTTGCAAAAGACTTTCCTGTCTTACTTAACAGCAACAAAAGGAAACCTTAAAGCTTGCTGCTTTTCTCTCTTTCTCCTTTTAAGTAAGAAACATTTTTCCCAGGACAGCTCCTTGACATTGTCAGCATTTTTACATGGAGTAAGCCATGCTGCTTCTCCATCCCTGTCCTCTCTCCCTGCAGTGGTATTTCAATGAAAAACAACCAGCACCTTTCTTTTTTTCTTTTCCCCAAAACTGTGAAAACAAATGACAAACTAGCCCAGCCCAAGCCCTTCCCTCACTTGAATCGAAATCAAGACAACATTGAGACGTGGAAGGTTTTTGCTTCCCAAACACAGCTGTGTTTGCAAGTCCTTCAGTGCCAGAGGACAGGAAGGGCTGGAAAAGGCATTGCCTTTGCTTTGCCTGTGCAAGAAAGAAACTCCCGCTGGTTCCTCCTGAGCTCTTCAAAGGGACTGGAGCTGTGGTGGGATTTGTGGAGAGGGGCTGTTTGACCTAGTGTCCCCTCACAACGAGAAGACCGCCCACATTACGAAGTGCAAGAGCAAAGGTTGCTTCAGTATGGGCAGACCGGGGAATCCTCACAGAGGTTTGCTTGCTGCCCACAGGCCACCGCTGACCATCCCAGCTGTATGGGGCACCTCCATCCCAGTGAGGAAGAAAGGGGAGAGCCCCCATGGCCTGGTCCTGACCCTCTGCTCCCATTCCTACCTTCTCCAGCCCCTCTTGTCACACCTGGCCAGACCTTTGCCATCAGACTTCAAAATCCCTTCAAAATGAGCTCTGCCAAGATAACCTGCACACCACTGGTGCCAGGACCAAACTGTCTGGTCCCACTTCAGTTGCAAACCCACAAGACCAGGACAGCTTCTTTCCTCTTGTTTCATACAGTGCTGTGCACGCTACCAGCACAGGCTGAACAAAAGCTTCTTGACCTACTAACTCCTGTCTGGCAACATCATTAACATTGCGCTCACCTTTTTTTTCTCCTCCTCAACAACCAAATTTGCTGCTGCTAGCAGGAAGCAGATTGGCCTGTGCCTAGCGTGTGCTCATTGGGATAAAATGGGAACAAACCCATTAGGATGAGCTGTCTCTGCAAGTCACTGAGACAACATAACGAGCACAGAACATTCAACTTTCCCCTTTCCTCCCTGACAGGTGATAAATAACCACACCTGTGATCTCTGAGAGTCTCCTGGTAGCAAATCCTGCTTGCTTTCAAGCTGCACAGCCCCAAAATCAGGCTGGATGAGAGTTGCATAGGCACCCATGTCTTGTTGAGGCACCCTGGATTCTGGGCAAACACAGCTGTTGCCACGTAGATGGAGCATGCAATCATGGACTAAGCAGAAATTAGTGCCAGGAAGGGCTGTGGAAAGCATCTCAAGCACTGTGTGCACTGATGCTGAGCATCCCTGTGCATCTGCTCCAACTGCGGACATAGCCCAGGGGTTTATTGCTGTGTCCCATATGAACAAGCCCCGTTCAGAGGTTGCACAGGGCACTGATTTGTTCCCCAGGTGGCTTGGCAGCCCTGCAACCCTCGGCCTCACATTCACAGCACGCTGGGCACTGCACAAGCCAGTGCGGTGCAACGGGAACGCGATGGGGAGGGCACGGAGCACCCGGCCGTGGTGACCTCATGCCACCTGCTGCGTTCCCAGTCCTACCGAGGACAGCAGGAGCCGACAGGAGCCAACATCTCCCTGCTGCTGGCAGAGCGCAGCACAGCTCCATTCACAGCGCCGTGCCGGAGAACGCCGTGCCGCAGCAGCACGGCACGGAGACCGGGCAGCCTTACTTTGGGGGAACCCCGCAGAGCCACACGGAGCCGGGCAGCGGGGCGGGGAGGGGAGAGGCAGAGCAGCAGACCCCGCGGCACCCCCCGCTCACCCCCCTCGTCCCGCTCCCGGTACCTCGCCGTACTCCAGGCCTCCCAGCCCGCCGCAGCAATCCCGCGGCCACCAACGCAGCCCCGCTCCCTGCCGGCCTCCCGGCCCGGGCCTCCCCGCCATGGCACGGGGCCGAAGCCGGGGCACCCCGCGGCCTTGCCCCGGCCGGCCGCCAGCAAGCGCGGCGGCGTTGCTGGGAAGTGTAGTCCTCCGTGCGCCGCGGGAACTACACGGCCCAGAGGACGCCGCGGCCCGAGCTGGGAGAGGCCTGGTCTGATCGCGGCGCCTCGCGGGGCCTCGTCCCACCTGGCTCCCGGCTGACCTCGCTGCGGGCCCCGCTGCCTCCGCTGAGGGCTCTGAGCGTGCGTCTGTCCGCAGCGCCGGGCAGGGCGGCCCGTGCTGACGGCGGCCGGACTTTGCCCCCTTGACCAGTGAAGCGACCGAGGTGGTGGGGGGGACTGGGGCCGCCTGCGGCCACCAGGGGCTGGGGGAGCGGACAGGGGGTTTGCATAGGGTGGGTTTGCAGGGCCTGGCCACGCAGGCCCAGGTGAACACAAACAGGGCATCAGTGACACTGCAGAGCGGGACTGGGGAGACAAGAGGTCCCCGGGATCTCTTTTTCTGTGGGGAAGGAGTTGGGGGTCCCAGTGGATGAGAAGTGGGACACGAGCCAGCGCTGTGCGTTTGCAGCCCCGAAAGCCAACAGGCTGCATCAGCTGAGGGCTCAATTTTAAAGATCTTCATTTGAGGGGAAATAGATCTTTTTCAAAAGGGAGTTTAATAGGAAGGAAGTGTCGTGAGTGAGCTGCAGGCGTCACTTCCAGAGATGTCTCAGAAGCAGTGGTGAGGAAAGGGATAAAGGGATGTCTGTACATACATGCTCTAACAGGCAGTGAAAAGGTGCAGGAGTGGCAGCTCGCATGCATGCATCGCCAGCAAAACAGCATCCTTTAAGGTTGCACTTGAAAGGTACTTTGAAACTTAGCAAGGATTCTTCACTCAGTGAAAAACTGGGTTTCATTGGATCTGCTGCTCTGCTGCACCCATGCATCCTCATCTCCTCACCTGCAGAACCAGCTCTGTGCTATGGGTGCTTGCACAAGGCTGGACCCCATTCTGTCTGGGCTCTCTGAACACATTCATAGTAGAATTTGCAAAGCTGGCTGGTTTGGGGTGAGATGAAAGCACTGTGGGTGGGAACAACGTTCCCCAAACGAATTATCTCCAGCTGCTTCCGGCCTCTTCTCCCTTGTGCTGGATAATTTTGCTGCGCTGAGTGTGTAATTATCGCCTCTGCCATCTCCCAGGCTGGAGCGCAGGAGCAGATGGGAGGATGTTTGTTTTGCAAGTCCCACCAGCTGGGTCCTTGGGGCAGAGGGGAGGGCGAAGGGAATGCAATGGGAAGAGCAATGATGGCAATGTTCAGAGAGGAGGAAATGTCCCCCAGGGGAGGAAATTAGCAGGGAGAAATTGTCTCCAAACCAGCCTCTGTGCTGCAAGAGGAAGATGTCCCTGTGCTGTCAGTGTGGCTGGTGGGGAGAGGACAAGGATGTCATGGTGGGCTGAAAGAATAAAGGCCAGCGGGGCTGGGATGTCACAGACATGTCCATCCTGTCACCCCAGCACTGGGGATCACCCTGCAAGGCATGCACTTCAGGGGAGGAGGACTGTCACAAGCTGCATGGGAAACAGTCCCAGAGCTCCCATGTCACTCCCACTGCCAATTCCCCAGTTGAGGGGACATTGGGTTGGGGGATTTACAATGGTGGAGTCCCTCCATACACCTCTATTGTGCCTCTGGGAAACATCCCAGCAGCTGGGAAGGAGACGAAGAGGACTTTCTGCAGGGTGGGTCTCTCTCTGTGTTCCCATCCCTTTCCTTCTCCCCATGGCATGCCTTTTATTCAGCTTTCAATTTCCAAGCACTGAGCTAAGGAACAACATTTCCCTCAGTGTTCCCAAGTCCCTTCTCAGCTTGAAGCCTCCCAACAGCCTCCTAAATACCATCGTGATCCTGAGGGGTCACTGATGAGTATGCAATTGCAAAATGCCTGTGTGGGCAGAGATCACTTAAACAAAGTCATTCTTGGTATGAGGGACGAAGAACAGTCCTGACAGAGGGAGGACCAATGGTGCATCTGCTGTAGAGGGCTTCCGAGCATTGCACGCTCATTGCATGTGGGTCAGGCATGCATGCAGTGGAGGATGCTGGCTGTCAGATTTAGCAGGATGCCATGGCTCAGCAAGCTGCAGCTTGCTCAGAAACATTTCAATGTCCCTGAATGCAAGGAGACCTGAGGGACTCCCAACAGTGCAGGGCAAGGAGTACTGTTGGGGGGTTTCCCTTGGAAATGAGATACTGCAAATATGGCTGGAAAGCTCCAGCCAAGAGCACAGGTTAACTTCAGCACATAGGTCTGGGGCCTTTTTCACCAACACTTCACGTCCCTTCCCCAAGGGCAGTGTCACAGCTCGTCGTTTGAAACCTTTCATGAAATGAAGCTGACCCCCCTGCAAACCTTCAGCAGTTTGGACTGACAAGCTGCACAGATCAAAGACAGCATCAAAACACCGTAAACAAACAAGACTACATTGCAAACAGAAGCAAATTACACTGGAACACAAGGCTGAAACCTTGGGCTGTTCAGACAGCACTGAAATTCCAGATACTCTTCTGTTCTCCATCTGATAACGTGTTGTCACCAGCCGTGCAATGCTGCAATCCAGACCTGCAATCCTAGTGGAAATCCTCTAGTGTTTGTGCTGGAGGTTAGCTCTATTTATATTCTGATGAATGATTTACTCGAGTAATTGGCACACAGCTCCCCTATTACAGATCATAAAGAATTAATCACGAGATTTTCAATGCTCCCCTATTAATTTTATTAGGCTTGATTGAACGTGGTGGATTGGGAACATACGGTGTGCGAATCAGACTCTGCTCCCACTGACACCCCAGTTAGTGCTGGGGACTCACATGGATCCTGATGATCCCTGTACATCTGCAGAGGTAGCTGCACCTTTGCCTCCATGCATGCTTTCACGTGATTGCGAGGGATGCAGCGACCCAGCTCAGCTACACATACCCAAATTCTCCAAAAGCCTGAGATGCTCTCAGGCTGAAAGTCGAGCTGGGCTGGGCGTGCTGTGCTTCCTGCTCCTTTGAGCCAGAAATCAGAGCCAAGTGCTTGGGAGCTCGAGATCTGCCCCTAGAGCAGTTGTTGAACAATGGCCCCAGGAGGAGAGCTCCTGCGAAGGGGAATGTGTCGTGGTACGGGGGCTTGTTGATGCTGAAAGCTGAAGATGCTCGTGCTGGCATCAGGGCTGCCTGCCAGGCATCTTCTCCCTGGCAGAAGCCAGCACAGTCACCGCTGGGCAATCGTGCTGGGAAGGAACACAGCGATGCCACGGAGCGATGGTTGCCCACGGGAGATGCTTTCTTGAAAGAAGGAATTAGCAGCAAGAAGTCCCAAAGCCTCTAGGAGCAGGATGACACATCCCTGCCCCAAGCCAACAGCGTAACACGATTCTCTGGAGCAGAAATCTTAAAGAACAGCATCCCCTGTGTGGCTGTCCTCATGCAGAAAATGGAGGAAAACCTACAAAATCTCCACGTTGAGGGCTCACAGTCCTCTCCCAGTTACTGTCTTCCGTTTTCACCCGTAGGTGTTTTTATCATGCTGGCTCGTGTGCGGTGCCCAGTGGGTGCATGTCGTGATGCAGGGAGGAGAGACAGCACGGCTCCTGGGCAGTGCTCACCTTCAGAGCTGGTTCCTGCTGTGCTCTGAGCATCTCGGTAGGTTTTTACGTGAGGAATTGGGAACGTCGGGTGTAGCTGGAGCTGCTTGCATAAGCACAGCTTATCACAAACCAGGTTTGCAGAGCAACCGGTCTGGCACAGCTACAACCCACGGCCCCATCTGCTGTCTTGAGCAGCTGCACTGAAGGGCACCGGGAAGTTATTGCCAGGAACTTTTGGCAGGAGCCAGCGAGGAGACCTCCCTGCGGGGATAGCTGAGCCGGGCAGAGCAAATTGGAAAGGCAGCAGAGGGCAGAGCAGGATCTGTCCTTCCTGCAGGCAAAGGGGAATAGCATCCCTCCAGGCTCAGCATATTTCTGTGCCCTCAGAACCAAGTGCGTGATGTGTGAAGCAGGATGGAGCAGCTCCCTCTGCACAGCGGTCAGAGCCGGCATTTGGGGAACGATTCACAGCAGCTTCCCCGCTCCCTGAGGCTGCGTTCATCACCGGCATGTCTCTAATGAAGCAGAGGCTTTGCTTTCTGGGATCAATGAATCCACTGATCGTGACCTGTCTGCTAAGTGGGAAATCAGGTCTCTCCCTCCCCGAACTCGTCTGAGCTCGGCTCAAACAGCAGGCTGTGTCCCCAAGGCACTCCATGTCGCTTAATTGCAAATCCCGTGTCTGATTAGAGAGCAGCAGCACCAGCATGCAGAGCCCGTGCTGCCACAGCCCAGGGAGCAGCAGCAGGAGCAAGGAGGATATTTCAGGGCTCCAGGAGGGTGGAAGTCCCCTGAGCTCTCTCTTGTTCTCAGTGCACTGATCCTACAGAGCCGGCTACAGGGTTTATTGCTGCTCCGCTCTCCCCTAAAGCCCTAAATCCCTAAATCCCCCAAACCATTTGAGTCCCTCCAGATGTCCTCTCTGTGGGGACAAACGCTTGAAGAGAACTTGGCTTCCCAAAGCAGGAGGCAGCTGCAAAGGTCGCTGCTACCACCTCACCCTATCATGAGCCCACCCCACACCACAGGCACCCCATGCCTTATAGTTCCATCCCAAATAGGCAGCTTTCCCTGTGACTACAAAGCTACTCCATGCACTCCAGCACCTTTTCACCGTGCATCACTATCCTGTAAGTGCACTGCATTGCTCCAGACCCACATGGCACATTATTAGGGTGTCTCCATTAGCAGAAGAGCCACCTAATGCTCACCACAGCAGGAGGGATGGAGGGGCTGAGTCACCACATCCTGCATCACCTCCTATTCCTCACCCTGGGCATTCAGCCTTGCTCTTAGATGCGGCACGTAGGGGGGCTGCAGAGGGGAAAAATTCCTCCAGGGCTCAGCAGGAGGACAACATCAGTGGTGGGGCTTTGTGCCACGTGTGATGGCCCCCGCAGCAGCACCCAGCACCACTCTGTGCCACAGAGCCTGCTGGGGACAGCACATCCTCCATATGATCTCTCAAAGCCATGTGGTGGGGCTCAGAACACCCCAGGCCCCAAGGGAAGGGCAATGTGCAGTTCTGGAACACAAAGAAGAAGGGCTGAGGCTTCCACAGGAGCATGCAGCTTTAACCCCAGGAACTACAAAGCTGCCTGTAAATACCTCCTTGGAGCATCGCTCCACCTCCCCTTTGATGTGGTGCTGTTATTTACTTCAAATCCACTACTGCTGTTGTTATTTTTATCTTCTCTTCTTCCCCCGTTTCATGGTTGTTTACAGGCTGCACTGCAGAAACAACTCGGAAGGGAGGCATGAAAAAGCTCGGGGGCACAGGACAGCCAGACTCCAGCCAGATCCCTGTCACCACCCAGCCAAGGATGAGAGCAGTGCCCCTGGATGTGATCCCTGCAGCATCCCTCAGGGGCTGAGCTGAGGTCAAAGCTGAAACCCTGCACCCATGGCTGGTTGGACTCAGCCTGCAGCAATTGCTGTGGTCTCACATCACAGCAATCTCACCCCACTTCTGCACACCAGCCCTGGTTTATACCATCCCTGGTTTCAGCACTCACTCACATCCAAACTGATCCAAACACGTTCAGGAAATGCTGGCAGGATTCGTGGTGGCCAGACACAGGAAATGCAATTAGGAGCGAGCAGCCCTCTGGACAGAGTGGCTAGCAGCAATTACACAACTCGAATTGCAGAGGGGCTGCAGGGGCCATTAGGAGCAAGGGCACACTTGGAAAAGGATTTATCCTTGCTGAGGTAGGTATCTCTGCAGCTGCCCTGTTGCTGCCTTCTCTTGCCTTGATTTATGCCAGGGGCAGGAGCCCAGCAAAACATACCTCCCTTCTCCCTGGTGCTTTTTATTCCTCTTCCCTCCTAACTTTGGCCAGAAGCTTTGCTTGACTGGAGCACATCAACCCCTTCATGGTCACAGACTGGTACAGAGCATTGCTTCCTTGGACATCCCCCAATTAGCTGATCCCTGCCAGACAATGTGGCAGTGACTAGGACTGTCCCTGCTCATGGGGACACAGCTGTAGGAGTATCCTGCCACTGCCCAGCCTCCTGCATTGTTCAGTCTGCAGGAAACAGGTATCTCTGTAAGGCCAAGGCCCTGCCAGGCCCCAGGAAAACCAGGTGAACAGTTCAGAAATTAATGAAAGTGAAAAAACTGTCAGCAAACGGACACAGATGAGTTTAATTCCTTTAAATGAATTAAAAATACATCACCTCACTGCCACGAGCCCAAAGCCTGGAGAGCCAGCAGCAGGGGCACAGGGAGAGCAGTGAGCACCACCACCGTGCTCCTCCTTGCCCAAATCCTGCCCCAGGATCCCCCCCCCCTGCCACCACCTGATGTGTGCATCCTGGGGTGGGATCCTGCAAGGTGCCAGCTCAGGTGGTTCCAGCACAAAGAAGCTGCGGGAGCCAACTTTGTGATTCTCTTCCACAACCTTTTTGGCAAGGCGAAGGATAACCGAGCACAAAGCGATCTGTTTTGGAGGAAGCAGGGCCTGAAACAAAACCTTGTTTGAGGTTTAAGGTGTTTAATCCCCTTGTTGCTAAAGCCAAGACGCACCTCGGGCTGTCCCTGTTCCCTGTGCTGCACTGCACGTCCCTCCTTCCTGCACCCAGACAACCAGACATTGCCAGGCAGCACCACAATCCCAAGGTCCCCTTTGGAGGATGCAGTACCCATCATCTGCACAATGTTTAGAACTTATTTTTTGGCAGATCCCTGCAAAGAGGGCAGATGCCTTGGTGTGAGGCAGCCCTTGCCGTTGGGGTAAATGTTTGCTGCTGTGGTTTGTTAGCGCTGGAGGGGAATTGCCATGCCCCATGGGTCCCACTTGGACATGGGTGAGACATTGAAATGCAAAGGGCAGAGGGGGAAGGAGGAGAGCTGGAGCCTTTCTGCAGAGCAGGACAGACCCGGTGCAACCCGCGCCAGGCAGACATGGAACGATGGGGCTGTGCCAGTGGACGGGCTTAGCGGAGGCTGCAGGGAATTCCTCAGCACAGAGAAAACTTTAAGTCCCATTGCACTGTTCTTTCCCAAGGTCTCTTCCAGCACAGACAGGCAGGCATCCAGGGCAGCCTCCTGGCTGGGATTGCGCAGCAGGTCATGGCCATCTCCATGGGACGGAGCCGGCGAGGAATGATGCTGGGCGCCAGGAAGCTGTGCTCAGGGCACCGCGGTCCTGCTGCCCACCTGCCAGGGGTGCTGCCATGGGAAAGCCCTGGGTCACAGCTGGGGACCATCCGACAGTGCCCCACTGCTGGCACTGCCTTGATTTCCAAATTTGGGCTGAAAGCAGCTGCTCCGGTGGCAGAAAAAAAAACCAGCAAGGGTGAAGGGGAGCAGCAACAGAGCCCATTTCTGGGCTGTTTCCCCAATGGCATTGTTGCAGTAGGGATTGGAAACAAGGCAGCTGCATGACCTGCTGCATGCCTGCATCTGCTGCAAGGCCACACCAGCATTCCCCACAGCCCCATACTGGCTGTTCCCCATGCACTCACATCGGGATGCTCTCCCTCCTCTGCATTGAGCTGCAGCACAATGGCTCAGAAAACACAGGCACTGACCCCATGGGTGCAGCACTCATGGATGCAGGACACGAGGCTGCAGCTGCCTGGCTGAGGTTTCCTGATCAGCCCCAAATCCAACCCACTTGGTGCCAGTGCAGGGAGCAGCCTGCAATCTATCACCTCTCCCAGCAGCACAGTGAGAGCAAAATGGGCTCGGGGGCACGCAGTACGGGTTTGGGGCGTGCTCTCTCTGCTTGGCTAAAATGACACTAATTAAGCCCCTCACAGCGCGCTAAAGCTGTTCCTACAGGGCAGACAATTAACCTTGAAACTTGGCTTTTAGTGCTTGGAGGGGAGCAAATTTTTCATCCTGTTATTTCCCTGTGCTATTAAGCTAATACCAGAGATGGTGAGGGAGAAGCACCATTACACGCCTGCAGCCCTCCGCCAAAGCATGCAGCCCCAGCCCTCGGCAGGCTGTTATTTCACCCAAATCCCCAACAGCATCTCCGTCTCTGGGGTGTGAGATGCAGCCAAGGCTGTGGCACTGCATGGTTGCATGGCATTGCAGCTCAGCTCTGTGCGCACACTGCTGCCAGTGGTCCTGTTTTCCTGCAGGAGGAAGGGAAGGAAAAGGTAAGGTGAGGAATGGGGGACATCTGGCCGTGCAATGCTCTGGCCGTGTTTTAGGATGGAATTCCCCATTCCTGAGTGCAGAAGGGATGGAAGAGAGAGAATAAATGGGAATCCAAAGCTGTGAGATGCAAAGGACAGAAGCAAACCACTGTGTGTTAGCAGTGTTAGCAGAGAGGATTGCTGTGCTCCTCTCCTTCCAAGTGGGGTCTATATGGTGGGGGGAAGGGGTGAAAGTTCTCAGAAAAGGAAATGAGAGCACATGCTGGGCTACAGAACCAAGAAAGCCTGGTGCTGAACACGTGCCCCTAACTCAAGCAATGATTTCAAACAAAATGCATCTGGAGAAACGAGCAGTGGGGGTCTGCGAGTCATTTCCCCATGGCTGTAATCGATCTCAGCACTCAGACTTAAAAGCCCTTTTCCCTGTGGTCAATCTTAGGTTAAAACCTCATCTTCCCTATCAGCTGCACCCAAACAGCTCTCATTCAGCTGCAAGGTGAGAAGTGGTGGGGGGCAGCCCCACGGGTAAGGACAGGAAGCCTGCATGATGCCCAAGCCAGTGAGCAAAGGAAGATGCATAAGGTGTGATGCTCCCTGTGACAGTGGTTCCACCGGAAAATAATTCAGCCCTCGCCTGCAGGGATGTGACGGGAGAGACTGTGCTCAGTGGGACCCAGTTCTTTGCTGGGGTGATGCAGCAGGAATATTCCCCCAAAACCACACGGAGCAGCCCACAGTGTTGAGACTGCCGCTGAGATGAGCAAAGCCTGCTGAGCCAGATGAGAGACAGGCGTTGCCCATGGGAAGCTTAACACCATCCTGTTGGCTGGGTTGGTGCTATCTGTGTCAGGCACAGCCAGCCTGCACACGGGTGCTCCTTCAACCACACAGCCCCCAGCCCAAGAGCTGTCACTGGCGCTCGCCACCTGTACTATCTAGCCATCCATCAGCACTGCAAACCTCCCCCATAACCTTGGGGAGCAGAACTGGGGCTGCTCAACCTCACTCCTGAAATAACAGTGCCCTGAAATAGCAGCCAGCCTCCCACCTGCGCACTGCTGCTGTGAGCGCATTCCCAGCTTGTGCTGCTAATTGCTTGGCCTTTAAATCAGAGCATGAAGGGCTGCAGCAGCCCTCCAGGAGCCATTTTGTGCTGGGGGGTGCTGTTAAGTGCTGTTTCTCTGAAATGGGCTGGTTTTAACAGCTTTCCTTTTTTCTTAAGGGGGTGGTGCATTACGGAGGATGAATAAAGCAATGGAAGGGAGAGCTGCACTGTAAAAGCCAGTCTGCTGCTAAATCTGTTGGAAAAATGATGCTGCAAAGTGCCTGTGCAGTTGTTTGGCCATTTGTTAGCCCGGCGCAGGGGTGGGTTTTGCTGTCTGCATGGCTGTGCTCTGCTTGTAAAGCTGGGGAATGGGTGGCAGAGCAGCACAGGGCAGTGTGCCCTTGGTGTGAGTGGGAGTGGAGGAAGGACCCAGGGAGATGAGGATGCACGGAGATTTCTTCCTTCCTCTGGGTGACATTTTGGCTTTCTGCATCACTCTCCCTTCTGTAAGGTGATGCTTGGATCCTCCTTTTCTCCAGGGTGTTCCCACAGAGGCATATCCCACTCCCGCTGCCTTGCAGCCTTTGCCTCCATGAGAAGCGCGTCCATGAAAGACACATCCCCAGCAGTTCTGTCACTTCCTGCAATCAGCTTTCATGCCTGGAGCAGCAGATGGTCCCGGCTCCTGCTGTAAAGCACAGTGGAGGTTTTACATTCCCATGCTCCTGGAGCTCAGATCCTGCCACAGCAATGCAGAGTGTGGCTGAGGGCTGCAGCCGGCTGTCACTACTTGGCACTGTGCTTCTCTCTGCACAAGGAGAAGACAAACTGACTTGCTGCTCCTATTGTGCAGAAGTGGCAGAGCCCTGATGGGAGGGCTAAATCATGGAGGTGCTTTGAAGTGTCCTCCCATGGGCGTAAATCAGCCCTGCTCTGGAATCATCTGCCTTGTGCTAAGTTACACCAGAGAGATGCTGGGTCCTTTGTGGGAGCATCCCTGGGTCCCCTCAGCATCCAGGTGTCACAGCATCCCTGGTCCCTGAGCAGTGCCAGGTGGCTGCATTTTGTCTTGAGACAGCGGGGATAACCCAGCAGCTCTGGCAGGGGATAAGGGAGATGAAGCCAAACAGGGCTGGGTTGGTGGGAGTTTAAAACTTCACTGGCTTCCAGCTCCCCAGCTCTGCTGGAGATTGGGTTTCTCCAGGATTTGGGAGGGTTGGCTGCTGCTATCCAATATCAATGCTCACATCTGCAAACCAGCAGCAAGGCTGAGACGGTGGGAGCAACTGTGTCCTTGGGTGCTGCTTGCCCAAGCCTGGGGAAAGCTGCCTGCAGGCTGCAGGTGACATTTCCTCCTCTTGGAGTTGAGGTGTGCTATGCTATGGGCTGAGAGAACCTTGCACGTGGCTTTCCTGGCAGGCATGGTGCAGTTCCCAAGGATAAGGTTTGGTATTGCACCAAAGGTGATGCTGGGAGGGAGCAGGGGCTGCCCCTGGGTCATGCTGCTGAGCTGATGGCTTCCATCAAGCCCCCATATTGGACATGGAATTGTTTTTTCCCCATCCTGTGCTTCAGAAATTCAGCAGCAGTGTTACCTCCAAGTGTCAGCACGAGCCCACCACACCTCCATCCGTGTTGCACACAGCATGGTCAAGATGCAGCTCCCAGCACTCATCCGCATCCCTGCACATCTTTATAGTGCTGCCAATCACCACACTGGGACACCAGGTCATAAAAATACTTTCAGCAAGCGTTACCTAACTGCTGCAAGCAGGATACTCCCATCCCAAGGCACTGCCCAGTGAAAGGTGAGCCCCAATTCAGCACAGTACTGAGAGCTGCCAGCCCTGTGTGCTGCTTATTGCAGCCTGAGCTCCAGTATTGCCCTGAAGCGACTCCAAGCAGGGTTCACCCTGGCACCCATGGCCATGCCAGTGAGGATAACATCCAGCATCCTCCCTGATGTGCTCTGTACCCGTGCACTTACAGCCAGATTGCATTCCTAGGCCCAGTGCCGTGCTGCAGCCCCAGAGCTCGCTGTATCTCTGCCCTGGGTGCTGCCAGGGGCTGCCCCAAAGCCGGGCAGAGGCTGCCACTTAGTGTTGGGAAGGGAGCACGGCTGCTGCTGCACCCTATGCTGCAGGCACAGCACTTCAGCCTGGGGACCTGCATCACCCCAGGGGCTGCGATGTCCACAGGCAGCACCCAGCCTGCCCTGAGCATCACAATTAATAACAGACCTGCTAATTGCTAGTTGTGAAGCTCACAGTTCTCCAGCTGTAGTCTTTGGGGTTCAGAGCAGATCTCACCCCATTGGCTTCACTTGTTGTCTGTCTCTGAGTGCCTCAAGCAGGTGGGGTCATGGAGACAAGGGACTGCCACAGCTGCACTGCAAGATGGAGACACAGAGAGATGCACTGCACATCAAATAGCCAGAATAGCTGTAGGCAAGCAGGAGAGCAGATGGAGCAGGTCAGCAGGAAGAAGCAGCAGGCTGAGGTTTAGGAATGGCATTGCCATGCTGGTGGCAGAGGATTAAAAGACACAAGGCCATAAGGAAAGTCCCCTTCACCCAACAGTGAACCCTGTCCCATTCTAGCCAACCCCTTGCCCAGGGGGCTCCCAGCTGCTGCGGAAGAGCTCTCCATCCCACAGCCCTTTGGGGAAACTGAGGCAGGGAGCAGCCTGGCTCCGCTCTGCCCTCCCACTCCTCACCTCCTGCTCCTTCTCCTTGTTATGGCCATGATTCCCAGAGACTGTGGTGGCGGTCCATCCTTCCCCCATGATGCTATATTAGCTTAATAGCATTTTTCCACTCCATTTGAGAGGAGAATTTACAATGATCTCTGATTAGGGCTGCCTTGTCAGTGCCATAGTCTGCAACCCTGCCCTGCTCCAGCTCACAGACCGTGGGCACAAACTGACATCCTCTCATCATGCAAAAGCCTCAAAACTCCTTGTGTCATAGTTTGTGCTTGCTAAAGACCTCAGGAGCAGGAGGCAGGGCTATTCCCAATGCTGCTTTTTCCTACCCTTCTTACAGTGGGGATACTTGTAAAGCTAGGCAGGCACTCTTGCAAACCCCGCTTGTGATCCCACCTGCAAACCCTGCTTGTGATTTCTGCTTGCACATCCCACTCACAACCCCATGCAGGCAGGCAGAGCCTCTGCTCCCAAACCACCACCTCACCCGCTGCTGCTGCTGCTCCTCCTTCACCTCTGCCACAGACAGCTCTGGGCTCGCTTACCAATTAGTGTGGCCCTGCTCATTAAAGCTCATTATCTGCCGGCGTGAACTTGGACGGATGGTGTGGGCTTTGGCAGGGGATCAAACCTTCCTTCCTTCCAACCACGTCCCCTCAGCTCTCCCTGCTCCAGGAGCAGCTCCTGGCCCCCAGGAGCTTCTCCCCCACATGCTGTGTCCCCGGGCAGATGGGGGGTCTGTGCATCACAGCCACCCCATTTCCAGCCCTGGGCATCCTGCACCTCCAAAGCAAAGACTTTCCAGACCAGGACAACTGGAGCCAAATGCAGCCTGATTTCATCATAGCAGCATGAAGGAGGGAGCCCTGACTTTCCCAGTGCTCCTTCCCCTGTTTCCCAACACTGTCCTTCCCTAGGGAGCCACCAGCTCTGGCTTTCATTAGTGACAGAGCATGCTTTGGTGAATGGCTCTTGTCAATATCGATTAAACTCCATCTTCCCATGTGCACTGAAATCCTCTTGCAGACCATTCGGCACTACCATCCCAAAATAACTGGGTAACAAGACCTGAGTTAACCCTTGCTTCCCCCCTCCAATAAGAAAAAACAACAACCCCAAGGTAAAATCCCCCACTAAAGGCTCCTTTGTTCCTATTGCACAGCAGAAACCCACGGCCAGAGGAAAGCAGCTGGGCTACATTCAAGCCAAACAGCCCCAGCTCGCGCCAGCCAGGGCTGAGCAAGGGCCAAGTTGTAGGGCTGTGCCTGCATCATTAACCAAATCCCCAGCAAACGCTCCCCGTGGCACCCAACCAGCTCTTCGGGGCTGCAAATTGTGCCCGGGAGCAGATTCTTCCCCAGCTCCTCCTTGCCAGGGTGCCTTTTACCGCAGACATCCGTGTGCCTGCATCCCACGCTGCCCGGGATTAACTGCCTCTTTTATTGCTGCCAATTACTGGCAGGAAAGCTGCCGCAGGGCTGGAGGATGCGAGCACCTTCCCGACCTTAATGATGTGAGGTTTTGTGCAGCCGCAGCTCCTTAAGGGCTGTAAGGGGAGGCTCAGCCCTCACTCTGCTTTCCTGCACCCCCATCCTTTGCACCCAATGCTGGAGGTTTGCTGGAACCCATTGCAAAAAGCAATTTATGGAGAACTGCCTCCTCCTGGCATGGGTTGGGATACACTGGGGACAGATGGGTTGGATACACTGGGGACACATGAGCTAAGATACATCGGGGGATGCATGTGTTGGGATGCAGTGGGGATGTGTCTGCAGCGACCTGGAGCCCTACCCGTGTGGGTGGGAGTAGAGGCTGCGGGCGGCGGACCACACTCAGCTGCTGCTGAATGCTCTGAGATTTCACGCTGCGAGAAGAATGAGCAGATAATAGGATTTTCCATCTCTTCAAAGGGCACGAAAGGCAGCCCTGGCGCTGAGCTGCGCCCTGGGAAGAGCTACGGGGCCGATCCTGCTCTGCAGCTGTGAGGATGCTTTGAGCTGTGCTGGTGATGCTGGGGGGGCTCACAGGGTCCCCCTGCCCAAATGGGGACCGGGGGCCAAATCCAGCATGGACGTGGGGCTGGGGGCACCATGCTGCCCGGCCTTCCTGCTCACCACCCTGGGGCCCCGTGTGCCCCAAATGCTGCACAGCAGGAGCCCAGGGACCATCGGGAAGCTCGTTTGGAGAGCTCCCACGGCCCCGCAGCCCCGCTCCATTTCTCCCCGGCTGCCTTATCAGCAGTGACTTTCCCGACAGCAATCGATAGAAAACATTTTATCGCCTTCCCAGGCGGCAGCATCCTTAGAGTGGCTCTGATTTCTGTTTCTATGGTGACATCTTCCGGGCTTAGGCAAGATCTTGCCTTTCTTGGTTGGTGCTGTGTGGTGGAGACGGGGGAGGGGGAAGGCTGTATTTTGTGTTGTTGTCGGTTTTGCTTTTTTTTTCTTTTTTTTCTTTTTCAATCTCTGTACCATTTTCGGTGCAAGAAGGAAGTGGCAAGGCTCCGAGCGCGATGCCTTCAGCCGGCTCGCAGCGCTGGGAGGGGCCCCGGGGCCGCTTTCATCCCCACAACGCACCGCAGCCTCCGGAACCCAAGGGGGCCTCCGCTGTCCCCACGCCTCTGTCCCCTTCCACTCCTCCGGGTTTCCCCTGCAGCCCTGCAGGCAGCTGCTCGGCCACACAGCGGGGAAGGAGCACAGCATATTTTGCTCCTCGGTGCTGTTGCCTCCTCCTTCCCCTTCTTTTCTTCCTCCCATCGCCTGCTGAGGAGGAGGAGGAGGATCACGGCCATGCCCCCGGCTCACAGGACCCGATTCAGAAGGGATATCAGAGCACTGCACAGTGGGACGCAGCTTGCCACCTCAATGCATGCAAATGATTTTTGCTGAGTTATCTGCACTTGAGGAGGTGACTGCCTGATGAATGTCAGCATCGGTCCCTCTCGTTAGGGCTCCTTTGGCCACAGGAATGGCCTCACATCCTGCTGCTTGCCCCCACCAAAGCAGCTGGGAGACACAACAGCCACCAGCAGCTCTCACCCCCGTGTGCTCACGTGCATTTAGGAAATCGGCCCCCAGCTTCTCGTCCCCATAACCTGGCAGCCACCAAACTAGCACCACCGACACCCCGCTCAGCCCACATCCTCAGTGCTGAGGGAGCAGCAGATGTCTGGCACAGACGCCGGCACATCCCAGCCTCCATTCTGCACTCCTCTAAATCCCGTTTACATTCGGCGACCTGCAGAAGCTGAGCAATGCAAGGGGAAAGCTGGAACTACATCCTGGCGTTAAGTGATGGTGAGGGGATTGCTCACAGCATCAGGCACGGACCCAAAGCACTTAAAGCAAGGAGAGCAATGCCCAGTGTGGGTGTGCTGTCACCTTGCCCAGCACAGAGCAACGAGCTGCCCGTGACACAGATCAAACCCCACGTATTTCATCCCAACACAACGACCTTATCTTTGACCCCAAATAAAAATTCTTCCTGGCTCAGCAATACAAAATTATCTGCGTGTGCATTAATGCCACATATCAATCAACTTCAGATGCAAATCCACAAAGCGTTTATCCTTAATTTGACCATAAAAGGATCGCTCCACGCCAAGCACCTCGCTCAACATTGTTCCGGAGAACGATCAGCAAATCTTCTCCTGGCCACGGTCAAACACTTGGAGCCTTGGCTTGTCCTAATGGGAACAATCTGGCCGGTTCCTGAGAAAGGGCAGAGCGCCGAGGCCAGGAGGAGAGCAGCACATCCTCCCCTCGTCCCTGGGTTCTGAAAAACACCCTCAGATCTGGGAGCTGCGTGGGAGCGCTGCCATGGGATGGGAGTGCACTCCCCTGGGGAAGCCCATTTACTGGGGGTCAGTGGGATTTGTGATGCCAGGCGCACTCCACGGGACTTTTTCTGTGGTCTCTTTTGAAAGAAATTCTGTTGGTGCTAAAAGGCCTCCAGCCCAACCTGGTTGTGCTGCTCCAGCCCCGCGGGAACCCCACACCCTGGGGACATCACTGTCTCAGCACGCAGGTGGCCTCGCTCCAGAGGGACGCACTCCCCATCCCCCCTCCCCCACTATGCACATCCTGCTGGGAAAGATTTCCCCTCCGCGCTTCCAAGTCCCGGCTGAAATGAGGCTGAAAAACGTGCAAAATGCTGTTTTCCCTTCGTTTCCTTTGTGCGTTTCACAGCGTGTTCTGCAAACAGGGCACTTCCTCATAGTTTCGCTCTGGCTCTCGTGTTCGGGAATAAGAGAGGCTTTTATTTTTCATAGGAAAAAGGGATAATAAATCAGCAGCTGGGCTGAGAGAGCCCACGAGCTGCCCATCACAATACCTGCGCAGGCTGCCGCGGCCAAAGCCGGCCGTCAGCAACGGGGCCGCAAACAGAGGGGTCCTGGGCGCCCCCCGCTTGGCACAGAGCGGGCACGAGGACCCGGAGACACAAAGAGTTAAGGAGCTGCAGCTGCTAACCGGCAAGAGCTTCTAACAGACACCTGACGGAGAGGAAAATACCAAGTAAGCACTCGGCAGCGGCGCTGCCCGCAGCCAATTTTCCTCACTTAATATGTTTCCTGCACTCGTCCCCCTCCCTGACCCCGGCTCCTCCCCGGTGCGCGCTCAGCCGGCCAAGCGGGCGCGGTGCCATCGCGTCCCTCCCGCGTACCCCGCGCGTTCCCCCGGGCTCCGCGTGCCCGACGCCAGGCGCCGCTCCAAAATCAGACCTCGGCCTCGCCGCGGCGCCCTCCGCCCCGCGCCCAGCCCCGTAAATCTTCCCGTTACCCGCGCCCACCGCTCCGCGTCGGGTCCCCGGCACCCGGCGCCCTCCGCACGCGCGACGCCCGCTACCATGCGCCCGCCGTAGGCCGGCGGTACCCACCGCACCGCGTGCGGCACGCCCGGTGCTCACCACCGACGGCGACGCCGGGCTCCGGCACGCGGCGGTACCCGACGCGCGGGGCGCGGACGGCGATGCCCGGTGCCCGTCGCGCCTCGCGCGGTGCCCGTCACGCCCGGCGCAGCGCCGCCGCCCGCCGCTCGGAGCG